>NC_140165.1:203955083-203985083 GCF_963971535.1 Notolepis coatsorum
TTTTCATCAACAAAATCTAGACTAAAACAAAAAAGACAAAATTGAGACAAAAACTGACTAAGACATTTAGTTGACTAAAACTGACTAAACGAAAAATAAATGAAGATGACTAAATATGATGAAAACGAAAAAGGAGCACTTGACACATGACTAAGACTAAAACTCAAATGAAAATAGCTGCCAAAATTGACACTGCTTGAGACGCTGAACGCCAAGCAGGAAATGTTTCATGAGAGGGTGGCTGAACAGCGTACCGCCCTCAAAGCCCACGTGATAAGAGGATATAGCCGTGGTGTACACCCTCACTGTCGAGGCCGACAGCCTATTCAGGATAGACTGGAGGAAGGAAATAACCGAGTCCAGGGGGCAAGACACTGGGTACAGGCCCCCAACCTCACACCACTCCTGAAACATACGCCACTTCCCAGCGTAAACCGCGGTAGTGGACGTAGCATGCGCGTTCCGGATGGTGTTAACCACAGTAGGGTTAAGACACATCCCCTCCAGATTCACCCTTTCAGCAGCCAAACCATCAATGGCTGCCCCAGAACAGGACACAGAAACAGCGTTCCGTGTGCCTGAGAGAGGGCCCGCGGTGACCACGGAACAGGCCACGGTGGGGCCACCAAGAGATGAATCAGGACCGGGAACCACACAGCCGTGCCCCGGTCCGGCGCGATCAGGATCAAAGTCCTGCACTCCCGACGTACCGGCTCCAACAGCTGAGCTACCAGGTGTATGGGGGGGAACGCGTACAGAATCCCGGGCGGCCACGGATACATCGAGAAGGCATCCACCCCCAGAGAGGGGTTGTCCTTCCGACTGAACGAGAACCACAAGGGGCACTGGTGGGACTGTCTGCTCGCAAACAGGTCCACCGTGGCCTCCCCGAATTGGTCCCAGACCTGTCTGACTATGTCTGGACGTAGTCCCCACTCGTCGGGGTGAGGACCGCCCCGCGACATCACATCTGCACCCACATTCTCCCTGCCGGGGATGTGGAGAGCCCTCAGGCTGCGCAGATTGAGAGATGCCCATAGCCAGAGCTCAACCTCCGCCCGGTGCAGACGGGGGGAGCGTACTCCTCCCTGTCTGTTGATATACGACACTGACGTCGTGTTGTCCATCCTGATCAAAACATGCTTGCCCACCACAAGGTGGCCGAGCCGTTTGAGGACCAGAAGCACTGCCTTCAATTCCAACACATTGAAATGTAGTGCAGACCGGGCAGCATGGTCCTGCCAGCTGCCCCCTACTGCGTTGGCCCGACACGTCCCCCCCCATCCCGTGAGGGAGGCGTCTGTGAAGACCGTGACGCATGACAGCCTGCTGCCCATAGGGACCCCGCTGGTGAGGGCCCCAGGCCCCCCCCAGAGGGCAAGGTCCCCCAGTACTGACATGGGAACCTTCAGCAGCTTCCACTTGACTCTCACAGGGTCTATTTTCACACCGAAAAACCTACCTATGTATCCTCCTCATGAAGAGGAGGCCAAGAGGAACCACAGCTTGAGCAGATGCCATAATACCGCGCAGGCGTATCACCGTCAGCGCCGTAACCGTCCTGCCAGGACGGAACCTCCCGAGCGCGGCGAGAATATCTTCTCACCGCTGCTCTGAGAGGGATGCCCATATAGACCTTGAGCTTAGAAATAAGCCCAAGTACTCCACCCATTGACTGGGAAGAGGAGTACTCTAATTCCAGTCTACAGCAAAACCCAGGCTGGTGACGAATTCCACCACCTGCCTGGTATGAGACCTGGCGATCTTCTCTGACCGGCCGAGGACCAGAACGTCGTCCAGGGTAGAATAAAATTCGTATCCCCTGACGACGCAAAGGCCCCAGCGCGGCCTCCACGCACTTGGTGAAGATGCGAGGAGCCAGAGAGTAGCCGAACGGCAGCCTCTGGTACTCGTATGCTAAGCCCTGAAAAAGGAAGCGTAGGTATGTCCTAGGAGGGAAGATCGGGATGTGAATACGCATCCTTCAGGTCTATGGAAGTGAACCAGTCCCCCACCTGACAGCGCTTAACAGGTGGGTGACGGTCAACATTCTGAACCTTCCATGGGACAGGTCCAGTATGGGTCTGACACCCCCCCCCCCCCCCCCCCCCCCCCCCGATTTCTCGGGCACCAGAGAATATCGGGAGGAAACGCCACTCATCTCGTCCTCCCATGGGACCACGACAACGGCCTGCTTCGCCGCCAGAGAACGAATATCCTCGACCAGGGCTGTCACTGCCGCGGACTCTGATAATAGAGTCTGTACCAAACCCAAAAACGGAGGGCGGGGGTGTGTAAACTGTAACACAAGCGCCGCCCTCAGCGTTCTCTCCATCCACACCAACATATGGCTACTAATGCAGCCATACGTGGTAAAAATTCCAAAGCGCCCCCACCGCCAACTGCCGCTGGTCCGCTAGGAATCGTAGATAGGTCCCGTTGTCAACCCTGGTCTCGCCAACCGCGCGAGCAGGGGGTCCCGCGGAGCCGGGATACCGCACCCTGACTCTACCAACGAGGCAATCGCACCCAAGGGGGGAACCCCGACAGAAGGGGCGGTCTGATACGGGGGGAGCGGCCATCACCCCTGGTCAGTAGCGGCTGGTGCTGTCCCAGCCTTGTAGGTCGCAGCCGGGGGTTCACGTTACTAACGTGACGTTACTTACATGACGTTAGGTCGAGTTGAAAATGTAATGCTCTGAGATGCTCTGGAGCAATCTCTCTCTCTGTCTCTCGGATCAATCCAATCAAATAATTAACACATGTATATGTTGTCATTTTAAACAACTCACCATTCATTCATTATGCATCAGCAGCAGCTAAATTAATGTTATAGTTCACATCACAACACAGCAGCGCGTTTTGAATCGCTAGCCTATTATCGTCTCAGCAAGCACAGTCAATAATTTCCGTAGCCGCATTTCTCGGAGACAGCTGTGTAGTGAGAGCGAGAGAGAGAGAGAGAGAGAGAGAGAGAGAGAGAGAGAGAGAGAGAGAGAGAGAGAGAGAGAGAGAGAGAGAGAGAGAGAGAAACGTCCAGGGCAGATCTAGGGCTTGATAAAGTGTATAATCCACTGTTGATGTATATCCAGAGACCACTGTCCACTGTCCAGACTGCATCCCCCATAATCCCATATAGCTTGTTAGCCAAGTGTTAGCCGCTGTTAGCACCACACAACACAAGTACTTTGATGATTTCTTTGTAGACTGCAAAGTGCAAACCACCTGGCGTTCTATCGCCATGCTCTAAGACAAACTCTAACCATAACCAACTTTGAAAGAGTGCCTAAGCTTAATATAACTCACGCTCAGCCAAAGACAAATAGCTGCAGATTCACGACACAACCTATGATCACAAGTTCACAACAACACAAGTTTACACAACAGAAACTGGCATCGGCCAATCAGAGAGCGTCTCCGCGAAATGCGGCTACGGAAATTCTTGGCGCTGCTGCTGCCTAGACCGCTTCAAATAGCGCCCGGATTCCAACATAATAGTCATATTTCAACGCACAACGCGTTACGCACTGATTGGCTGTGACGGATACAGCGATCAAACTGTGACGCGCACTCAGAGCGCTATAGCCCGGGCCGAGAAATACAAAAAAATAAAAAAAATAAAAAAAAAGTGAGTCACTTCCTGTTCAGGAAAACTAGTATTTTTTATTTTATATAGTAACGTTATATTGTGCATTGGAAACACAAACATACTTAAAATGAGTAAATATTATTCATTTTAAACATGTTTATATTATTTATAGGGCTATAAAACTAAAAACTACAAAATAATTTTTCTTGTTCTCTCATATAACCAGGGCAGGGCCTGAGGGGGGGCGGCGCCCTAGCGCCCCCAGTGGCGGCCGCCACTGCCCCTGGTGACATAGGCTCCCCCGCTGAGCATCTTCCCGGCTTAGCTTGCTGAGGACAGCTTGCTCTGCAGCTGGACATGCATGGTGTTTGGTCCCACACTGCTCGATAGGGTGGGTCTCTACACACCGTAGCCCTGTAGTGATATTACTACCACCCAAATTACGCGTGCCTGACTGACCATCGTGGGATCGGAAGTCCAGACGGGGGAGGCACTGACGTAATACATTCTATTAAAAGTTGAAAACAGTGTGGGGGCTGGTGGAATTTGCAAGCTGTTCACAATATGCATCACAAGATTTAGAAATCATCAATCAAAGATCATGAATTAATACATTCAACTTATACCCCTTAATTAATACATTAATAAATACATTTGTCCCTCAAAATGTATACAGTAGGAAGTAGTCTCTATTGGATCCAAATCATGTCAAGCTACAGTACTAGTAGTGAATCATTATGAATTGAAAATGGGGGACCCTGCTGTAAACAAGACCAAAGTCTTTCTCTGGTCTGCATCCCTTTAACAATTGTGTGTATTGAGCCGTACTGTATTGTACCTATTCTGCAATCTGTTAATACAATTTTCAATCAATCAATCAGTGAGTTATGCTGCACCATGAAATAGCTGTTACTTTTAATTGACAATCATCTTCTCTCAACAGTTGTTCCACAATCTGAAACTGATTATCTCAGCACTGTTAGAAGATAATAGCTCCCTCCACACATTGAAAATACCATTAAACAGCTTCCATTAGAGCTAGTTTAGTTTCCCTGAAGCTACCACTCTCCAACTCTATTATTATGCACATACAGTACATGTACCAACATGACATGCATGTACACGCATAGATACATACATACATGCATATGTAAATATGTGCATGCAGATCATCCTCAAGCTCTCACACATCCACACACACACACACACACACACACACACACACACACACACACACACACACACACACACACACACACACACACACACACACACACACACACACACACACACACACACACACACACACACACACACACACACACACACACACACACACACACACACACACACACACACACACAATCTAAATCCTGTAATCAGTTTGGCCCCGTCTCCTTGACATGCCTGCAATCCTCAGTACGTTTATGAACATGCCAGAGGCTACCAAACCAAAAACATTAGCCTACATAGCCAAGGCCTCTGATTTGTGACCAAGGGCTGGTATTTATCCAGTTTGCCCAGGGAGGCTTGTTCCATCTCAAAGTGAAGCACCTCTTTGACAAACGGGAGTGTGGGGTGTTTGGAATATATAGAAAACATTACACTCTTCAGGCATCACTCATTCTAAATGAGCTTAGTGATTGTGTAAAGTGTGGTGTATACGGATTCTGCTGCAAACGTCATCTCATAATAATTAATCATAGAAACATCATGGGACTGTAACTCAGGTTTAATTAGATTTGACAATGGAGTCACAATGTCTTGTTCCTTATTGCCACATTGACATAAACAACTTCAAGAGGAGAAAAACATCAGATTTTGTGTCAGCAAAGCTTTATTAATTATAGAAACCTTGTTCTAATTACTGTACTGGCGACAGCAGCATGTTTCCCACCACAGGCGCATCACATATGTTGCTGATGAATATCAAAACAACACAAATCTGTCCTTATGTTATGGGAAATGCCCTTACTGTCTTCTCCGGAGTCAGACAAGAAGATGCATTTCCTCAGCTAGCTTGCAGCCAGATAGCTTTCTACTGAACGCACAGAGAGGAAATTGGTATCTTAACATTCTTGTCTGACTTTGGAGAAGACGGTAAGCACATTTCCCATAATGTTGCCGTGCCACTTTAATAACAATTGGTTGTAAGTAATACAGTAAAAGGCATATATCGAAATCTGAATTTTGAGCAACATGTACAGAAAAGTGTTAGTAACAAGGCAGGGTGGGTTGGTTATTAGTGTTAGTAATAAGGCAGGTGGGTAGGTTATTAGTGGTAGTAACAAGGCAGGGTGGGTAGGTTATTAGTGGTAGTAACAAGGCAGGGTGGGTAGGTTATTAGTGGTAGTAACAAGGCAGGGTGGGTAGGTTATTAGTGGTAGTAACAAGGCAGGGTGGGTAGGTTATTAGTGGTAGTAACAAGGCAGGGTGGGTAGGTTATTAGTGGTAGTAACAAGGCAGGGTGGGTAGGTTATTAGTGGTAGTAATAAGGCAGGGTGGGTAGGTTATTAGTGTTAGTAACAAGGCAGGGTGGGTAGGTTATTAGTGGTAGTAACAAGGCAGGGTGGGTAGGTTATTAGTGTTAGTAACAAGGCAGGGTGGGTAGGTTATTAGTGGTAGTAACAAAGCAGGGTGGGTACGTTATTAGTGGTAGTAACAAGGCAGGGTGGGTAGGTTATTAGTGTTAGTAACAAGGCAGGGTGGGTAGGTTATTAGTGGTAGTAATAAGGCAGGGTGGGTAGGTTATTAGTGTTAGTAACAAGGCAGGGTGGGTAGGTTATTAGTGGTAGTAACAAAGCAGGGTGGGTAGGTTATTAGTGGTAGTAACAAGGCAGGGTGGGTAGGTTATTAGTGTTAGTAACAAGGCAGGGTGGGTAGGTTATTAGTGGTAGTAATAAGGCAGGGTGGGTAGGTTATTAGTGGTAGTAATAAGGCAGGGTGGGTAGGTTATTAGTGGTAGTAACAAGGCAGGGTGGGTAGGTTATTAGTGGTAGTAATAAGGCAGGGTGGGTAGGTTATTAGTGGTAGTAACAAGGCAGGGTGGGTAGGTTATTAGTGGTAGTAATAAGGCAGGGTGGGTAGGTTATTAGTGGTAGCAACAAGGCAGGGTGGATAATAGGGCTGAACCTGAATGTTCGGACCTTCGTTCATTACGTCAAATCTAAATGAATGGGTTCCAACCTCCACTTAATTTTGTTTTCAGTTAAAACAAATTTAAATGCATTTACACAAAAAAATATATATCAGAATGTGATTTAACCCTCATGTTGTGTTAGGAATTGGCACCACTGACCGTTGTTAGCGGGTCAATGTTGACCCGGGGTCTAACTCAGTCCTGACCACTAAAAAGAAAGGAGTATCACTCAATATAGTTAATACTACATCCTAACTAACATTATATGCATTCATAACCATATAATCCCATTGTAATTAGATTTTATGGCCCCAGAGACACATCATGTCCCTTATTTTTAAGATGAAAATGAGGTTGTTCAATCATAATACTAAATGTGAAACCCATAGATAATAATGTTTTCTGACTATTAGAACAATATTAGAATATAAAAGTTTAGTATATTTATTATTATTTTATTTATTTATATTTAGTATTTTTATAGTATAGTTTTACCTTGCCGGGTCAAGAATGACCCTAACACCAATGTCGTACCTTTTTTTCTGCAGATACCTTCAGAATTTTCAAAATGGTGAAACATAGTTTTGCTGTGCTTATATGTGTTGTGGAGGATATCATAAAGCCTTGTTCTAATAAAATCAACTACATGGTATTTATTACATATTATAACTGTTACGAAGGATCAGATTAAACCGAATATATATATTTATTGATTGATATATATTGCATAATATTTGTATATCGTTTGATATCCCTTGTATATTCCTTGTACATATACACGGAATATCCCTTTAGCCTAGTACAGACCATACTATTTCATTCTCCTATTGGACAGCGGTCCACAGGCGCCAAGGCCATGCCTCCAAAGTCAGGTTCAAAGTCACCGCCGGGGACATGCCTGGACATGAACGGTATTGCGCAAGGATATGAGACAGGAATAAAGCTGGTACTAGTTTATTCATCTAAGCGTATAAATACGGCGCAGGTGAATACAGAAGCACTTAGAGAGTTACCCAATAAGTTGAAGCCTCACCCACGATACGACGTGCGGTGCAGTATGGCCTGTTTGGCCCCAAATAGAGCATTGAGACCGCGTGCGAATTAATAACTGAAGTGTCAGAGTTTAACGCTGTACCGTCGAGTTCGACCTATTCTATTAAGTCAGTAATAGTCTATTTGTGTATAGTGTATCGTGCGGCTAAAGTTCTACAGTGACCAGCATCACCAACGTTTCCTCATATCAGCTAGAGTGCTTATCCAGGCTGGGCTGCTTACCATGGCGCTTTCACCCGAGGGGCCCTAGACGAGGACCGTGTGGATTATGTACACTGGATAACCTACCGACGACTGCATAGCCCTTTTCGGCTGGATTATATTTGCTTTTGGTCCTGTAATTAATGGAGCGGAGAATCGCCGACACCCACAAGTGTGTGGGATTTAACCTGTGAGGAGCCACGTCGAGTCTGCCTCTCAGAAGTCTGAGGCCGGCTAGCTTTCTTCCATGTGGAGCTACATGCTACGGAGAACAGCTGTATTCGTCTGTGGATCAAGATCTTATTGCACCGTCTCCTGTACTTGGAGTCTCCTTATCATCGTTGACCCAGACTCTACTACCGACAAATCCTCTACCCTTGCTGGCTTACAACCGGGGGGACCCTTCCAGTATCTCCCGCTATATTACTAGTGTACCATAGATATAATTCCCTAAGATTCAGGTTGTATGATTATCTCCTGCGTAATATGAGAATGGACATTCGTTATTGATTTGCCTACGCACATTCCTTTGCCTTATAAGCGCATCCAAAGTGAAGTAAAGTAAAGTATATTATGTACCTTTTGCTGCTAATAAATACTTAAATACAGCTTTGTGTGGAACCGAGTCATTGTGGGGAAGTGTTCATCATTAGATACCTGTGTACTGTATGGCCAGTAGGAATGTACATAAGACGGTAGTGGTTTAATGATACCATACTTATCAATACAGTCAGGGAATTGTACCCCTCAGTTACAATAACTGTAAAGGCAATCATACGAACCACAGTTGCCTTGAGGCTCCAGGTAATGTGTTGTTTAGTCCGACACGCTCCGGATTGCAATCCAAAAGAAAAGATGACGCTGGTCCAATGTTCTTTCAAAACAAACAGGATTTATTGGGAAGCAAGTCACAACAGCCCCAATAGCTGCCTACCACTATAAAAAAAAAAAAAAAAGTTATGTAAATGAACGTAAACTGTCAATCAAATGCGAATTGAGTGCGGTCAAAAACTATATGGTACCACTCTACCTGGGCCTGCATGAACTCTAAATTACCTGCCATGTTATAGGAGTGGTTAGGGGGAACGTAGGAAAAAAGGGGAGTTGACCAGGTAAGTCTCCATCTTGGAATTAATTGACAAGCAAAAAAATCTTCCATCTTCCAAGTTATCAGTAAGAACAGGGGTGTGTGTGTGTGTGTGTGTGTGTGTGTGTGTGTGTGTGTGTGTGTGTGTGTGTGTGTGTGTGTGTGTGTGTGTGTGTGTGTGTGTGTGTGTGTGTGTGTGTGTGTGTGTGTGTGTGTGTGTGTGTGTGTGTGTATGTGTGTGTTCTATGTAGGAGCCTCGAGCAGCAGACACAACTTTGTGATAGGTCTGCGAATTGTGGTAGTCTGTGGCTCTAAGCGTTGCACTACCATCTTGTACTCGTCAAGCTTTCCATCCATGGCTTGTGTTTTTTGGGATGGTAAACTTCATGTTGTGGGATATACCCAGTCCTTTTGCTGCTGTCCAGTGAGCCTTTTCCCACCTTTATGGCATAGCCTTTATCCAGGCTGTCAGCCACAAACTTGATGTCATCCTTATGGAACTGAGGAGACTTGCTAAGCTTCCTTTTCAGGGCAAGGGCCCGCTGTTGTGCCGTGCAGCGATTATTGGGAAATTCAGTGTTCTTCCTAAGTGGTAGGCCTGACTGTTTGGCTGGCTGGGGGACACACTTTATGAAGACGTGGTCCTCCCTGGATATTTCAAGCTGCTCCTCCCGCTGTCGTTCAGGGAAGTCATGCCTGATTTGTTGCTGCAGAAGCTCATCCAGCTGCACAAATGCACTTCTATGTGCCATTACAGTCGACTCTCCATAGGGGGAGACAGAACCTTTTTTTAGAAGTCCATTAACGGTCCAACCCAAAGTTGTTTTAATGGCGTATGGACCGTCTCTCTGGCTGTTGATAACCATCCATGGTTCCATGGCCTTTGGTACATTGGTTCCGATTAACAGGCCAATGTCAGCATCAATGTGACAGAGATGTACCTGCTGCAAATATGGCCACTGATCCACGTATTCCTGAGTAGGAATACGGTCTTTGGTCACAGGTATTTTCTTCCGCGTGTAGACAGCAGGGAGTTCCACTAGTGTGTTGTCGTCCATGCCACATACCTCCATTCCAGAAACCACAGAGGTACTGACGACTTCCTCTTTATTCATGGTTTTGAGAAGGATGTCTGTACTTCTTCCTGAAACCTTGAGGTCTCTAAACAAAGCTTCTGTGCAGAAGGTGCCGGTGCTTCCTGAGTCCAGAAAGGCATAAGTCTGTATCATGCGATTACCTTTCTTCATTTTCACCCTCACCGGCACTATAGATAGCATGCAGTCAGGCTACCCGGCCCCTGTGTGGGTCTCACCATCTCCAGTTATGAATGCACTGGTAACAGTCTCTTCCCTATTTTCTTTGCCACCGTCGACCTGTTTATGCATGTGGAGTATGGTAGGGTGCCTAAGTGAACACACTCGACAAGTAATTTTCTGTGTACATCCCTTGCTCATGTGTCCATATGACAGACAGCCAAAGCACACTCCTTTGCTTTTCAAGAAATCCAACTTTTCTTTTTGTGGCTTCTTGTCCAGTTCTTTGCAAAGGTCCAAATTGTGCTCTCCCTGACAGAACAGACATGGCTTGAGGACGGCTGGTGAGGGCCTTCCGTTAACTCTTTTAACGGGCCAGACACTGGTAGTAAAACCACTCTGCTTCTCCCTTGGTGTACTTTGCTGATATGGAAGTGGCCCTGCTGTTCTTCCTGAAGAGGTGGGTGTTTCCTTTAGGTTCCCAAACAAAGGATGTGACATGATTCTAGCTTGGTGATCAATGAAATTAACTAGATCATTAAATCTAGCTCTCCGTCCACTTTTCTCTTGTAGGTCACATGCCAAGCCTCTCTGCCTCTCTTTCATTTTGTATGGCAATTTAGAGAGAATGGCTCTCATTGTGGTTGGATTATCCATCTCCTCCATGTACTCAATGCTGTCCATCGTTTTACAGCATCCAGTTAGAAAAACTGAATATGCTTGTAGGGCTTCAGCATCTTCAGCTTTGACTGCTGGCCAGTTGAGGGCTTTATCAATGTGAGCTGTTGCAATCTGGTACTCGTTGCCATAATACTTCTTTAGGAGCCTTTTGGCCTCCGTGTATCCTATTGAAGCGTCCATATGTTGGCAGCTCCGTACCACTTCTCGGGGTTGCCCCATGGTAAACTGCTCCAGGAAATACAGTCTGTCCTTGCAGTTTTCAGTTCTATCCTCAATACCATGCTCGAATGCACGTATAAAGAACCTGTATTCTAATGGATCCCCTTTAAACGTGGGTATACTGAGAGGTGGTAAGGATGATAGCCCTTGCTGCTTCACCAGTACTTCGGTTATACTATTCTGATGTTGCATGACGTCGACGATCCTGCCCATGTCGGGTGTTTCCCTGTATCCTTCTAGAGTGACAGCACCATCATGTCTGACGGCTCCATTTTCATGCAGATCCTCCATGGCTGACCCTTAAAGCAGACATTCCAATTTGGGGCTGTTGTGACGTTTCCTTTCGTCTTACAACAGGCTCCCCTCCTATGTTGCTTGGTTTTGGGTAAACAGGGTGATATACAGTTTGAACACTTTCTGGTAACAGGCTGCTGTGTCTGTTCAACTGTGCAAGCTGAGCAGATGGAGTAAGAGGCTGGAATTCCACATCATACACATGTGAATTTGTGATGGGTAATGTTGTGATGACGTCAGTGGAGGTGGGCATCATTGCCTCCCGAATAACCTTTTGTGAGGCTTCCTTAGACCTTTCCCTTTCATCAAAATATTCGTTCATTCCATCGCCTGGTCTATTGTCCATCTCATGAATGTTCTCATATTCTGTGAAAACATTCAGTTTAGCACTGGTGGCTTGTATTTCAGTTTGCAGTTCCAACTGCTCCCTTTTGACCTTTAGTTCAGCCTCCTCCTTACGGCTCCTCCCCTTTAGTTCAGCATCCTCCTTGTCGCTCCTCTCCTTTAGTTCAGCCTCCTCCTTGTCCAGTGCTTGTTTCTTTATTAATGCTTCTGCTTTGATCAATAAAACTGCCTTTTCAGCTTGTAGTGAGCTTACTACCTTTTGATGACCTCCTTGAACGCCTTGAAGAGGTGTTTGAAACGCTGTCCTTTGGGTGGATCTCTTCTTTACCTTTGTCATATTCAACATGTGGTTGTGCCGCTTCAGTCCACATTTGAACATGGGCAGCAAATTCATGCAGTGATGCTGCTTTAGGCTCGTACCATTCTGCTTGGTCCTTTTCTGTTTCCTCTATAGATATTTTGGTTAGCAAACCCTTTACTGCTGTATTGAGTTCATGTAACTCGCCACATAACTTGGAGAAATCTGTCATTTTTGTGTGAACCAATTCCACATTTCCATGATTTCCCATAAGTTCAGTGATTTCATTCCTTTTTTTTGTAAGTGCACCCAGTTTTGCACTTCTTGATCCTTTTAATTTTTGTAAAGGATCCTTAAAAATACCACTCTCGATTTCCGCCATAATGTAGGCAGCTAACGAAAACCTCTTAATTCAGATGAGCAGCGGCGTTGTATGCATTTAAAACAGAACAGTGTTTTATGAATGAAGCAGCTAGGGCGTGGGAAACAGCGCACTTGGCAAATGCTGCGCGTGACGTCATCCACTCTCAAACGCACACACCGACCCGCTGTCAACCACACAGAGACAGAGTCCGTATCGCTGTCAACCACAGAGACAGAGTCCGTATTATATTTTCCTCTTTGCCAGCACAAGACACCTTCAAACAATAAAGACGGCCGCGCCGTCTATGTTCATCACATCCACTCCACTCAGACGCAACGGCTTCGATCCAAAACAAACATCCACTCTTTACTTTACCTCCTTCCTTGTTGCGCTTAGAAGTTGTCCGTCGGCTTTGTCAGCTGTAGTTTTTGACAATGTAAAGGCAATCATACGAACCACAGTTGCCTTGAGGCTCCAGGTAATGCGTTGTTTAGTCCGACACGGTCCGAATTGCAATCCAAAAGAAAAGATGACGCTGGTCCAATGTACTTTCAAAACAAACAGGATTTATTGGGAAGCAAGTCACAACAGCCCCAATAGCTGCCTACCACTATAAAACAAACAAAAAGGGTTATGTAAATGAACGTAAACTGTCAATCAAATGCGAATTGAGTGCGGTCAAAAACTATATGGTACCACTCTACCTGGGCCTGCATGAACTCTAAATTACCTGCCATGTTATAGGAGTGGTTAGGGGGAACGTGGGAAAAAAGGGGAGTTGACCAGGTAAGTCTCCATCTTGGAATTCATTGACATATATTAATAACACAAAGCACGAATACCATAATAAACTATATTTCTAAAGGGGGCAATAAAGATACAATTTATCATCATAGGATTTGGCTCCTACAATAACCTTGAAACGGGTCGCTGGAGACCCTAACACCACATAAGGGATATATCAGAATATCACAGTACTATGTTGCGTTACGCATGAACACACAGACACACTCCACACAGTCAATGAGTCGAGGTAAGGAGGAGGGGTCACTGTCATACATTATCAGGAAATTAATCAATCATGGCAGCTGTAACCGCAAGAAGTGGGAAGAAATCACCAGTGTGGAAACACTTCAAATTAAAGGAGGATAAAATAAAGGCTGTGTGTCAAATATGCGACAAGCACTCCACGGTGGCACAACAAATCTGGCTGCTCATTTAAGTATCAGGCACTAATTAGAAGTATCGTCGTGTGCACGCTGCTGCGCACATATTAAGCCGTTGGCTAACAATCTAGCTAGCTGCACAAGTGTCCTAGCCGGTTACAAACGGCTAACTTGACTTTTTCCTTTTCCCGAGAATACATTTGTTACATTGCTACTGTAGGTTTGGCGTGGTTTCTCGTATGATTTGAATTGTGTTCGTGGGCGTTTTTTTCTTTGAATTAAACCTAGGTCACAGTGGCTGGATTGCTTGATTGATTGATTGACAAGTGTATTAACAGATTGCAGAATGGGTACAATACAGTACAGCTCAATACATACAATTGTTAAGGGGATGCAGACCAGAGAAAGACTTTCGTCTTGTTTACATCAGGGTCCCCCATTTTCAATTCATCATAACATATATGACATACACAACATACAGATAGACAGTACTGCTACATCTATACATTTATGACATACCAGATTTGCAAATACAGTACTGTTTGTGATACAAAAAGTGTCCAGAAAAAGAGTGTATATACATTTGACATAGAAACTGTACATTGGAGGAGGTTGGGTAGGTGGGGTGGGGTTGGGTCGGTGGGTGGGGTACTGTACATTGGAGGTGGGGGGGGGGGTTGGGTGGGGGGGGGGACACTGTACACTGTACATTGGAATACTGACAAAGCCATACTTGGTAATTTACTGTACAACTGGGTTAGGACATTTGTAGGGGCCAGTTTCGAATTGCAGTCTCCCGTAGGTGTTTTTTGAGAGTGTTTTTGAAGGTGGGTTGTGGTTCACATTCCTTTACAGCTTTGGGTAGGGCGTTCCACATTGATGTGGCATAATTGCTAAACGTGTTTAGTCCCTTGTTTGAGCCGAATCTGGGTTTAACATGATTTGTGGAGCTCCCTCTGGTGTTGTGATTGTGGTATTCACTGACCTTTGGGAAGTATTTTGACATGTACATGGGTACCTTGGTCGTGTAGTGTATCTTGTAGACCAGGCCCATTGCAAGTTGCTGTACTCTGTCGTCTACTCTAAGCCATCCTAGGCCGTCAAAGTGGGCAGGGGTGAGGTGGGTTCTAGGAGCCAGGTCAAGCAGTAGTCTGACTAGTTTGTTTTGAGATGTTTGTAATTTGTTTTTTAGTGCCTTTGAGGTGCTTTGGTACCATGAGGTGCAAGCATAGTCGTAGTACCCTTGAATGAGTGCTCCTGCCAGAGTCTTCAGGGTACTCCTGTGCACCAGAGAGGAGATCCGGTACAAGAATCGAGTTAGTTGGTTGACTTTTTTTATTACATTGGATGCCATTTTGTCACAGGAAAGATTAACCTCTAGGATGGAACCCAGGTAGGTAATTTCATCTTTCCTTGTGACAATATTGTCACCCACTGTAACTGAGAAGCCGTCGGTGTGGCTGAGTTTGTTATTTGAACCGAAGAGAATGGACTCTGTTTTGCCCATGTGTAATGATAGTTTGTTGTCGGCGAGCCTTATATGGATCACAGTACCAAAGGGTGCTTTGAGTACCCTTTGGGTCAGCTTTGAGCCCGCGGGAGTCTGCTCCGTGTATGGTCCGCTCGACTATGGGAAGAGCTTTAGGCAGCAGGTAGTTAGCTGGTAGCTGTTAGCAGGCTTAGGCAGCAGGTAGTTAGCTGGTAGCTGTTAGCAGGCTTAGGCAGCAGGTAGTTAGCTGGTAGCTGTTAGCAGGCTTAGGCAGCAGGTAACGTTAGTTAGTTACCTGGTAGCCCAGCAGCAACTTGATTAAACTCACAACCTATTTTGGAGTCAGTGCAACCCAAAATGATAACTAGGTGCACCAGTGCGCCTTGCAAATAAGCCCTTGCTTTCTTCTTTTTGCGCTGTTGTAAAATTAATAAAAAACCGATGGTTCGAAGGTCTGTTCGAAAAACCCTGCCAAAGCTTGAATCCTTAAAAACACGCTTCAGGGACAGCTCTAGTGGATAAGGGATATGGGGTCATTAGAGAAGTTGGCCATCAATATTGTCTTAACCTTTGTCATAGCACTGTGCACTTTAAATTGAATTAGTGTTGTATAATTAAAATGTATATACTGTCAGTTAAAGTAGTCTCTGTGTCCATCTTTGCAGCACCTGCCAGTCAAAACAGATCCCCATGTAAATAGCTTGTACTGTAGCATGTGTGGAGAAGCACATCCAGATTGTTATGTAGAGACACACTCCTACACACCCTCCACAGCCAGCTCATCATGGCATGGCCCATGGCCCATGGCCCAATGGCAATGGGCACAAGCCTCGGCAATGGGGGGGGGGGGGTCGGCTGCTGATGGAGGCGCAGTGTTCAGGGTAACAGAGCATGAGGTGAGGCGGACCTTTAAAAAAGTGAATATCAGGAAGGCAGCAGGTCCAGACGGCATCCCCGGCCGCGTCCTAAAAGTCTGTGCCGACCAACTGGCCCCAGTATTCACTGACATATTTAACCTGTCCTTAGAACAGGCTGTCATCCCCACCTGCCTGAAGAAGTCCACTATTATCCCTGTACCCAAAAAATCCAAGCCTGCTTGCCTCAACGACTACCGCCCTGTAGCTCTCACCTCCATAGCCATGAAGTGCTTTGAGAAGCTAGTAAAGGGCTACATCTGCTCCTCCCTCCCCATCAACATGGACCCCCTGCAATTTGCATACCGCCCCAACAGGTCCACGGAGGACGCCATATCCCATGTGCTGCACACAGCAGCATCACACCTGGACAAGAGGCAGGGGAACTATGTGAGAATGCTATTCATCGACTACAGCTCGGCATTCAATACCATAGTCCCCTCCATACTCATAGCCAAGCTCAGGGACCTGGGCTTGGGCTATGACCTCTGCCAGTGGGTCTTGGACTTCCTGACTGGCAGACCCCAGGTGGTGAGAGCAGGCAACTGCACCTCCTCATCCATCACCCTCAACATAGGGGCCCCCCAGGGCTGTGTTCTGAGTCCCCTCCTCTACTCCCTGTACACACACGACTGTGTGGCTCAGCGGAGTAGCAATACAATCGTCAAATTTGCTGACGACACAGTGGTGGTGGGCCTGATCTCTGCCAACGACGAGAGGGCCTACCTGGAAGAGGTCAAGGTCCTGGCGGGATGGTGCCAGGAAAACAGCCTCTCCCTGAACGTCAGCAAAACAAAGGAGATGATTGTGGACTTCAGGAGGTCGGGGGTCAAGGACTACAGCCCCCTCAGCATCGACGGGGCACCGGTTGAGAGAGTCAACAGCTTTAAGTACCTCGGAGCCTACATATCCGAGGACTTGACATGGACCACACACATTAACAGTGTTGTGAAGAAGGCACGACAACGCCTCTACTTCCTCAGGCGCCTAAGGAAGTTCCAAGTCAGCCAGAAGATCCTTAAGAACTTCTACTCATGTACAATAGAGAGCATCTTGACCGGCAACATCACCTCCTGGTTTGGGAATAGCACTGCACAAGACCAAAGCAGACTACAAAGAGCACAATTGGAGGGGGGCTCCCCACCCTCCAGAACATTTACTACAAGCGTTGCAAGGGCAAGGCTAAGAGAATCATTAAAGACTCCAGTCACCCGAACAACTGCCTCTTTGAACTGCTGCGGTCAGGCAAGCGATACAGGAGTCTCAAGGCGAGCACAGAAAGACTCAGAAGAAGCTTCTATCCCCAGGCCATCAGGCTGCTAAACGAACAATGAATGAACACTACACAACAACAACCACCAAACGCACATAGCACACACATCCACACGCACACACTCACTTTAAACAAACACACTGTAGCACCCACTCCACACACTTATAGCACACACCCACTTTAAACAAACACACTGTAGCACCCACTCCCCACACTTTATATTTATGGATGAAGGATTGCACTACAACTCGTACACCTTACTGTAAATTGTACCTAAAATTGTACCTCATCCCATTTCTGCTTTGCACTAGATAGTACTGTACATTAGTACACTGCATAGTATTGTGTATTGTATATTATATGGTAACTCAGAACATTGTACATATGTCTATACCGAACACTGTGACCTCATTTTCTTCTTCTAAATTCATGCTATATTATGTTATTATGTTATTTGATACTATCTTGTCTAGCACAGTCTCTGTAGCGTAACAGTAAGAAGCATTTTGTATGAAAGTATTCTGTACTTCTGTATGACAACTATTAAAGAACTTGAACTTGAACTTGAACTTGAGTTGCAACACTAACTAAGCCAACTCATCATATAGTTGCAACACAAACTTAATCTCAACAGATTGCTGGATCTGTGTTTATTTACAGTACTATGGTAATAAAATGAATTTGTGCGTGCGTGCGTGCGTGCGTGCGTGCCTGCCTGCCTGCCTGCCTGCCTGCCTGCCTGCGTGCGTGCGTGCGTGCGTGCGTGCGTGCGTGCGTGTGTGTGTGTGCGTGTGTGTGTGTGTGTGTGTGTGTGTGTGTGTGTGTGTGTGTGTGTGTGTGTGTGTGTGTGTGTGTGTGTGTGTGTGTGTGCGTGTGTGTGTGTGTGTGTGTGTGTGTGTGTGTAGGGGGTAGGGGCAGGTATATATAATAATAATAATAATAATAATAATAATAATAATAATAATAATAATAATAATAATAATAATAATAATAATAATAATAATAATAATAATAATAATAATAATAATAATAATAATAATAATAATAATAATAATAATAATAATAATAATAATAATAATAATAATAATAATAATAATAATAATAATAATAATAATAATAATAATAATAATAATAATAATAATAATAATAATAATAATAATAATAATAATAACTTTATTTGTATAGCACTTTTCATACAGAGGTTGCAGTTCAAAGTGCTTCACAACAGTAAAAAATACAGGCATAAGCGAGCATAAAAAGATAGACAGGTAGAATCACAGTGTTTCACATTAGGATCTAGCATCCCAATAGGCTCTCCCCTTACAGTTTTCAGTAACACAATAGTAAAAATAGTTTAAAATGATTCAGTTTAAAAATAGTCAAAAAATTATAAAATAGAACGGACATAAAAAATACAGGCATGAGCGAGCATAGCAAGATATGGCAAATCACAGTGTTTCACATTAGGATCTAGCATCCTAATAGGCTCTCTATTCAGTTATACTCCTGTAATTCATGAACAAATAATCACAGTGTTTCACATTTGGATCTAGCAAATAATAAGAATAGTTTAAAATGATTCAGTTTAAAAATAGTCATCAGTAAGAAGTAAAAAGTGCAATAACCGACACATGAATTTGATAGGCAGTGTATAAGAGTAGGCAGGGTAAGAATAAATACAAGTTGTGTCAGGATATCCTTGATGCTTCCTCTTGCCACTAGGTGGTAGCAGATATCTATCAGTGAAATGCCTGAGCAAAGAGATGGTTTTAAGCTGTCTTTTAAAGATGTCTAGCGAGTTGGCTTCCCTGATGTTTTGGGGTAGTTTGTTCCATAGTTTTGGGGCATAGTTGATAAAGGCTGCATTACCGATCCTCTTTTGACTGCTTCTGGAAGCCTCTAGTAGTCCAGCAGCTGATGATCACAGTGTTCTTGCTGGTGTGTAATTTATTAGAGTGTTGGCGATGTAGCTAGGTCCCTGTCCATTTAGAGCTTTGTATGTAAGGAGAAGGACCTTAAAGTAAATTCTAAATGTTACAGGAAGCCAGTGTAAAGCGGCTAAGACTGGACTAATGTGCACTCTCCTTTTGGTTCTAGTTAGCAGTCGGGCTGCAGAGTTTTGGATTAGCTGAAGCCTCTCTGTGGTTTTCTTAGGGAGACCTGTGAAAAGTGCATTACAGTAGTCTAACCGGCTAGATATGAATGCATGAATTAGCTTCTCAGCATCGTTCTGATTAATAAATGGTCATACTTTTGCTATATTTCTGAGATGGAAGAACGATGTTTTCGTCACTTTGCTAATATGAGAATTGAAGTTCAGTTCTGAATCTATGATAACCCCAAGACTAGTGACCTCAGATTTGATCCAAGGGGTTAGTCCCCCCAGGTTATTTATTAATGTTTCTTTTTTAGTTTTGGAGCCGATAATTAGAATTTCAGTTTTGTTCTCGTTTAGTTTCAGGAAGTTCTTACTCATCCATTTATTTATTGCCAGTAAGCAGTCTGTAATGGAGCTAATCGCTGTATCATTTGGTTCAGCAGATATGTACAGTTGTGTATCATCCGCATAGCTATGGAAATCTACATTATGTTCTCTGATGATATCACCCAGCGGTAACATGTAAAGGGAGAAGAGTAAAGGACCTAAGCAACTCCCTTGTGCAACTCCATAGTTGTTGTCGTATATATCAGACATGTGATCTCCTAGTTTAACATAGAATTTCCTCCATCTGATGTATGTTTTAAACCAGCCCAGCACATGGTCTGAGAAACCGACATGGTTTTCAAGACGATCGATTAGAATATCGTGATCGATTGTATCAAATGCTGCACTGAGATCTAACAGGATAAGGATGGAGATCTTATTCTCGTCAGAGTTTAGTCTGAGGTCACTGATTATTTTGGTGAGGGCAGTTTCAGTGCTATGATATTTTCTGAATCCTGACTGAAATTCTTCTAAGATGTTGTTTTCTTCAAGAAAGGAATTTATTTGAACTGAAACTATCTTTTCAAGTACTTTACTAATGAATGGTAGGTTGGATATTGGACGATAATTTGCCATTTCATTACTATCCAAGTTAGGTTTTTTTAGTAATGGCTTTACAACTGCTGTTTTAAAGGCATCCGGGAAAATACCAGTCCTAAGGGAAGTGTTTATGATATCTAGCACAGGGCTTGAAACACTATTAAATACCCGTTTGAAGAAAGCTGTAGGTATAGGGTCAATGTCTGAGGTGGAGGAGTTACATTCTGAGACAGTTTTGCAGAGTACATCTAATGTGATGCATGTGAAACTTCTCATGGTTACATTGCACGGTTTGCCGCAATCAGCTTTATTTCCATCATGAGTAATGCTGGCCCTGGTCAAGGTTATTTTGTTGTTAAAGAATAGTGCAAGTTCTTCACACTTAACCGTTGATGACTGAGGAGGTGTAGGGGCAGTGTTGAGTAGTACAATAATAGTGGAAAAGAGGATTCTGGAGTTTCCAGCATTTTCTGTAATGATTTTAGAGAAGTAATCTTTCCTTGCTAAGCGGATGGTTTTATTATAAGCAGTTAAAGCATCTTTGTATATATCACAGCATATGGTGGTTTTTGTTTTTCTCCATTTTCGCTCCGCTGCACGACATTTCCTTTTTTCTTCGTTGACCGTATTATAGTTTAACCAGGGCGAGGCTCTAGTTTTCTTCTTTTTCGTTTTTAATGGGGCGACAGAATTTAATATAGATGACATTGCATCATTGAGATTTTCTACCATTTCATTTAGAGAGCTGTGATGATTGTGTGGTTCATGTAGTCTGATAAGATCAATGAACTTTGATTCAGCTTTGTCGTTTAGGAGCCTCTTTTTAACTATGATTTATTTTTTTGTTTTAGTAAGGGTTATTTGAGTATCAAAAAATATACAGTGATGGTCGGAGAGAGGTAATTCAGTTATTGAGATATTTGTTATGCTTAGCCCAGTTGTTGTTATAACTAAGTCTAGTGTATTCCCAAGCCGGTGAGTTGCATTTGTTATATGCTGTATTAGGTCAAAGCTATCCAGTAGATTTTTTTGTTCTATAGTTTTGGAGTCTGTTTTCTTATTAAAATGGATGTTCAAGTCTCCATTTAGGATCACCTTATCATATCCGGTAACACATAGTGAGATCAGTTCAGAGAGCTCCTGTATAAATATTGGTGAGTGTCTAGGCGGGCGGTATATTGTGACAATAATAGTTGATTCTGTTTTTAGTTCAATGGCAAGATATTCCATTGACATAAACTCGCCTAGTTCTGTGATTCTAAACAAGAGTTTTGAGGAGAAGATTGCTGCAACTCCTCCGCGCCTTTTATTTTTTCTGGGTATTTGAAAAAAGTTATAGTCTGGTGGACAAGCTTCTATCATTATTGATGTAGCTGTGTCATTATTTAGCCATGTCTCTACTAGGCAGATGCAATCTAAGTTATTTTCTTTAATCAGATCATTTACTAAGAATGTTTTATTATTCAGTGATCTGACATTTAGGAAAGCTAATTTTATTTGTTGGACTTCTTTAGAGGAGGTCTGCTTTGGCTTGACCGTGATGGCCCTGAGGTTAATAGCAGGTAAACGCATTGATGGTGTATATTTTTCACCATGCCATTGGCTGGTTATGATTACTTGTATGCAGGGAGCGAAATTAACTTTTTGACTAACCGGCCAGTGGCGGGTAGATGGGAAGAGTCTACCCGCCAAGCATATTTCTTACCTGCCAACATTTTTTTGATTAAAAAAATATATATATATTTTATATAATTTTTTTTTTAAATAAAATATATATTATATAATCATACTTGTAGTTGTATTATCTGCGAGACATCGCCACCACGCAATAAGTCAAAATGCTTGCTATCTGCAAACAGCTCCACTCTCTGTGTGTATACTTGAGTAGCCTCCAGCTCCAGCAAGGATTCTCCGGCCCTGCAGCTAGACCCTATATTCAGCTAGACCCTACATTCAGCATGCAAGGATTCTCCGGCGATGCAGCTGGACCTATTTATAACGTTACCGTTCTTTTGTCAAATCACATTCAACATGCCCTCAGCTAGAATACGCATTCAATCAATGTTATAAGACATTGATATCAGGAGCTATCTGTAGCTACTGCTAGCCCGGTAGATAACGTTAAGACAATTTAGTTTACTGGGACAGATGGATCAACGTGAGCTAGCTAAGCTAGCTAACGAGGGAACGGAGGTATTATGCACTCGAGTAGACTATTGCTGGAGCATTTGTTGATATCAGCAGCTATCAGTAGCTAGCCAGCTAGATACCGTTAGACAATGCCTCGTCATGTATTAAACTAAAAGTGAATAGTTGACTGGGTCATTGTTTAAACAGTAACGTTAGCTCTTGGAGGTCCGATATAGACTAGAGCAGATGGAAGTAAACAAGCCAAATGATAGCTTCCGATTGGTCATTTGCTTTTTTTCTCATGAAACCAGTCACGTCACTCTACTGTGATTGGACCGTTGACTTGAGTGCGATGTGGGACTTGTAGTTTTTTAACGATCTCGCGGCGGAGAAAAAAAAGACGAGCGGCTATAATCTGTACTCGCACAAGAGTATCGTTATGAACATAGATATCTATAGTTATGAACTACACGTATACACGCCACACGGCGGGCAGCCCTCTAAGTGTCATGCGCCAAAGGTAAAAACAGACCGCCCCTGGCGGGCGGCGGGCTTTAGTTTCGGTCCCTGCTTGTATGTTTTGAGAGATGGCATGGCAATTGTGCTATACTGCACCGTACTGACTGCACTGTGCTTTCGGGGACATTTGATCAGACAAGATGGCCTTGTGTGATATGGGGGGGGGGGGGGGGGGGGGGGGACGCTTTGTGCTGCTGCACTTCGTGGTGAGATTGTGTCCTTCATGACTATCTCTCGTGCTGGTATGAGCTTAATATTCTTGGAGGCCATCAAGGCATGACGCATGTTTGCTGATAGGAGCTTTGAACCTAAGCGATTTGGGAAGAAGCCATTTCTTTGAAAACGTTCTGGGTTATTCCAGAAAACATTGAAGTTGTCAATGAATTTCAGGCCATGTACGAGACATGCAGCTCCTAACCATGAATTAAAATTTAGGAGTCAACTGAATGCTTCCTGTCCTCTGCGAAAGCATGCAATTGGTCCACTGATGGACACATCAGTGTTTGTGTACACAGACTGATGTTTGTCTAGTGTGTTCATTAAACGTGTGAAATCGTCTTTCAAAGTCTCTGTGCCAGTCTTCTTTTGCAGGATGTCAAACGATCCAGAGTGAATGACAATTTTTGTTATTCCCGGTCTGATTAGTGTTTGAAGTTTTTCGGCCAGCTCTTTCACAGATGTATTGTCTAGACAGATATTTTCTGTGTTTGCCATCTCCACACATTGTGGAATCTCCAATCAGTATGCAGTCTATTTTCTGTGTGAGGTTAGCATTTTTCTTTCCAACAGTTTTGGGGCCGTTTGTTTTTGGGCTAGGCCTAGTCTGCCGGTTCTTTCCACAGTCCTGTGGCCTTGGTGAAGCCTCGTTAGCCTTCTCAATAGCCGGCATGTTTACGCTGGTCCCGTACCTTCGGCGTTGGCTACCGCGACGTTCTCCTCGGCGCATGATAGTCTCTTCGCTGTTAGCCGTTCGCTCGGTCTGGGTCGTGTTTGCTAGCCGTGTCGCTAGTGGCTCTGTTTTCCTCGTCGTCTCGTCGTTAGCGTGTGCTTCGCTAGCATTAGCGTGAGCTCCGGCATGCCAGCTGTTTGCTTCGCTAGTGTTAGCGTGAGCTCCGGTATTCTTGCTATTAGCGTCGTTAGCGTGAGCTCCGTTACGCTCGCTGTTTGCTTTGTTAGCGTTGTTAGCCACGCTTCTATGTCTCTTTGCTTTGGGTGTTGATATGCGTGTTTCCGAGAGTAGGTTGAAACTATTTCCTGGCGGTACCGGGGGTGAGGTCCTGGATCGTTTATTTCTCCTTTTATCCTTGACGGTGATCCACTGCTTTGGTCTAGCTCCTTGGTTGTGCCAAGGACCGTCTTTTGGGTGGTGCTGTTCTGCAGCTACTAACATAGGCCAGTTCTCAATCATGGTATTGTTGGCTATATTTGTAGTAGCTTCATAAATAGAGTCAATGAGTTGCTCATCCTGCTGTATTTGGTACAGGGTAGAAACCCGAGCCTCCAGCTCTACAATCCTCTTACTCATCTCCAAGCAATTAGTACATTCTGTGGGAGAGCCGAGTCCCGGCATCTTCCCTTATTTCCTGTCTTTTCAGGTTAGGCTAAGCTGAAGCTAAGCTAGGTACTTAGCTGGTGGTGGTGGTGGTGATGATGATGATGGTGGTGATGATGGTGGTGGTGGTGGTGGTGATGGTGGTGGTGGTGGTGGTGATGGTGGGTCACTCACTTCACAACCGGGGAAATATCATACAGGAGAGCTGTCTGTCGCTCTCTCCTAAACGGGGCAGCTTCCGTCGCTCTCCCCTACACGGGGCAGTTCCGTTGCCCTGGAGCTGTGCTATTACTCACACGACCAAAACCACTGTCATCTTCCGTCTCGTTAAAACTCAAAATAACAAGGAAAGCCTTCCTCGTCTTTCATAAATATCCTTGCCTTCCGACATAGTCCTTTGTGTGTAGCTGATAAGACGGCTCGCTATTCCTCCCACGGAGAATCTTGCTACTCGTTCTTTCGACTGTGGTAAAAAATCTGAATAGATAAGAAGATTCACAGTTCTGGAGAAGTACCATAGGAACTGGGAGTTAACATATAGAGTAATTAAAGTTGAAAGGGCTGTAATAAATCATTATAATAGCGATAGGCAAAAGCAGCGGAGCGGAGCGACAGTGAAAGCAGCTTGCGTTGCTGAAGCAGGAAGTGTGTAATATAAATATAAGAATTTTTCTTCTCCCTGTTCCTTTCGGCCATGGAATTTGGTGGATTATATTAATATGTACTGTTGGACTGTGGTAATTCCATGTACGAATAAATAAATGATGATGATGATGATGATAATATTTTCAACAGGCCTGTGTATTCAACAGAGCAGAGAGCATGATGCCTCTTCACTAGAGACCATGCTGTGTGATTAGTCACCAGGGCTAAGTCTCAGGATGACTCTGTGTCTATGTTAGCCACAGAATGAGTCTCCAGTGAACTATGGACTCCATAGTGATTTGCCTTATGATCACAAACACTACCTCCTCTGTCAATGCCACGCACTGCCACAAACACCAGTTTTCCAACTCCCGCCTCTTGGGCTGAGGTTTCAATAGGCTTCTGTCCTTGACTGGCAGTCATATCAGCTTATATTATAGTAGATAACACCTCATCACACCTGCCTCTGTCCTGCTGTGTCAAGAGTGTGTGTGTGTGTGTGTGTGTGTGTGTGTGTGTGTGTGTGTGTGTGTGTGTGTGTGTGTGTGTGTGTGTGTGTGTGTGTGTGTGTGTGTGTGTGTGTGTGTGTGTGTGTGTGTGTGTGTGTGTGTGTGTGTGTGTGTGTGTGTGTGTGTGTGTGTGTGTGTGTGTGTGTGTGTGTGTGTGTGTGTTGTGTGTGTGTGTGTGTGTGTGTGTGTGTGTGAGTGTGTGTGTGTGTGTGTGTGTGTGTGTGTGTGTGTGTGTGTGTGTGTGTGTGTGTGTGTGTGTGTGTGTGTGTGTGCGTGCATGCATGCGTGTGTGTGTGAGTGCGTGTGTGTGTTCCATATACAGACAGGTAGATGAGTCAGCTACGGAGTGCCCTTTATCTGTACTGCTTCATCTTGTCACAGAGTGTGCGTTTGTGGGGGTTGTTGTCTGTGCTAGCATGCATATGTCCTTAATCCCCCCCCCCACACACACTGTGTCTAAGTTCCCCTCTATGAGACTAATGAAATATTTATAGATTGTGTCACATCATGGCTTACCAAGGCTTCTTGACAAAGCTGTGACTCAGTGATGCTGTCCATGGGCCTGATTGAAGCTGTATATTGTCTTAGTGGCGCACTGTTGTTGGCTGTCATAATACATGTGCAGTATCTATCACAACATATGTATGACTGAGTGTGACTTGTGACCTTTTCTCCAAGCTCCGTGGTGCTGATTGGGCTATATAGTATATGATATGCCCTATGTAAAGCGCCTGGATACTGTTGAGTCAGGATCAATTGACAAATCATGTCAATCTATGTGGGACTTAGCCTGCATTGTTTCACAGTGTATGGTCTTGGAATGAGCAGACCCATTATATGTGTGCTGTCCATGGTGCTGGAATGAGCAGACCCACTATGGATGTGCTATCCATGGTACTGAAACTGTACAGCTGTACTCTCTGCTTTTGTCTTTTACATATTATGAACTTGGTGAGTCCATAAATCTTCTCGCTTTGTGTAGGATGGTATAGTTTTTGAGCTGCAGTGGGCATATGGTAAATTCATCATATTTATAGACCATAAGATTATGTCTGGAGCTCCCTTTACATGTTGAAAGTAAGATTAGATTGAACCTCCTGAGTATATTTTACTTTAAATTGATCCTTGAATGGCTGACCCATCTAAAATGCTATTTCAGAGGTCCAGTGTACTATATTAGGCTTATAAATCAGCCTATTTCATGCAGTGTGTGATGTGAGGATGATATTTCCCTAGTGCACCAGATCTGACAGGTTGCATTTCATTTTAATCACTCAGTCCCACCCTCTTTAACCTGCCTTCTTCTTCTCTTCTCCCTGCTCATCTCACCTACCCATGGATATTTTAATCTAGCAAGTTATGTTATGTTATCCCTACCAGGGACTATGATAAATAAGCTTAAAAATGCCAGTTATACAGTAGCTCTCTGTCTCTAGGTAAATATCTCTGACTAATTTGAACCAACTTCAAGTTTATTTCGATCCCCATTCTTCCTGGGGCCCATAAAGTGTTAAAGTTACAGACTTACATTATACACTCAGACATGCACATGGCATACAGACAAATTAAAAACAATAAGACATGCTCCTAATCAATTCATAATACAATACAGTTTTTTCATACATTATCTATGTATATGGCAACCAATTATTCAATATTCAAAATATCCATATCAGACACATACATTTTAATTTACATATATCCCTATCTCCTTATCAGACAGATACATTTACATGTATGTGCACACCTTTAATATCCATTAGGGAATGTCAATTTCTCCAAGATTTTAAAACAACCTTTAGCCTACTATTCTCCTGTGTAACATGTCTGGGAAAAGAGTTCCATACCTGCATACCTCACGGAACATGACAGTTTGCTTCATTGCATTCAACCTCACTTTTGGAAGTGTAAAACCTTGTGAAGAAGCATGTCTGGTGGAGTGGTTGTGTCTGTCAATACTTAGAGATACATTGTTAAACAGAATTGAGGGGATCTTTGTAACAAGAATATTCCTAGTGAATACAAGGAGTCAGTAGAGTAACCTATTTTTGACAAGTAACCAAGTTAAACAAAGTGCATCAATGCAACATTAATTCTGTACTCACAACAAAGTCCTATACGTGCTGCTTTGTTTTCTACGATTTGTAATTGTTTCAGTTTATTTGTCGTTACATTAGACCAAACTACAGGACAATAGTTGAGATTTGACAAAATGTGAGCTTGAATCACCTGTTTGCTAGTATTTAGTGGTAACAAATGAGCACATCTTTTAACAACAGAAATACTTCCCATTTTCACCACTAGATCATTTATATATTGTGACTGTGACAATTTACAGTCTAATGTTACTGCTAGGAGTTTATTCTCCTGGATTTGATCAATTACCACATCACTTATTAAAAGTTTCAAGACTGGGTTCGTACTGAGAGTATGGTTTGAAACAAAAATGATGCTACCTGTCTTTGATATGTTCAAAACAAATGTATTATTCTTTATCCATTCAACCACTGATTGCAACTCTGCATTTAGGACAGTATTTAATTAATTGGCTGTAGAGGAAAATTGTTGAATCATCCGCATGCATTGAAATATAGGACTTATTTAGGAGGCATGTCATTTGTAAAAATGGTATAGAGCAAAGGTCCAAGGCAACTTCCTTGGGGTACTCTACACCTTACCATTTTAACTTCTGAGTAACTCCCATTAAAATAACTATTTGTTTCTGGTTTGCTAAATAAGTTTGAATCCAAGATCATGAAGATAAGGAGAAACCATAACGTTCAAGTTTTTTAAGTGAATCAAATTCTGCATTAAAATCAAGTAAGACAGCGCCAACCATTCTCTTTTTGTATATCTCTCTCAGCCAATCATCCGTCATTTAGGTTAAAGCAGTCACTGTTGAATGTCCTTCACAATATGCATGTTGAAAATCAGTGGTTAATGTGTTCCAAGAAAAATTGCATTTAATCAGTTTACTTACTATTCTTTCCATCAGCTTACGTAAAACTGGCAGTAAACTTATGGGACGACTATTTGATCCTGAGAATGGGATTTAAAAAAAGATTTTGCCAGTGGTATTAGTTTGGCAGTTTTCCACTGTTGCGGATACAAACATTCACTAAAGGATTGATTTATAATATGACAGATAGCAGGGGCAATTAAATCAGGGTCCAATTTCAGAAGTTTCCAGTCAAGACCGCCAACACCTGGTGGTTTGTTTTTAGTGGTACTTAGCAGATGTTCTACATTGCTTATAGTCACACTATCAAATTATACAATTTTTTTTTTATCTTTCATGATTTTATTTTGTAAAATACGATTTTTTTTATTATATATTGTTTGGATATTATTCCTTAAATTATCTACTTTTAAACTAAAATAATTAATATCATTAGCAATCTCAACTGGTTTGTTGAGGAATTTCCCTTCTGTTTCTAGAAAAGATGGGGTAGGTTTCTTATTCCTGCCCATTATTTAATTTAGAGTATTCCATAATAATGTACTGCAATTTTAAATATAATTACGTCTATTTCCATAATACAATTTCTTCTTCTTTTTATTTTATAATTTTTTATCTTAATTTACAATATACCTCCCAGTCTGATTTATAACCCAATGTATTTAGCTTGATTACGTTCTATCATAATACTCTTTTAGTTCTTTATCCAACCATGTTCTGACGCTTTCTCAATGGTGAATAACTAATGGCATAACAATGGTATCAAATTCCACCAGGGGTTTTGGGGATATTTTTCCCTCAATACCTTTGACCAACATAGATCCTTAACATCATTCACAAAGCTGTCTTTATCAAACATGTTATACAAGTCAAGTCAAGTCAAGTCAAGAGTTTTAATTGTCACGGCATACAAGTATACAATGAAATGCGGGTGGTCTTGCCCGCAACGACGTGCAATACAGTGGTACAACATATAATAGAATCCATTACAAAAAACAACAACATTGTGCAATAAACAGGTAACAGGTAACATGGTGTGACATCTCGGTATCTGTACATAGTTATTTACAGAGCATATAGGACATGCTAGGTAGCTTTGGTAGTGCAATACACTGTTCCTGTTATACTAATTTAAAGTGGCCTTTCCTTTTGGTCATAAGTGTGCGTGTGTGCGGCATGAGTGTGTGCCCGCTCATGTTAAAGTGTTAAGTGGCTGCTAGTGTGTGAGCGTGCACAGCGTGCGTGTCGTGTGTGTGCTCATGTGTGCTTATGTGTGGATAGTTCAGTGTTCTGTGG
>NC_140165.1:203990083-203992583 GCF_963971535.1 Notolepis coatsorum
GTGGTCGTACAAAAGCTACATCCATAGTTATCCATAGTTATTCTAATAGAGAAACACAATTTATTTGTATTATTATTTTTGTTCCCTAGTGTTCCCTAGTTCTGTGTTAACAGGGAATATCGAACACAAGACATTCCTGTCAAGTGATAAAGTTTGAATATTTAAAACCGATGTTAGGTGGTAACAAACTGGCTGCCAGTGCCAAGATGAATGTGGAGAGATATAATTCTGTATTTAATTTGTATTTATTTTGATTTAACCTTTATCTATTCGGTGAAGACCAGTTATTCTAATAAAAAGAATTACATTATCTATCTGTCCCACTTTGTCCCACCAAAATCTTACTGTTGTCCTGCTTTTGGACTTTTTGCATCTGGTCACCCTATTTAGGAGGGAGGTGCTAAGAGAGAGAGAGAGAGAGAGAGAGAGAGAGAGAGAGAGAGAGAGAGAGAGAGAGAGAGAGAGAGAGAGAGAGAGAGAGAGAGAGAGAGAGATATCAAGTTGTAGAAATCATAAAACAAATGCATTTTTAAGCTGCATATTTAATCTTCAGTTACTTTATTCAGTGTCCAATGACCTTTAAGGAACAGGCCCACACAGGCCCAAACACAATGTATGATTGTGTGGTGTGCACCAGCATACATGTGTGCATGTGTGCATGTCGCCATCCTCTCGTTGATGGTAGGCGTAGCTTTAACTCTTGTTGGCCTAGCGTCTAGCCAGCGTCTATAATTTCCGTAGCCGCATTTCTGCAGACCCCTCTCTGATTGGTTGAGCCCATTTCTGCAGACCCATCTCTGATTGGTTGAGCAAAGCCCCTCTCTGATTGGTAAAATGAAGCTCGGGGGTAGACGCCGGCTCGGTGAGCACAAACCATCGCTATAGTTTCGCAACAGGAGTAAAGTCCGTAGCACCTGAGGAAGCAGATAGCGAAACGCGTTGTGCAACAATAAAAAAGCAAAAACCAGTCCTGAGGAGTGTGCGGTCCCTTCTTTCCCTTGAAGGTATTCTCCTTTTAGTTTTTATATATCTCTCTTGCGCTGACCTGCACCTCCAGTCGGGGTCCAACCAGATGTGCACAAGTCTTATTTAGTTTACATGTTATTATATGTTTGATTGAAATGTTGTGTCTTACTAATAATAACTAATTCCTTGGTCAATATAAGTCTATGTGATACTTTCTGAATATGATGTTCCCAAAATGTTTGGGAACATCAAATGGGCAGGGTTAGAAGAAAGACAGTGTAAACAATATAATTAACTCTGAATATAATAATGAGGAAAAAGAAACAGGATACACAACAAGGTGCATGAGATGAACGTGAAATAACATAGCGTTATGTTATATAACGTTACAATGTGCATAACGTTATAAAACGCGAAATAACATATAACGTTATGTTATATAACGTTACAATGTACAGTTTCTGACAGCTGGCTGTCTTGTCACGCGAAATAACGTTATACGCGAATCTGGTAGTAAATTTCTTTTTATCTTCTTGATATAACATTACGCTCGCCTTTTGCCGCGTGACGAGCTAAACCAATCAGAGAGGGGCTTCGCTCAACCAATCAGAGAGGGGCTTCGCTTAACCAATCAGAGAGGGGTCTGCAGAAATGCGGCTACGGAAAGTATAGACGCCTCTAGCCACGCGGTGCTCCTGGTGCTAACCTAGCCTATACTTTAGCTAAACTTGCTACCCTTTATTATTTCGCCCCTGCGTGATCTGGGCCCATAACCTGTTGACAGAGTCTGCTATGGGGTGACAATAATATGTTCATGAGGCATGGTTTCTATCTTTAGCCATTAAACGGCGTGGTTTATTTCACATTGGTCCACAGCAGTACATGAGACATCCTTCTCTTATGAGAGCGAAGGTGGAAGAGACAGAGGGGGAGTCGGCATCTCCTTATATACCCTGGCGGCAGCATTAACAGCTCCGACTATAGCGCCCTCTAGTGGAAACAGTTATACATAGTTAGACAGTTACTCAGTTACTTGCAATCATATATATAACCTCTAACTTTAACAAAGGGAACAGAGCAATGACATTTCAAAGCAGTCAAAAAAGCAAGATTTCGTTTTTTAAATTTTTTCTGAAGTGCAAGACATTTTCGCATTTTCTGACGCTTGTATCTCGCCGGACTAAGTCGGGTTTGGTCACGTCGGGCCACATATGCAAATTGACCTTGTAGAAGTGGAGCAATATTCCATTTACTTAGGTATGTATTTTAGGCGGATTTTCAGAAAATAGGCTCCGGGCTTAAGAGGTTAATACAACATTTCCATTGTGTCAATACTTTATTTCCACTCACCTTGACTCCATCATTCCGTCATGTTTCCAAGAAGCTACCAGGTTTGTATAAACCATTAGCAAACACATTCCGAGTTTTCATGAATCGGAAATAGATGAACTGAAGTCAAGTAATAACTGAGGGGAATATGACTCAATAGCTCAAAACATAAAATGTATTTAAATTAAATTAAAAAACTGAAGGT
>NC_140165.1:203995083-204125699 GCF_963971535.1 Notolepis coatsorum
CATGCACAGAGACAAAAAAGGTATGTATCTTCTTGTCTAACTCCAGGGAAGATGTTAAATAAGCTAATTTCCCAAAATGTTGGAGTTCCCCTTTAAGTACTAGAAAGTAAAAGTAAAAACTTTTTTTTATTCCAGGGCAATGAAATGTTCCGTTTCGTCCTCTTCATCACTCGTTTGTGGCCATCTTCTGTAGCTTGTCACTCTGACTGTCTATTCTCTGATAGCAGGTGTTTATTCAAAGATCCCCACTTTCTAGTCTTGCACAAGGACCAATCAGCATGGGTTTGGGCGGGTTCATTTTCCATTGATGGGGATTTGATTGGCTGTTTTTAAACAAAGTGCGGCCGCATGATTAATAATGTTAACGTTAGTTCGGCCAGAGAAACAAATATACTAATTCAAATGGTTGGACCTGTGAGATTTGTACTTTGTACTTTGTAGGTTTGCATTTTAAATGTAAGGAGTAAAAAGTATGTTTTTTTTCTCTGAAATGTAAGAGTAAAAGTACAAGTATACAAACCTAATAATACTCAAGTAAAGTACAAATCCCCAAAAACAGTACTTAAGTATTGTAACAAAGTACAATTACTCAAGTACTTTACACCCCTGCTAGCATGGTGTGGGGATATGGACTCGCCAGGCATTAGCCCCTGTCTTGATGGTCTCTTGATATCCTGGGAGAGACAAAAACTACTGTAGCAATGAACCACGTTTACTTATTGCTATATTAAATAAAATATATGGCGCAATAGTTATTATGTTGTGTAACAAATCAACACAATGGTTATACGTTTTTTTTTTTTTATCTCTTGAGGCACATTGACAAACACTCACACACAGACAGACAAACAGACACACACACACACACGCATGCAAATCACATCTGGGCATGTAGCATCAGGATTAGTATGCGTTGGTGGATCTCTGAGTCGGGCCCCAGATGACAGTATCTGCTGTAGGTATCGGATGTTGAAAGCCTCCATGTTTTTAATAGGCCTTGCCTTCTTGGCTTCTGACCACGCCCTCCACCTACACACACACACACACACACACGCACGCACGCACGCACGCACGCACGCACGCACGCACGCACGCACGCACGCACACACACACACACACACACACACACACACACACACACACACACACACACACACACGCTGTACTCTGTGTAGTATTGTGATACATTTGTCACAGCCTGGTAATAAAGCTGATAAAGACTGTTTGTCTGTTGACAGGTCTGACTGCTGGGAAATTACTTCCACCGATAACATCTGCTACACAGAAAACAGCCAGAGGAATATATAATACATCCCACTAAGATCCGGTGGTTGTCTCTCAGAGATGCTTTGATTTACAATGTGTTCTGCAAGGACTATGCATTGAAATATGCTCTCAGTAGGGAAGTCCATTTTTAATTCTGGCGCCTTCCCCGTATAAGTATGTAAACTCCCTGGTGTGGTGGTGTGCGGGTAAATATGATCTGTCAAATCCAGAGTCCTACTAACAACTCCTCCCTCAAACAGGTCACATTTCTATCACTGATACAGCAGTTGCCTTTCCTGGGGCCACCACATAATTTAAAGGTTTTCATCGCCCTCTTTCTCTCTCTGTCTCTCTCAATCTGTCTCTCTCTCTTATAGGGGTTTCACATAGGACATAATCTGAGCTGCGCTCGTCGCTGTGTTCAGTGCACATTTGACAAGATATCATGGAGGAGACAGAAAAATGGGCAGGGTTTTCAGGAGAAGAGTAGAATGATAGATAATAGCATCTACATTGCATTGTAAACTATATAATTACCTCTGAATATAAAAATATGAGGTTTACCACAATGAAATGTAGGTTTGCGTGACATAAAAAAAATATATATTATAATTTTTTATTAAATTTTTTTGGGATGGAAGAGCCACACATTGACGGGCAAAGAGCCACGGGTTGGCCACCCCTGCGCTAGATGCTCGCAAAGTGCTGTGACTTTCGTCTGTTCCAATGGCCCATAATGTGGAATAACGTTCTAATTACATTTTCCTGAAGTCATTTTGAAATTTCAGAAACCGTGCCAGATAAAACGGGTACTTTTAGGAAAAGTCATTGAGTGACCGAGCTGGAGCTCGACCGAGTGACGAGGATACATTTATTGAAAATGCCAGGGGTCATTTGACCCGTTGTCGGCTGTGCTAGTGTTAAACATACCTAGTATTGAGCATTTGGCTTGAAATGTGTTTGTTTCAGTTGGAGAGGCAGGGATTTGTCAGAGCATCCCCCAAAGTCCAACCACGCTTTGCTTGGTGCAAAGAAAAGCTGTCGTGCACTCTATGGGTTTCAGAGTGCAACCATGCCATTGTATTACTGTATACCTTATAATCACCAGGGGTGTACGTATTGTACTTTGTTGCAATACTTAAGTACTGTTATTGGGGATTTGTACTTTACTTGAGTATTATTAGGTTTGTATACTTGTACTTTTACTTAATTACATTTCAGAGAAAAAAAACATACTTTTACATTTAAAATGCAGACCAAAGTACAAAGTACAAATCTTGCAGGTCCAACACTTTTAATTAGTTAACGATAGGTTATGACTATAACCAAGTTCTGTTAATTAGGGGTGACGCTTGGCATCACTCATGCACTCCCTCGCGTACGTGCATGCGCACTGAATAAATTCCACAAATGTACCTTTAATACCAGTATTAGTCTGACCACACCCCTCATCAGCTTACTTTCATAAGCAGGTGTGTGGTCACCTGCTCTCCTCCTACCCAAGCTTTCACCACAAGGTGAGGTCAAGGGCTGCAGCGGCGTCGGATGCCAAGCGTCACCCCTAATTAACAGAACTTGGTTATAGTCATAACCTATCGTTCTGTTTCATTAGGGGATCCACTTGGCATCACTCATGCACATAGGGAGGCCAAGCGGAGCCACTGGCCGACAAATACACCCCGCTGAAGGCCCCCCACAACCAACAGAACAGGGAGGGCCGAGCCCCCCCGACCCCCCCCTAATGGAGGGCACCCCCTCTATTAGAGGTTTCCCGGGAGGGCGACGGACCCGACCGTGCGAAGAGGCACTCAAGCAACTCAACGCACAGGGTGAGCAGACCGTGGCTTGACCCCACGACTACACACACGCACAACCCGCATGCCACCCGGGAACGAACGGAGGGAAACAACCTCGTTACTGCCCCCAGAATCACGGGGTCAAGGGCAAACCCAACCCCGTGGCAAGGCCGTAGCAGCGGAGCGCGAAGGAAGACCCAGACCCACCAAAGGGACTGGACCCCCTGGAACGGGGGCCCGGAGAAGTCCACGATGCCAGCATCAAGACCCCACCAGGTGGGCACTTAGTGACCCCGCCCCCCACATCGCCAGCGTATTCGGACAAAGGCCCCTCAGCCGAGCGGGCCCTGTCCACCCCAACAGTACACCACCTGGCACACTGACCCTGCAACAGGCAGTCAGCATGGCCATCAGCACACAAAAAAGGTTAACCAACGGAAGCAGGCAGTGCACCAGGGAAAACCAGGCAACAGGCTGTTAACCCTAGCCTGGAGACTGCGGACGAGACAGGCGCCAGAAAGGACAGCTGAACACAGCCGCCCCGGCGGAAGGGGCGTATGCTGGCGTTGCCGCATGACCAAGCCTCCATTAAAAAAAAACCCACCCAGAGGGGTCGAGGCAGAGAAGGCTGACACGATTGGCAGACGTCATGAACGTGCAGGGGCACCCTCAAACCGGTTAACCCGGGAGTTGACACTGCAGCAACACACCAGAGAACCAACCACCCAGGTGTTACCCCATGCGGTGGTTGGTCCCATAACCCCTCAGGAAAAAAACCCAAAACACACCTGCGGCACTGCCGCAGCCCGTGTTCCTGTTTCCAACAGGCTTATCCCGGGCCTACGGGTCAACGAAAACATTACTTCGGACCGGGCCCGGTGATACGGGGAGCACAGGGTCCCCCGAGGAGGTCAAGACCACCCCAACAGGCCCCTCTTCGCCATGCGTAAGAGAAGAGCGTAAGAATGGAAAACCAGCCCCAGCACCCCGTACTTGGTATTCCCAGGAGGTCACCCAACCAAGTACTAACCAAGACCAACCTGCATGGCGGCCGAGATCCGACGAGATCGGGCGCGTACAGGTTGGCACGGCCGTAAGCCATTACGACAGTGTAGAATACAATGTACCCAACAAGGCTTCCATAGCGCTCAACCCTGTGACACCCGGACCGACCCAGCATTTTTCCCCCTGAAAAAAGCCCAAGTCCCTCAGGGTACCAGAACAGCAGATCTGCATCCCCGGCGGACAACGGGTTTAACTGATCCGGACCAGCGCGACCAGAACCAGTCCCGTGCCCTAACCACGCCGACATGCCAACTCCAGGAGAAGGGGCAGATATGCGTGTTGATCTTAAACATAAAAAGAAGGCGCCACCCAGACGTTTCGGTGCGAACCGCGCCCGGCGGATATGTTCAGATCCATTCCGTTATCATCCCCTAATATGAACGAGAACCCGTCGACAACCACACAGGGCGTCGGAAGAGGAAAAACCCCCATCCCAATTGCTTTATAAAAATGCTGTTTTAACCCCAAGCAATCAAGGCGCGCCAGTCAGTTACCTAATGTCCAACAGAACATCCTGAGCTAGCACTATGTGTGCGTTGGGCATACCCACATCAATAATAGGCTATTTAGACCATCTTATTGAATCCCCAAAACGCCCAGGGGAACGACAAGAGGGCGGGATGCAACCAACTCCATGAATGAATGAATGAAAACTTTAACCAACAGATTGCAGAAAGGGTACAACATAGTACGGCTCAATACACACAATCGGTAAGGGGAGGCAGACCTGAGAAATACGTTAGTCTTTTTTCCATCAGGGGCCCCCATTTCCAATTCATATAGACACATCCAACTCTTTATAATAAAGAAGAAGCATCACCCGTATGAACCCAACTGTACAGCTGGGAGTAAAAAACCCGTTTTCACATGATTTTACATCCAGTCACTCTTTTTAATCAGAGAGTAAAGACTAGACCCTCCCAGAAACCTTCCCACACGAGTTGTAGTCATGAGAAAGACATGCCAACTGTGAGTCACGTGACCAACTGACTCAAGTTACACATAAATCGAGCGCAGCAGACCTGTGAGCCCTACGCTCTAACTCGACACCTTAAGACACCGTAACTCATGGAAGGCGTCGCCATAGCAACACCGCTACGACGGGGGGAAACCCTGCCGGCTCCTGTTTGTAATAGGAGTTGGCAGGATAACCCTCCCCCCCCCCACCCCCCTCCGTCCGCCTCTTCCATGAAGTCCTCAGTTTCCATCGGAAATCCAGAGCCGGACGCATCCTCGCTGGTCTCCAGCAGTTCCCCAAAACCAGGCCGTTTGCGCCTGCACGCTACCATCTTGCGACGCGAACGGGCAGACGCGAAAAGTTTGCGTCGCAAATCCTCCGGCTCCAAGACAACCCCCCGTTCACCAACGGACGATTCCCTGGAACCAGAGGAACCAGAGTCGAGATCAGGCCATCGCCGGAGCGACGGCACCGACTCCTCGGCTCTTCGGAGAGGCAAACTATCCATCGGCTGTCTCCTGGGCTGGGTCGGCAACCACGAAAGTGGCAACAGCCCAGCACCAGAACGCACAACGGAGGCGGGAATGGAGAACCGCTGGTGAAGAGTAGGTCTAGCGGGTCTACTCTCCGAAGAATACATTATGACCCAAACTTTTTCTTTACAACAGATATGAGAGAAGAAAAAATTAAGCACAATGTAGACTTGTCACAACTCTTTTCAACTAACAACACGTCAAGTGGGGTACTTCCGGGCACCTCCTTGTGGTGAAAGCGAGAAGGAGAGCAGGTGACCACACACCTGCTTATGAAGGTAAGCTGATGAGGGGTTTTGGTCAGACTAATACTGGTATTAAAGGTACATTTGTGGAATTTATTCAGTGCGCGTGCACGTACGTGAGGGAGTGCATGAGTGATGCCAAGCGGATCCCCTAATGAAACAGAACTAACGTTAACATTATTAATCCTGCGGTCGCACTTTAGTTAAAAACAGCCAATCAAATCCCCATCAATGGAAAATGAACCCGACCATACCCATGCTGATTGGTCCTTTCTAATGCAAGACTAGAAAGTGGGGATCTTTGATTAAACACCTGCAGGCCCTTCGTGTTGACGAGCTCGGAACACAAAGCCATTGTTTTCTATATAAAGTAGCCTACTTGGATCATCTGCAGTGGAGGATGTTTAAAAGATGTACCTGGACAGTGGAGGATGTTTAAACGATTTAAATGGACAGTGGACACATGCAAAAGCGAGGGAGATGGTGCTGTTTTTATCCGTTCCCTGAACCAAAAATGTATTTGCTCAAATGTCAGCATTGGATGTATGTGGAAGATGGATCTACAGTAGTATTGGAAGACCTCAACATCAGATGGAAATAAACACAGGATCTAATGTTATGTCTGCTCAAAGGTTGGTGACTGTTATTTCAGTTACTATAGCATTAATAGATGCTATATAGATTGTCTCTGGTTAGACTATTATAGGCAATGTGCAGCCGATCCGACAATAACAAACACATTAGTTAGTTACCTAGGTAACGACTGTTAACACTACTTGCTGGAACATCATGGTCTGTCCCTCTAAAAACCGATGCTCAGTAACGGCTAACATAAGCGTAAACCTCATACAACCTCATTACAAGTCAAGTCAAGAGTTTTATTTGTCACGGCATACAAGCATACAGTGAAATGCGGGGGGTCTTGCCCGCAGCGATGTGCAACACAAGTAATAAGACAGGAATAGGACATTTGTGCAATAATACAATGTGCAATAATACAGTGCAATAATACAAGTAATAATAATGACAGGTATGTACATAGAGTTTACAAGAGCATGGTAAGACATGCTAAGGTCCTGCGATAGTGCATACACAGTTAGCTACGGAGGAGGCACTGGGTCTTATGTACACTACTATACATGCTATACTATACAATCTACAGTTATACTATGTGTCCTTATGCTATCTTTCTATATCCTTCTGTTTACTATAAAATAACCTCTCCTGTTCTTATTTTTTAAAGTGACCTTTCCCATTATGTAAGGTGACCGTTGAGTGTGGGCGTGTGCAGCATGTGTGTGTGTGTGTGTTCATGCTAAAGTGACTGCTTAGTGTGTGAGCATATACAGTGTGTGTGTTGAGTGTGTGCTCATGTGTGCTTGTGTGCTGAGAGTTCAGTGTTCAAGATTCTGATGGCCTGGGGGAAGAAGCTGAGCCGAAGTCTCTCTGTCCTAGTTGCTGGTGTTCGCAGGCGTTTGCCTGACCGCAGCAGCTTGAACAGGCTGTTGTTGGGGTGATGAGGGTCTTTCCTTATTCTGCAGGGTCTGGATTTGCACCTCTTGTTATATAAGGCCTGCAGGGGTGGTAGTGCAATACCTGTGGTACGCTCGGCTGAGCGCACCAGTCTCTGTAGGGCCTTCTTGTCCTGTGCCGTGCTGTTTCCATACCAGGCAGTGATGTTTCCAGTCAAGATGCTCTCTACAGAGTAGAAGGACTGGAGTATCTTTCCCGATACTCTGAACTTCCTTAACTGTCTCAAGTGGTAGAGGCGCTGCTTCGCCTTCTTTACGACTGAGTCTATGTGTGTTGTCCATGTCAGGTCCTCCGAGATGTGGACCCCCAGGTACTTGAAGCTGCTCACCCTGTCCACGATAGCCCCGTGTATCCTCAGTGGTGTGTGTGTCCCCTGCTGTGTTCTCCTAAAATCCACGATCAGCTCCTTGGTTTTACCAATGTTCAGGAGCAGGCTGTTGTCCTGGCAACAGCGTTCCAGTACCTCAACCTCCTCCCGGTAGGCGTTCTCGTCGTTGTCAGAGATCAGCCCCACCACCACTGTGTCGTCCGCAAACTTCACTATGGAGTTGGAGCTGAACTTGGCCACACAGTCATGTGTGTATAGTGAATACAGCAGGTATATTACCATTGAACAACTTTCTACTACTTACTTTACCACAACCTCTTGCTAGTAGAGCCTAACACAGGAGTGGATTTGCACTACCATCCTGTCCCCTGCAGATAGTTAAATTAAATCATGGGTTCTGGATAAAATGTGTGAAAATTTCATTCACAACCAAGGACAAGACACACAAGGCAGTTATCTAATTTTAATACATTTGCAAGATGCACTCCAAAAGGAACGGCTGGGGTGGGCAGTGCGAGACTGCAGCAAATGCTGTGCAACGTGTACTTCTCAGTGTTTTAGTGTGAAATTATTATGAATTGGTCAATAATGCTTTGAAACGGGAGATCTTTGTAATATCAAGTCTAAATATCAATGATGCAGCCAGTTTGCTCTACTCTCCAGCTGTGACAATAGGAAGCTCTTTGGTTCCAGACATAATTTAATTCAGAATCAAGAAAACATTGCACATATCATAGGTCAAAATGTATATATAGAAATTATAAAAAAAAAAAAAAAAAAAAAAAAAAAAAAAGATGAATCACATCCCGCCCATTCTCATTGATTTGTATTCCCATCCCACTCACATGATTGATTATGAAATTAACTCCTGGGGAAGCATGTGACAGCCGCACCACCCCACACACACCCATCATTTTGCCACGCCCACCGTCATAACTCATGAACCATTTGTTGTAGGCACTTGTGGGAGGCATCATTTGGGCTAAGCAGAGTTCCTTTTTCCTTGGTGATGGTTTGCCCCGCCCCCTATCATTTAGCCGCGCCGCTGCCATAACTCGTGAACCATTTGTCATAGATTCTTGTGAGAGGCATAGATGCATTAGAGATACTCTTGCAATTATGTTAAGCTCAATGATACGTTGAGAGCACATACATGAATAGCATTCTTGTTTCTAGCCGCAACCAGCAGCTCTATCGCTCGCTCTGTTGGTCGGTCGGTCAGTCGGTCCCCACCCTCTAGCAGCCGCAGTTTTCACACGAGGAGGTTGTAGCATGGAAGTCAAGTGCACGTGTGTGTGTGTGTGTGTGTGTGTGTGTGTGTGTGTGTGTGTGTGTGTGTGTGTGTGTGTGTGTGTGTGTGTGTGTGTGTGTGTGTGTGTGTGTGTGTGTGTGTGTGTGTGTGTGTGTGTGTGTGTGTGTGTGTGTGTGTGTGTGTGTGTGTGTGTGTGTGAATGTAAATGCACGTGCATTCATGGCCGCTGTTTCGTTTGAGCTCACTCTCACATCTCTGTGTGAATGTTTTCATTAATCTTTCTGTCTCCATTCATGTATTTCTCTCCTTCCTGCCTCTGTCCCCCCCCCCAAGTATGTATGTCTATGCATACAGTATGCTGCAGTGTGTTTGTGTGCACGTGTAAATGCATATATTTTATTGAATGCATTGTCTTGTTTTACAGACTGCTCAACTCCTGTCTTTAAATTCCACACAAATTCAGGACAACCCAGGAATCATGATATTTTGTGCGAACAGCTCAAAGTTGTTATCAGCAGTAGGTGACACATACAATAAAAAAGTGTGATACATGTCATTGAAAAGCTGGGACCCTGACGAATCATTTCAGATGCAGCTCAACACTGAAAGTCATTATGTTCGTACTAGACATCATGTTTTGAATATTGCATATGCAAATTATGAACATTTTGAGTGTATAGGCACTTGGGCCGTTCCCATGCTGAATTATGTTTCATAAGTTGTTGCAGTAATTCCTGGGTTGATACGATCAGGTAGTGGTACACAGATTGTATGCAAAATGTAACCATTTTATATGACTCAAAAATGTGAAAAACATGGTTAGAAATCCCTCAGAAATACCACATTAAGATACAAAGACATTGAAGAACACCTGAGAAAAATCCATGCTGTGATTTTGCATGATAGACTTTTGACATCTAGAGATTTCTGTAAGAATTGCATTTTTTGGCGATTGGATGGTGAACACTTCGTGTTATACAATGGCATGCAAATTTCTTGATTCTGATTGGCTGAAACAGTCAAGTTAGACGTTTTTTATTTCATATAACACACTCCACATGACCCCAGATCCCTCCCACAACCGAATTACTTATTTACATTTTTTTTAATGAGACTGAATGAATCCGCCATAGATAGACGAATGGAAGTATGGATATATTCGTAACGAATAATTAAAAAAAGATAGTCAACTGGAATATGTTAGTTGTTTACACATATGTTGCATTATGTAATTGGTTTGTGTTAACAGAATTCGGCTATAGGGCAACAATAATGTGGTCAAGAGGCATGGTTTCTATCTTGAGCCTTATCTGGCGTGGTTTTTTTATTCACATGAAGAGCAGCAGTTCTACAGGTCTTCTCTCACTGAGAGACATGGGGGAAGAGAAAGAAGTGGGAGGAGACATAGCTACTTATACTCACCACCTGGTAGTACTCCTGAGTGTCTCCGCCTAGAGCGCCCTCTAGTGGAAACAGTTATATATGCAGTTAGACAGTTACTGGTGGAAACAGTTATATATGCAGTTAGACAGTTACTAACAATCCTTTCTTTGTTTTCCACGAAACCAGTGAGCTGTCTGCGTTCAAACTCACACAATATCCGGTGGTACTCCTTCTATCTGTGGTGTCAGCTGCCCAGTCTGCATCATTGTAGGCTTTAAGCCCTAGACCCTCGCTGCTCTTTCTGAAACGCAGTTGTCTGTCTGCTGTACCTTTAAGATAACGAAAAACATGTTTTACCGTAATCCAGTACTCCTCTGTGGGATCATCAAAATTCTGTGACAACTTACTCACTACAAAACATAGGTCAGGGCGAGTACATGTCGTCAAATAGATGAGGCTACCCACCGCTTCCCTGTACATTTTTACATCTGTCAGTTTCTGAGCATCCTCCTGGTAGTCCAGTTTTTGATCACATGGTATCCCTTGTTCTACATTCCTGCATGTCAAAACGTTTCAGAATCTTTTCCACATATCTCTTCTGGGATACTGTTACACAATTGGCAGACTGCTCAAAATCCATACCTAGAAAGTGTTTTAATCTCCCAAGGTCTTTTGTTGGAGAGCATCTCTGTCACCTGTGATAGGCTCCTTGTGTTGTCCGCTGCTATGATCAAATCGTCTACCCAAATGACGATGATCACTTTTCCCGACTCCTTTGACTCCCTCGAGTAAACACAGGGGTCTACTGGGTTCTGTAGGAAGTGATATTTGATAAGGCATGTATGAAGCATCTCGTTCCAATTTCGCCCAGACTGTTTCAGGCCGTGAATGGATTTTTCTAGCTTACACACGAGCTTCTCTCCTTCCTTTTCGTAACCCTCAGGTTGTTCCATATATATCTCCCTATCTATGGGTGCGTGCAGATAGGCTGTCTTCACATCCATCTGATGTAGAATCAGATTGTCCTCAGCTGCTTTCTGAACCACTACCCTTACACTGGTCAGATTGGCTGTGGGGGAGAATGTTTCACCATAGTCTATCCCCTCCCTCTGACTGAAACCCTTAGCTACAAACCTAGCTTTGTACTTATCGTGGCCTTCAATTCCCTCCTTGATTGAATACACCAATTTTTCTCCCACTGTCTGTCTGCCCTCTGGTAACTTGGTTAGAGTGAAGGTGTGGTTGTCCTCTAGGGACCTCATCTCCTCATCCATCGATCTCTCCCATTTACTTGATTCAGGGGACACTATGGCCTCTTTAAAGGTCTGAGGGACCCCACTAACTACCCTGTAGCAGTAATCAACGGTGATGGGTGTACTGTCCTCCTCGTCACTCCCTTTCCGAGCATAGTCTGTCAGATACTTTGGGTGTCTGTGTTCCCTCGAGGGGTACCTCCCACTGCTTGGGGCACTCGATGTCACCCTCGGGTGCTCCTCGTCACCGCCCTCTGGGGGTGGCTGACTGTCTACCTGCAGGACCGTGCCAAGTACACTGGGCTGATGTGTCTCTGTTTCTACACACCTTACTCTGGAGTCCAGCTCTGGCTCCTCTGTCTGTGTCTCGCCCTCACATGTTGTCTTTGTGACAAACTTGACTAGCCTGTGTTTCTGCACTACCCCTTTACCGGGATAATAGACCAGGAAAGCGGGGCTTCCCTTGTCGTGCGCTACAAAGAGTCATTTTACACATCTGGACTCGAGCTTTCCTCTGTCCTGCAGGTACGCATAACACACTGATCCAAATCGGTGCATTCTGGTTAGATTACACTTCTTTCCTGTCAGTGCTGTATACGGGGTGGTGCCCGTGTGCTTATTGAAGCACCTGTTTCTGGTGTAAGCGGCTTCTTGCACCGCATAGTGCCATAGGCTCTTAGGTAAGTTACTACCTACTAGCTTACACCTAGCCATCTCGAAAAGAGTGCGCCATTCTCTCTCTGCCACTCCGTTCTGGTGTGGGGAATATGGACATGACGTCTCGTGTCTTATCCTGTTCTTCCTCAACAGTGATTGAAACTCCCCTGTGCACACGTCTGTAAAAGACTGTACATATCTAAAGCCTCCTATGGACTCATTCCTTACTGGACCGGCAAGATCTGTGTTAACCAACGCAAGTGGTGCTTTTACTTTTTCTGTGGGATTCCTGTTTCTCGATTGAGCCAACTTCCCCTTTATGCACACACACATTCTTTATCAGGTCTACGCTTTTCGCCTTCAATGTGCATGCCCTCTGTCACTGCTTGCAGTTTCAGTAAATCCTCGAAATTACAATGACCCATAATCTCATGCCATGTCTGAATATCGTGGCTGACGGTTACTTTACACATATCATTGTCATTACACTCTGTTTTCTGGTAATACATTCTCTGATACACCTCTATGTCAAATTGCATACCGTTGGGCTCTACAAGAACATTTTTACCTTCCATGAAGAACACTCTGGCACCGTTCGCAGTAGCAGCTATTACAGAGAATAGTCCTTGTGGGAACGATGGCACATAGAGAGCGTTCTTTAACGTCACTGTACGCCGGCGCCCCCCGCTGTCCGTGAGGCATACCTGTGCGTCCCCTCTCTCTTTCGCCAAACCGTAGGTGCGCTTTCCGTCTGCCAGCTCCATGCTGTGTCTCCCTGGGCAGAAAGTTCTGTCAAAGTTCTTGAACAGACTCCTGTCGTTGATGATGTGGGACGATGCACCTGTGTCCACGATCAGTCCCTTCCTTTGGGCCTGTTGCAGCTGCGTTGGCCTGATGACATACGCCGTCTGCGCCCTGGGGATGAAGTCCTCTCGTTCCGCTACTCTCCAGTCGTCGCCTCGATCCGTCTCACGCCGACCATCGCCGCCATCTTGTCCATGCTCGTGTCGCGCGCCCTGGTTGCGTTTCTTCATGCACGCTCTGCCTGCGTGCCGCGTGGATCTGCAGGGGCCACACCAGACAGTCCTCATGCAGTTACTTCTCCAATGGCCTTTCTCTCCGCATCGCCAACACGCCTGCTCCGTCGTGGTCCTGGTCCTCTCCCTTGGCGTCGCTCGCCCTCTCTCCCGCCTCTGCGGTGGCTGGTTGGGTATCTTCTGAGGCCTCGAAGTTCCTTAACTTAGCCTTGAACTGTCCCAGCGTCATGTCTGTTGAACCGTGTGTTACCAGGAGTGTGAACGGTTTGTACAGCTCCGGTAGTCCTCTCATCGCCACCACTAGCCCATCGCTTGGTGCTTCTCCGGCATTCCTCAATGCCGTCGTGATCTGCTCCGCTCTGTTGACGTATTCGGTCACAGTCTCGGTTTGCCCCTTCCTCATGGTCGTCAGTGCTATGTACTCCATGACTCGGGGTCTCCCTCGCCCTATGTAATGCTCTCTCAATACCTCCAGGCTTTCTCGGCCTCGGTCGTTAGTGTCGCGGAATATCAGCCCAGGCTGGTGTCGTCGAGCAGCGGCGCTAACTCACAGTACGCGTCTGCGTTACGCTGGTTGTGCAGGGCTTGCTCTCCCGCCGTCAGTTCTCCCGTGAGGGCTGCCAGGATCGTCTCCTTCAGCCCCGTACCGTGCATGTAGCATAGCATGCGCTCTTCCCAGAGCTCATAGTTCTCTGCTTTTCCATTGAATGAGGGCCCTTTGTTCCTCCCTCTGGCCGCCACGCGTTCTAAGATGGGGTTCTCCCCCTCGCCTCCGTTGTGCTCAGCATGCTCTGTCTCCCCCAGTGCCGCCTCCTCTGGGCTCTTAGCTGCTACCTTCCAGCGACTCCCGGCTGCTGCCTTCTTGACTCTGTGAAGCTTCTTGGCTTTCATGTTCTCCGTTGGTGGTAGGCGTAGCTTTAGCTCTTGTTGGCCTAGCGTCTAGCCGCGCGGTGCTCCCGGCGCTAACCTAGCCTATACTTCAGCTAAGCTTGCTACCCTTATTATTTTGCCCCGTGTTATCTGGGCCCATAACCTGTTAACAGAATTCGGCTATAGGGCGACAATAATGTGGTCAAGAGGCATGGTTTCTATCTTGAGCCTTAACTGGCGTGGTTTATTTATTCACATGAATAGCAGCAGTTCTACAGGTCTTCTCTCACTGATAGACATGGGGGAAGAGAAAGAAGTGGGAGGAGACATAGCTACTTATACTCGCCACCTGGTAGTACTCCTGAGTGTCTCCGCCTAGAGCGCCCTCTAGTGGAAACAGTTATATTATGCAGTTAGACAGTTACTGGTGGAAACAGTTATATATGCAGTTAGACAGTTACTAACAATCCTACACAGAACCTCTGACTTCAACAGTTTGTCATGACCCATTGTCAAAACAATAATAAATCGTGGGATTTATATGAAGTTTGTTGTTAGATGGCATGCTTTGTAGCACCTCCCTCTGCTTCTAGACACGGAGGCAACTTTTTTTTTCTTTTTTTTTTCTACTTTTTCTGTGGGTGGTTTTGTGAATAAATCTCCATTATTCTTCAATTACTGTGCGTTTATTGTATTGTGTGTGTGTGTGTGTGTGTGTGTGTGTGTGTGTGTGTGTGTGTGTGTGTGTGTGTGTGTGTGTGTGTGTGTGTGTGTGTGTGTGTGTGTGTGTGTGTGTGTGTGTGTGTGTGTGTGTGTGTGTGTGTGTGTGTGTGTGTGTGTGTGTGTGTGTGTGTCTGTCTGTCTGTTTATCTGTGTGTGAGTGTGTGTCAATGTGCCTCAAGTGGTAAAAAGAAAACACTATAACCATTGTGTTGATTTGTTAAGTAAACGTGGTTCATTGCTACAGTAGTTTTAGTCTCTCCCAGGATATCAAGAGGCCATCAAGACAAGGGCTAAGGTCTGGTGAGTCCATAATCCCCACACCATGCTTGATAAACACTGACATTATTGTTCTGTATGATGTGGCTAGGACTAATGCCTGGTGAGTCCATTATCCCCACACCATGCTAGATACACACAGACATAATTGTTCTGTATGATGTGGCTAGGACTAATGCCCGGTGAGTCCATATCCACACACAATGTTACTGCTATACACACAGGCATTAGCCTACTGAACATTTTTCTATTTTTTTTTTTTAATAATTGTCAACTAACCTATCTAGGCAAGTCATTGACCCTCTGAATTGGCGTTCAGTACATCTCTAGTTTCTGGTTGTAAAGTTCCATGAAGCTACAATTATCTTAGAGGTCACAATAGGTCATTTTATCCAGTAAGGTAAAATTTCAAAGCACTTTACAATTTGTTCCTCACATTTTACCCATTCACTCATACATGCACACACCGATGGCAGAGGCAACCATGCAAGGTGCCAACCTGCTCAACGGGAGCAATTAGGGGTTATGTGTAAAGTTGCTCAAAGACACTTTGACACGCTACCCGGGAAGAGAGGGAATCAAACTGGGAACCTCTGGATTACCAGACGACTACTCTACCTCCTGAGCCACTGGCGCATGGTTTTGGCTTCAAATTGCATGTGACTAGCATGAATTTGGTATGTAAAAGGTATCTTGGGTATCCATGTAGTCCATTTCCCCTCAGATATCTTGACGTGAGAGGTCAAGGAACATCTTTGAATATGGCCATGCCATTTTCTCCCTTGCCAAAATGTCGCCTAGGCCTGGGCAGTGTACCAGTACCAGCTACCTCAGCAGCAGCGTGTATATTGCAGCAGCAGCGTGTATATTGTCTTGCTTTTCATTCCTCCACCCATGTGTAGAGTGGCCCTGCGGTAGAGCGGCCCTGCGGTAGAGCAGCAGCATGTCATCCTCAAGATTTTCTCACTTGAGATGCACATGAGACGGTACTCTGCGAAATAGACAGTAAAAATGATCTGTCTGTGTGGATGGTAGCACACATGCGAGCCACTGCAGTTCAGCAAGGCAGTCGTTATGAAGCAGTGTGTCCAAAGGCTAACAGTGAGGTATTGTTTATCCAATTTCCTGACATGCTAGCATAACATGTTTGGTACTAAATGGAGTCCTCACATTGTCTAGTTTCATATGGTACCACCATTGGGGGTTAAGCCAGTGGGTGTTGTTCCTTTGTGGGCGTGTGAAACATGTAATGTGTGACGTTTGGGGTTTCTGCTCTCACCTGGGAGCAAAAGCCTTGGCGTTGCCCTGTGGTATATCACTTATCCTTCTGTCCTGATTGTCCTGATTAATGCCTGCTGTTTGCCCTCCTTCATACTGCATGTTCCCCTGGTATGCTGTTAACATTGTCAGTCGATCACTGATCGCCTAGGTGAGTACTCGGCCAGAAGAATTTCCTATCGCTCCCATTTGGAGGCGTCATACCGCGGTTCGGTATCATGCTTAGCCTTATTGTATTTATGTTAATTCTTGAGTGTATGTACCTTTTTAATGTGTGTGCGTTGCAACATCATCCAGTGTCGTTTGTCTGATTGTTTATTCCGTTTTTGGAGACTGACTGTCTCCCATTTCCTTTCCCCTGTTTAAAGTGTTTATTTTTCGTAGTGACTTTTGCGGAGATGGTTTTGTCTCGCCTTTTCTTTCGTAACGTTATACCGGGTTGTGGAGACTGCGTGTCTCACCCGTTTTAATTTGCTACGTGCCACCTTATGCTCCGTTGTTCACTATACGGAATTATTGTTTAATTGTGAAAGAGCAACCATTGTTTCCATCTCATCCATTCTACTCTGCACATGGGTCCAGCACACCTACCCCAACGGCGCTAACAGTAATGTGCTTTTAAGCTATACAAATACATCAGAGAGAGAGAGAGAGAGAGAGAGAGAGAGAGAGAGAGAGAGAGAGAGAGAGAGAGAGAGAGAGAGAGAGAGAGAGAGAGAGAGAGAGAGAGAGAGAGAGAGAGAGACTCTGTGTTGACCCTGTGTCGGTGTCGCCATAGGCCATTATCTTAATCAGCTTGTAGCCCATCTCATAGCAGCCTGACAGGCTTATGAGAAAAACATTTCTAGATCCTCCAGAAGTCAAAACATTTTCAGTTATGGTGAGTCTGTTTGAGTCTGTTTTTCCTGCTGCTTCATTAAAAACTGGTAAACAGATACGTACAAACAACGCAGGCAAGCAAACTCCCCTCTCGCCCTCCATCCATTCCCATCCACCTGTTTGCTCCAGCTATGTGGACTACTGGATTATATTAGCTGATAATTATTGTGAATAGGGGAGGCAGGTGAACATGTTGTTGACTGGTTATAATTAAGTTGCCTGCGGGCAAAATACGAGAGCAGCTTTCTTCTCTCATTACCCCTGCAGAGAGACACTCTTTCTGGGCAAAGGCTGCTCGATCATATGTCTTCCTACTGTGTCGGGTCGAAGACAACGTGTGGGGGACAGCAGAATGAGCTGTCTGGGCTGACTGCTGCTGTTAAGCTTTCACACATGAAGTCTGAGTCCATGGCCAGAGAATTAGGTGCATTAGCTGGAGCTGCCATTTCACACGTAGCACACAGGCAATTCTCTGTGGCAGATGTAGTTCTCACATATGGAAATACTCTGCTTGGATTAGAAGAGCGGTGGTGCCTAGGTAGGAGCAACCAGGTAGGGCATAACGCAATAGGTACGCTGTGGAAATAGCAGTGCTTCGTTGTTTATGTAACAAAGTAAAAAATTACCACTATTATAAATTTTTACAAAAATGTATGCTTGTTTGCATAGTTTTAGAACCACCTGGTGGGTTAATAGCACAACCACATGGATAGGGTTTCTCTTCATGCACCGCATGTGCCTCAGCAAAGGGGAATATTCCCAAGCTGGAGGTGCATGCAGGAGAGCAGTGCTGTCATCAACATCTCAATGTTTAACCACTTATGCATTAGGCAAAAATGGGGCTAGTTTTGTATAACACGCCTGATGATTTGTGATTTATTATACTTTATACTTATAGCACATGCATTGGTCTGGTCTCTTTTGAAAGGAAACATTCTGAACTTTCTTCCACAACAGAAGAATCACTCTGAGTGCTAATGAAATAGTTACAGAGGTTTGAACATACTGAAGTAAACGTTTTGTTTACTCACATTTCAGTTTACTTGTTGCCAGATGCCTGTTTTTGAGTTCCAACTGAGGGGTAGGAGCTGGAAAACACAACGGTTCTATAGCCTGAAGTATTATCTAGTACAGGTCCTAAGTTTATAACAATCCCACAGAAAATGTGTGTTTTACAAAGGTTTTTGTAATGTGTGTATCGGCAATAATTCGGCATGATTATCCAAAATGGCCATCCGCTGCCATTGATTCCGCTGCGCTAGTCAAAACAAAGAACTTGCTGGTCTTCTTATTTGTCTTTGTCGTTGCAATCCGCCCTCACGTGGTATAACCTTGGCTCCAGAATTCCATTGGCTACAAAGGTGGTCAATAATTTTCGCCATCAGAGGTGACTGGTCCATTCAGGACCTGACCAAACCGGACGTCACTTGTCCGAATGGCTTGTCAAATTACGCTTGTCAGATGTTTCGTCTTGTAATTCGAGAATGGAAGCACGCAATAGGTAGAGTAAGGTGATGATTGAAATGCAGGACATTTTACTTTCCTACAATGTATTGGTTGATTAGGAAAAAACGCAGCCCGGAGGCAGCAGACGAGGGCAACGTGCCGCGACGTGCGTGAGCATGCGTGACAGCCCATCGCCGGGCGGTCCAATGTTTAAGAGGTTAATGACATAATACATAATTTTTTGCAGCAATCAATCAGTAATATTTATTGTTTAACCCTTATGTTGTGTTTGTGTCTGCTGTGACCAGTTTCAAGTTACAATTATATCACAAGAACCATCTAGTTTTTCTTATTGGAACAAGGCTGCATAAACTCTAGCAGTGCATTGAGATGTTGTATGTAACCACCCCCACCCCCTTCGTCGATAGCAACAATTATTTTCTCGCAGTATGCACCTGTAGCCTACTCCCAGTCCCAATCCCTCTGGCACCCCCCAATTATATTTGAACCTGAACACACACTCATGCACGCACACATGCTTGCATACACACACACACACACATGCGCGCACGCACATACACACACTCAAAAAGAATACTCTTGCTTTTATCATAAGTCTCAGTCAAGGCTCAATCAAGATTCATATTTGACTCTAGACACCCCACCTCCACCCCTTCCTCTACAGGAACTATTATTTTCTCGCAGTGTAGGCTATTCCTTCCTAGATCTTCCCAGAGAGCTGTCGCATTTCTCTCCTCTCCCTAGGCTCCTCAAGGCCGTTCCTACCGCCGCCTCAACTGCCTCCATGAAACCTGTCTCTGCTGCGCTCTGTGCTTCGTGCCGGTTGTCGGACTATACTCAAATCAACTCGAAATGGATCTAATCAGTGGATTGCATATTTTCGTCAAGGAAGCAGAAGAAGGCTAACCCTCTCTGCCTCTTGGGACATTTCAATCGGGCTACCAGTCGTGAAGTCGTGAACATCTGGATTATTGAAGCTTTTGGATTGCAATAAGAAGATTTTGGATCTGTTTACCGCGCACAGGACCTACCAAAATGAACTGACTAAGACACTTGGACACTTGGACTAATGCATTCAGTCATTTGGACTCACTCCACTCAAATCAAATCAATAGAGTTATAATTCACTCTACTCAAAATATAATTTAAATCGACGTGGCTGGAAGAAATGTTGCCAGTCAGTCAGCCAAGACAAATTCCTGGACGACTCCAAGGTCGAACCAGAGAGCTGCTGGAGTCGAAGGCCCTCTTGGAGATAAGAATGTTATGCGGCCCCCCACCCCTCTTCCCCCCTCCCATGTGTATGTCCTGCGCCTATCCCATGTGTTGGTGACGGCAGCTAATTAGTTAGCTTGCCCAGCCCCTTCCTGTTTTCAGGACATTAACTCTTTCCTCCCTCCCTCCCGTCGAGGCGCAGCCGGTGCTGGCTGCAGCAGACTATACATACGCTGTCTCAGACATACTTTATTCGACATGTGTCAACAAATGTACATGCCTGTTTGAATTTATGTTGTACCATTATTACTGGAAACATGGGTAACACTTTATAATAACACTCAGTTATAAGACCTTTATAAGGTATTTGTAGATAATGGACTAATCATGAACAAATCATTTATATACATTTGTAGATTATTATTAAATCATTTATAACTATATTTGTATAACATTTACAAATTGGTTCTACATTATTTATAACTCATTATCAACATTGTTTGTACATCATTAAATAATGTTGTTTAATATGTAGTAACACATTTGTAGATGCTTTGAAAAATGGATATGAAAAAACAACTATACTGTACCTCCATTTATTTGTTCATGTTCAACAAATGATTTGTTAAGACATTCATAAAACCTCTATAAATCATTTGCAGATGCTATTGTGTGCCCTAATCTGAAGTGAAGCCTATTCATCATTAACAAATGTCTAATACAGTTAATTATTTGTTAACTTTTTCATCACCTGTTACAAATGTTGTAGACAGCTTTCGACAGGATTAGGACTATAGATAAATGCAATTTTATTAACATATAAAATACATGTGCATAACATAATGGTATAACTGGGGGGCACTAGGACCCAGGAGTACCCTGGCCAGGTATTGACCGAGTATGTAGAGGATATCACGCGAGTGAGACTTGATTTCGACGATAAATTAGCAGAGCCAAGTTATTTGTGCTGCCCCACGCTTTTAAGGTATGAGCAGGCTAAACACCTTTTTTGTTGGTAAATCTATTCCATAATTTCCGACTTTTATATGTTCTGTAAACGTACTTGATGTGGTGGGCGCTAACGTTACATTTGAATTATGTGTTTGTTCCTAATGTGTGCTCAGTATATTGCGGTATGTGATGATGACACAACGGTAATAATTATTTGTATTTTCAGGCTGTATCGACGCCTATACAGCCTGAAAATACAAATAATTATTACCCTCAAATAATTATTACCCTCGTGTCATCATCACATACCGCAATATACTGAGCACACATTAGGAACAAACATAATTCAAATGTAATGTTATAGCGTTAATGATGAATAGGCTTCACTTCAGATTAGGGCACACAATAGCATCTGCAAATGATTTATATATGTTTTATGAATGTTTTAACAAATCATTTATTAAACATGAAAAGACAAGTCTGGTAATTCCTTTGTGTGTATTCATAAAAGTCCACAAATAAACAAACTAATATACATTTGTTAATGATGAATAGGCTTCACTTTAGATTAGGGCACACAATAGCATCTGCAAATGATTTATATATGTTTTATGATTGTTTTAACAAATCATTTGTTGAACATGCACAAATAAATGGAGGTACAGGTACGTCAGCTACGTCAGCTAAATGACTAAATGTAAATGTAAGGTACAGTATAGTCGTTTTTTCATATCCATTTTTCAAAGCATCTACAAATGTGTTACTACACATTAAACAACATTATTTAATGAAGAACAAATTAAGTACAAACAATGTTGATAATGAGTTATAATAAATAATGTAGAACTCATTTGTAAAATGTTATACAAATATAGTTATAAATGATTTAATAATAATTTACGAATGTATATAAACTATTTGTTCATGATTAGTTCATTATCTACAATAAATAATTATAAAGGTCTTATAACTGAGTGTTATTATAAAGTGTTACAGAAACATGTAATGATTGTGAAATGATTGTTTAATGAGACTATGAGCTGTATGTGTATGTCACTGAATTTCCCCAAGGGGATTAATAATCTATCTATCTATCTATCTATCTATCTATCTATCTATCTATCTATCTATCTATCTATCTATCTATCTATCTATCTATCTATCTATCTATCTATCTATCTATCTATCTATCTATCTATCTATCTATCTATCTATCTATCTATCTATCTATCTATCTATCTATCTATCTGTCTGTCTGTCTGTCTGTCTGTCTGTCTGTCTGTCTGTCTGTCTGTCTGTCTGTCTGTCTGTCTGTCTGTCTGTCTGTCTGTCTGTCCGTCCGTCCGTCCGTCCGTCCGTCCGTCCGTCCGTCCGTCCGTCCGTCCGTCCGTCCGTCCGTCCGTCCGTCCGTCCGTCCGTCCGTCCGTCCGTCCGTCCGTCCGTCCGTCCGTCCGTCCGTCCGTCCGTCCGTCCGTCCGTCCGTCCGTCCGTCCGTCCGTCCGTCCGTCCGTCCGTCCGTCCGTCCGTCCGTCCGTCCGTCCGTCCGTCCGTCCGTCCGTCCGTCCGTCCGTCCGTCCGTCCGTCCGTCCGTCCGTCCGTCCGTCCGTCCGTCCGTCCGTCCGTCCGTCCGTCCGTCCGTCCGTCCGTCCGTCCGTCCGTCCGTCCGTCCGTCTCTATCTATCTATCTATCTATCTATCTATCTATCTATCTATCTATCTATCTATCTATCTATCTATCTATCTATCTATCTATCTATCTATCTATCTATCTATCTATCTATCTATCTATCTATCTATCTATCTATCTGTCTGTCTGTCTGTCTGTCTGTCTGTCTGTCTGTCTGTCTGTCTGTCTGTCTGTCTGTCTGTCTGTCTGTCTGTCTGTCTGTCTGTCTGTCTGTCTGTCTGTCTGTCTGTCTGTCTGTCTGTCTGTCTGTCTGTCTGTCTGTCTGTCTGTCTGTCTGTCTGTCTGTCTGTCTGTCTGTCTGTCTGTCTGTCTGTCTGTCTGTCTGTCTGTCTGTCTGTCTGTCTGTCTGTCTGTCTGTCTGTCTGTCTGTCTGTCTGTCTGTCTGTCTGTCTGTCTGTCTGTCTGTCTGTCTGTCTGTCTGTCTGTCTGTCTGTCTGTCTGTCTGTCTGTCTGTCTGTCTGTCTGTCTGTCTGTCTGTCTGTCTGTCTGTCTGTCTGTCTGTCTGTCTGTCTGTCTGTCTGTCTGTCTGTCTGTCTGTCTGTCTGTCTGTCTGTCTGTCTGTCTGTCTGTCTGTCTGTCTGTCTGTCTGTCTGTCTGTCTGTCTGTCTGTCTGTCTGTCTGTCTGTCTGTCTGTCTGTCTGTCTGTCTGTCTGTCTGTCTGTCTGTCTGTCTGTCTGTCTGTCTGTCTGTCTGTCTGTCTGTCTGTCTGTCTGTCTGTCTGTCTGTCTGTCTGTCTGTCTGTCTGTCTGTCTGTCTGTCTGTCTGTCTGTCTGTCTGTCTGTCTGTCTGTCTGTCTGTCTGTCTGTCTGTCTGTCTGTCTGTCTGTCTGTCTGTCTGTCTGTCTGTCTGTCTGTCTGTCTGTCTGTCTGTCTGTCTGTCTGTCTGTCTGTCTGTCTGTCTGTCTGTCTGTCTGTCTGTCTGTCTGTCTGTCTGTCTGTCTGTCTGTCTGTCTGTCTGTCTGTCTGTCTGTCTGTCTGTCTGTCTGTCTGTCTGTCTGTCTGTCTGTCTGTCTGTCTGTCTGTCTGTCTGTCTGTCTGTCTGTCTGTCTGTCTGTCTGTCTGTCTGTCTGTCTGTCTGTCTGTCTGTCTGTCTGTCTGTCTGTCTGTCTGTCTGTCTGTCTGTCTGTCTGTCTGTCTGTCTGTCTGTCTGTCTGTCTGTCTGTCTGTCTGTCTGTCTGTCTGTCTGTCTGTCTGTCTGTCTGTCTGTCTGTCTGTCTGTCTGTCTGTCTGTCTGTCTGTCTGTCTGTCTGTCTGTCTGTCTGTCTGTCTGTCTGTCTGTCTGTCTGTCTGTCTGTCTGTCTGTCTGTCTGTCTGTCTGTCTGTCTGTCTGTCTGTCTGTCTGTCTGTCTGTCTGTCTGTCTGTCTGTCTGTCTGTCTGTCTGTCTGTCTGTCTGTCTGTCTGTCTGTCTGTCTGTCTGTCTGTCTGTCTGTCTGTCTGTCTGTCTGTCTGTCTGTCTGTCTGTCTGTCTGTCTGTCTGTCTGTCTGTCTGTCTGTCTGTCTGTCTGTCTGTCTCTATCTATCTATCTATCTATCTATCTATCTATCTATCTATCTATCTATCTATCTATCTATCTATCTATCTATCTATCTATCTATCTATCTATCTATCTATCTATCTATCTATCTATCTATCTATCTATCTATCTATCTATCTATCTATCTATCTATCTATCTATCTATCTATCTATCTATCTATCTATCTATCTATCTATCTATCTATCTATCTATCTATCTATCTATCTATCTATCTATCTATCTATCTATCTATCTATCTATCTATCTATCTATCTATCTATCTATCTATCTATCTATCTATCTATCTATCTATCTATCTATCTATCTATCTATCTATCTATCTATCTATCTATCTATCTATCTATCTATCTATCTATCTATCTATCTATCTATCTATCTATCTATCTATCTATCTATCTATCTATCTATCTATCTATCTATCTATCTATCTATCTATCTATCTATCTATCTATCTATCTATCTATCTATCTATCTATCTATCTATCTATCTATCTATCTATCTATCTATCTATCTATCTATCTATCTATCTATCTATCTATCTATCTATCTATCTATCTATCTATCTATCTATCTATCTATCTATCTATCTATCTATCTATCTATCTATCTATCTATCTATCTATCTATCTATCTATCTATCTATCTATCTATCTATCTATCTATCTATCTATCTATCTATCTATCTATCTATCTATCTATCTATCTATCTATCTATCTATCTATCTATCTATCTATCTATCTATCTATCTATCTATCTATCTATCTATCTATCTATCTATCTATCTATCTATCTATCTATCTATCTATCTATCTATCTATCTATCTATCTATCTATCTATCTATCTATCTATCTATCTATCTATCTATCTATCTATCTATCTATCTATCTATCTATCTATCTATCTATCTATCTATCTATCTATCTATCTATCTATCTATCTATCTATCTATCTATCTATCTATCTATCTATCTATCTATCTATCTATCTATCTATCTATCTATCTATCTATCTATCTATCTATCTATGATCATCTAGTGGGGGGGGGGTGGCATGAACAACATTTCACAGATGCACTCACATAAACATCTATAAATATCTCTGCCAAGTTTATTTGAGTTTCATTTAGCTGAAGTATCTGTAAATTTCACAATGAGCTAAAAAAATTTCACATCTTTGAGGCTTTGGAGGAAAGAGATCAGGCTGAAATTGATGAAGATGTGTGTGAGAATGAATATGATGTGGAGTATGTGCCTGAACATGATGAAGACACATCTGATGAGAAATTAGGCCTGGATGGGGGAGAACAACACAAGGTCTTTGTGTCAAGGAATGGCGAGATGGCATGGTCCAAGATCCCTTTAATAAGATACTCCAGAAATAACATTATATTACAAGGGAACAAGCCAATTTAGTGTCACATGTGCCAACCTGTTGCAGGTTTCTGCTCACAACCAAAGGTTCTCCACTGATGGTCAGTTATGTTGGAACGGAGGATGACATGCTATAACATCCTGCCCTCTCTATATTTACAAAATATGTCTGATTATCAAGGGTAATTATTGTTATGATTTATATAATGTTAAGCACGTGAGGGTGGGGGTAGATAAGGCCAAGTTGATTGGCAAAGGTAGTGTCATCCGCATATTGGTGAATTAAACACTGCCCCCGTAGGGTATTCCTATTCCAATTATTTCCGTATTACTTTTTATGTTTGCATCTTTATACAAAACACGTACCCAGTTGACCATCCTCTCCCCAAAACCAAAGGTCTCCATGACCCTGATTAGAAAAAAATGCTCAACCCGGTCAAAGGCCTTGTTAAAGTCCACACTGAGTACTGCACAATCATCATTATTATAATTATAATAATTATATATATTTATTATATATATATTATATATATATTTATATATATTTATAATTATTATAATTTACTACATCCTTAATCGTTCTTACAGTTTCTGTGATGTCCCTACCCGGAACACTGTAGGCCTGGGTTGGCGCCACTATCCTTCCAATTACTTTCTTGACCCTGTTGGCAAGTATTTTGGTAAGCACCTTATAATTGGAGTTCAACAAACTTATGGGCCTATATCCTTCTAACTTTGTTTTACACCCTTTGTTTTTAAATAAAATTGTCAAGACTCCAGTGGTCATCGCTTCATTACACTCACCATTACTCTCTATTTCTCTGTACACTTTCAACAAAATAGGTGCTAGCAGACCAACAAAAGCCCTGGAAAATTCTCCTGACAAACCATCAAGCCCAGGACTTTTGTTAGTCTGCAAGCCCTGAATCGCTTCCATCACTTCTTTTTCAGTGATTTCACCATCACACATCACTCTATCCCCCTCATCTAATCTCATTTTCACAGTTTACAGTACATTGTTTACACATTTAATATCCACTCCTTCACTCTTGTAAACTCTTATCTTTTTTACATACATTTTAACTTTGTCCCACCACATTTTCATTAAACATTGGGTTTTCCATTTCAGCTTTCATATACCCATATATCTTTTTTTGATATTTCTCCTCACCCAGTACACTTGTATTTAAACACCACACACCCCACCTCTCCCTTGTATTTCTATCGCTAAATCAAAACACACAGTCGCATAGTCACTCATTTAACTTATGTTCTATATTATTAATGTAATTCCGTATTTCCCGTTTTACCAGACATAGATCAATCCGGCTTTGCTTTAAGCACGCCGCCACCACTTGTTTCCTTGTAAACCCTCTTTTCCCAGAGTTCTCCTCTCTCCACATATCCACTAGATCCACACTAGACATTATTTCTGTTAGTGTATTTCTAGCTGCGTCACACTCGAAAATCTTGCTCGTAGTATCTAACCTACTTCGGAAAGTGTTAAAGTCACTGACAAACAATTTTTTTTTTTATTTGATTTGATTTGTATTTGTCTCAAACATAGAAACATAAAACAAGTTTAAAAAACAAAAAGGTAAATAGGCAAAGACTATTTCCATACAATAAGTGTTCGAGAAGGAACAGGGGGAAGTAAAACAACTTATCAAGCCCTGCCCCTTCCTTACAATATTTGACATTATAATTTAATAAAATAAAAATAATATAACAAATAATAAAAAATTAAATAAAAGTACAGTTTTTTATATATCCAAATATCCAAATGAGAAAAATAGCTACCTTTAAATATATTGATATTTTTGCTTAATTTTATATTCGCATCCAGACCATTCCAGAGTGATACCCCACAAACTGCAATGCACATACTTTTAAGAGTTGTACGTACCGTAGGTTACTTTAAACTTTTCCCCTTCATGTGCACTTTTAGCCCTTCAAAACAAACCTTTCTGATTTTCTCCACATTGGGCACATATATATTCCCTAATCTAAACAACACACCCTGATGTTCAAATTCTAATATAATCACCCTCCCTTCTGTGTCTTCATATACTATCTTTATATTTTCCACTACATCTTTTTTAAATAATACTGCTACACCACATGATCGCTTGATCTGTACCATGATTTACATATAATACATCAGTCCATTTTCTTTTCACATCACTCATTATACTTTCCGTCCACCACGTTTCCTGCAACATCACTATATCCGTATTAAAAGTTGATATCACCTGCTCAATTTTTGTTTTGTTCCTCAGTCCGTTCACATAAAGCGATGTTACAGTGATGGCAGCACACATTACACACACACAATATATTGATTATCCTATATCATACCTTCTTAGTATACCTCCCTTTAGTACCTCTGTTCTCTCTTGATTTTCTTTTCAGTAGGTTGATAGCAGATGGCTGGTGTCCATCTCCTCAGAACCCTCTGATGTAGCCCCCACCTCTTCCCCAGTCTCTGGCACCCCCCCTGAGTCTCCCATAGACTCCTCCCTATTCTTGCTCTCCTCCGCGCATGTAGACAATCTCTCCACGCGCCTCTACTAGATGCGCTCTACCGCCTCCTCGCCCTCCAGCGCTGCCTCCCCGGGTCTGTGGCCCAGACCCAGTAGCTCTTGTTTCGCCTGTAGATGCTCCTGATCCCAGCTTTCTCTCCATGGACATCAGTGACCTCAAAATCTAAATCATCTATGCTGTCATCTAAGCCTGCTCTGTACTCTCTCTCTCTCTGTCGCGCTGTCAGCTCTCTCTCCTCGTCATCTGTTGCCACCTCTTTGCTCTCCTGTACCCTCTGCCGCGCACTCAGCTCTGCGCTCTCTCCTGTCGCCGTCTCCACTTGATCTCCCTCTGGGGTCTGCATGGTCTCCTCTTCCTTATCCTCATCCTCCTCATCCGCTTCATCATCTCCTTCGTCTTCTTCCTCTCCTTCTTCTTCATCATCTGCTTCTGCCTCTTCCTCATCCTCTCCACCTGTTTTCTCCGTCTCAGTAGCTTCTCCTCCGTCGTTTCCACCCGTCTCGGCAGCCTCGCCATTCTCAGCGTCCTTACCGGTCTCATCTCTCGTACCCTGCTCCTCATTCCAGGGCGTGCATGTACACTGCGCATACTTTTCATCGCACCCCCTGCACTTTTCCTCAGTGTCACACTCTCAGGCATAATGCCCTTGCTGGCCACATTGTGGCATTTAAAGTCAGGGAAATCTCTTAGGACATGGCCAGGCTGAAGACACAGCCTACAAACTTGCACCTGCCTATTATGGATTACCCTAAAATGTTCGATCCCCTGTTGGGTCTCAAACCGGGTCGAATACGGCAGGGATTTGACAAACTCAGTAAACTTCACTTTTACGAACCTTGTGCCGTCTATAATGTCCGTTCCAGGCCACGTTTCTCTTAATCTGTGTTACCGCCGCCACTCCCCATTGCTTCAATTTCTCGAGAATGTCATCATCCGTTATATATAAAGGCAGAGCCAAAAAAGAGACGACAACCTCGTTGTTTGACAGTTCTCTTGACATTATCCTACTGTCCTTGATTTTAAATCCATCCATCAGTTTCTCCTTCACCTTCTCATCCATCAACATGATTTCATATATCTTGGGCGTCCTGTATCGACATCCAATGATGGTCCCACACTCAGACTTTATCGCCCTCAAAAGCTCCATCATTGTGACTCTATCAGGGCCTTCAATCTCCACCTCAACTGTTAATCTTAAACAATCAAGTCTCTTGCTGTTCCTTGAATCTGTCTGACAATTTCAGGGTTGGCCCTCACAGACAGAAGTTCCTGAATCTCGTTGTCTCTCCAGTTAGACATATTTTTTCCGTCTTTGTGTAAATTATCCTTGTTCTTCACCCTCTGATGTATTCCTTCAGTTTCACACCAGAGTTGCATGATAGACATGTAATCAACACGCTCACTCGCAAACAATGATCTACTGTATTCTCACATGGGCTCAGTTGGTCATTACGCAGATTTAGGACTAAGTGGCTGGCAGGGTAAACTCCAGTCTGAATAATTAGTTTGTGTTAGGGCTGCAGCTTCAGGGCCTTGTTTAGATGATGAAGACTTTATTCCAGACTCAAGGTCCATATTACACATAATACAAATCAACAACAAAAATACAATAACAAAAGAAACAAGGCCAACAACATAGATTAAAATACATAAAGGCATCGATTCCAATGTTTCCACAAATCAGAGGAGTACCTTGTATACTTTGTTTGTCATCAGAGAACAGGATGCTGGGAGTTTTCAGTTTTGTCAATATTTGGGTCTGTTATTTTTGTGGATGCAAGACTGGGCATAATGCAACCAGATACTTGCCATGCTGTAGAACACCTTGATCCACCACTCTCCCTAAACAAATTAAATATACTCTTCATTGACTCCCTCCTCCTTTTAAAAAAAAGCCCATTGAACAGCATGGAAATAAACAGGGTTCAGTGGCAACAATGGTTGGAGGTGGAACTGCTTTTTTCACAAAACACAAGCTATTCCGACATGAAAGTGTTTGGGAAAGTGTGCAATTTTCTTCTGAGTACAACAATGAGCCTGGAGTCTTGACCTGCTGGGTTTTGTCATTTTCACTGCCCATGGCTTGTTGTAATAGGGGCTTCTCAGCAGTGTAAAAGGGTTTTTATCACTTTTCCCTGATCAGGTCATTGACAGGGTAGCAGGTCTGAGCCACAGGAAGCTAAAGATAGCCTCTGTCTATAGATTGTGTGACATGTTGTGTTGTCACATGACTCTGGCCACAAACTACATGGATTTTCTTGTCCGGGTTTTTATGTTTTGTATCAACTTTATATGGTGGTTTCTATTGGGGACTACCAAACATAAACATGTTGCTTTTTTCTTAAGAAGGAAGGTTGTAGAATGTCATGGCATATTTGATAGAATATAATATGACACATTACCTAAGTTAGGATTTAATTACCATAATGTTTCTTCATGTTATCATTGTGTCATTGAGTGATTGATTGATTGATTGATTGATTGATTGATTGATTGATTGATTGATTGATTGATTGATTGATTGATTGAAAACGTTATTAACAGATTGCAGAATGGGTACAATACAGTACAGCTCAATACAAACAACTGCTAAGAGGATGAAGACCAGACAAATACTTGTGTCTTGTTTACATAAGGGTCCTCCATTTTCAATTCATCAAGACTATCATTGCATGTGGACCCAACTGCAGACAGGAGACACAGGAGGCAGATGATGAGGAAAACCAATACTGGTGTGTTTAATGAGCCGGCCGGAGAGACAAAACAAAACAGACTGAAAAACAAGCACTGTCTAACTAGGGGAATGGAACATAGATACACAGGGAAGTAATGACTAAAAGAAAACAGCTGGGGGTGATGACTGATGATGAACAGGATATCCCTGCAGTCTATTTTTGAACAGGCTACTCTATGGCAAGGCAATATAATTGTCTCAGACCCCTCCCATATTTTACATGCCGAGTATGAGCTACTGCCCTCTGGGAGGAAGTTTAGAGTTCTAAGCTCTAGACTAAACACGTTTAAAAATTCCTTTATTCCGTTTTCAGTTTAACTTTTAAATAGCACCAGATAAATGGCCAGCACTTTTTTTGGTCATAATATTATCGATAATCGATATTTGGTCAATACTATAATTATACTGTATATGTGGTGTTGCCAGACATCCTGCTGTGCAGGTACGTTTTTGTATCTTTTATATTGTTTATCTTCTTTGTTTGGAGACAGTTGCGTCATGTCTGTATGTATGTTTTTGTGGCTGCAGTGTGGGTGTAAGCCCAAGACAAATTCCACAGCTTATGGGACAATAAAGTGACTCTTGACTTGACTCTTGACTTGAACAGCTAGTGAGACACGAACACTGCCACAAGTGGGAGACACACAACGACATCTGCAGAACCTGGGTGGAAATACAAGGAGAGTGGGAGACAATGGGGAGAGAGGACGACAGGGTTAGAATTGAAGCTGCATGTCACAGCCATGACAACCAGTTAGGATTCCATCCCTGGTTCTGACACATTTCTTATTAGCAGCTGCTTCTTCATTTCTGTTCAGTTTAAATTTGGTGTCACTCTGTTTGAGACATCATCTATCAGTTTCACATTCATATTAACTCTAACCTGGGTTTTCATTGAGCCTCTGACACCTTTCTGATGTATTTCCTGCTTTTGGACACAGCACAGTAAGCTTCCATGTAATGATACATGGAATTGAACATGCTTAATGTGATACTAGTTTGTCCACCTAAAATATATATTATAACAACCACCAATAATAATAATAATAATAATAATAATATATTGAATTTGTAATGCACTTTTTGTGCGCTGGGATCCCAAAGTGCTACACTACAGGGTTAAAACATAGTTAAAAAAATTAAATAGTTATTAGTAAAACAAATAAAATACAGGATAAAAATAAGATAAAAATGTAACATAGTTAATTAAAAACATAGTATAAACAGAACATTTTAAAACAACAGCACAAGAAAATAAAATAAGAAGCTAACAGTCAAAGGCCATTTTGAACAGATAGGTTTTCAGGCCTGCTTTAAAATAGTCCAGGCTCTGTGGTGCCCTCAGCTGGATGGGGAGGCTGTTCCACAGGCGTGGTGCAGCCGTGCAGAAGGCTCGGTCACCCATGGTGCAGAGCCGGGTAATTGGGGACCTGAAGGAGCAGGCTACCTGCATATCTGAGGGTGCGGGTGGAGGATTGTGGAGTGATGAGTTCCTGAAGGTAGAGGGGTGCGTGTCCGTTTATGCAGTTATGGGTGAGCATCAGGATTGTGTAATTCAGGGGTCTCAAACTCAATTTACCTGGGGGCCGCTGGAGGTAGAGTCTGGGTGAGGCTGGGCCGCATAAAATATTCCACAAAAAAGGGTTTCAAGTATTCCAAAAATGTATTAATACATCAACAAACCCCTTTGCCTCATCATAAAACCTCACAAACACCAGCAACTGAGCATTCTCAGTGGTGTCAGTGGACTCATCCACAGCTATGGAAATGCACTGTGCATTTTTTTTATTCTATCACAAAGCTGTTTAATGAAATCATCAGCCTGTATTTCAGTTATTCTGGTTGCTGTGCTATCTGAGGAGGATTTGCCTTTGTTTTCCTTCAAACATGGTCTCCATCACTTCATACATTATTTTATTATTTATGCATCAGATAATTGCTTCTTGTGTTTAGCCAACACCCATGCCACTGAGTGAGGACTTGGTTGCTTTTTATCGTTGTGACATAACTTTAACAATAATTCTGCTTGCAGCTTTATATGATGATTTCATTCCATTTATTTTTGTGGTTCTTAGTTATGAAAGGTTGCATCAAAATAACAGTTTTGTTTTGTATTGACGTTTCAAATTGCGTTTCAAATTGCCACTCTTCCCAAGAGCTACCGTTTCTTGGCACATTGTGCTGGTTGGAGGGAGGATGAATGCATATTTTTCAGTCCATTCACCTTTGAATTGCAGCGATTTTCACTGTTGACTTTTATTTTACTGGCCATCTTTGAACATGCCATATTTTTCTACTAGCTGCCTGCTGGGAAAACTATGCTACTAGCTACAGTACCTGCAGATTAGACGACCTGTAGATGCACTGTCAACTCTCGCTCTGACTCCGACCCGTTGAAAGAGACAACACGCATTCCGTGAAGACCCGCCCTACTCTGCCTCTGATTCGCAGACTGTGGGTGGGGGGGGGGATGCTGACGGGACGCTGAATATGATTGGACCAAAGCAGTAGACAGACACAGACAGTTGGAGCAGTGCAGCCGGACAGGAGCTTGCAGAGGAGATAGCGGAGAATTTCGAGGATACCTGCTATACGCACTGATGACAGGATATATTTCCTTCCACTTGGTATCACTCCGGAATCACTATTCAACCACTAACGTTGCTGCCATGAGCCTGCGCTATGGTAGCCTACAAGTGATCAAATAAATAAAACGCCCAACTCGCGCAACGACTCGGCGAAAGGTTGCGCGCGGGCCGCACTAACACTAAACTTTGATGTCAAGTAGGGGGCCGCAAAATATCATCATGCGGGCCGCAATTGGCCTGCGGGCCGCGAGTTTGAGACCCCTGGTGTAATTGATCCGGGATGAGACAGGGAGCCAGTGTAGTGAGGGGAGGGTGGGGGTTATGTGATCGTGTTTACGGACTCTCATCAGGATCCTGGCAGCGCTGTTCTGGATGTATTGCAGCTTTTGGATGCTCTTGCCAGGAATCCCGATGAAGAGTCTGTTACAGTAGTCCAGTCTTGAGGAGATAAAGGCATGGACAAGCTTCTCTGCATCTGACAGGGTTAGAGTGGGACGGAGTTTTTATATATTTTGTAGGTGATAGAATGTTTTTAATTTGTAATTTTTTGTCCTCTTTTTCTCCGCCTGATTTTCTATGCTTTTCTCCCCATCCCAATTTAGTCGTTATGCCAATTCCCCCCCTCCCCTACCTGGTTGTTGTGCGCATGTTCCCCCTACTGGTCGGTACAAGGGAACCCTGAAGTCTACCACATGCTTCCTCCGACACATGCTGAGACAGCCAGTGGCTCTCTTTTCACCTGGCAGCGAGGACTCTCATTGGTGAAGTGTAACGTGTGGGAGGTCACGCTGCCTTCACCACTTCCTGCCTTTCGCTGAGCAGGCACCCAGACCTGACCTGTAGGCGTCGCTGTCCACAACGCCAGATTACCACCCATGACTTCCCTCCCGCTAACTCAGCCAAACAAGTTAGTATGACAATCGGCCCAAGCCGCAGGCAATGCTGACTCCGAGAGTCGAGACTTGCAGAGGTGTTTTATGTGGATGTTGAAGGTCAGGTGGGGGTCAAATAGAACCCCCAGATTTGTGACTGAGGGGGAGAGGGGGATTACCTGGCCGTCACAGGTGAGATGTGATATGGATGAAGACTGCACCTGGTGGGGGGTACCAATTAGAAGTGCCTCGGTTTTTTTGCTGTTTAGTTGGAGGAAGTTGCTGTTCATCCATGCCTTTATCTCCCCAAGACAGGTGGTGAGGCATGACAGAGCTGCAGAGGGGTTTGGGCCCGTTTTTATGTAGAGTTGTGTGTCATCGGCATAACAGTGGAAGGACATTCCTGTCTGCTGATGACACGACCGAGGGGGAGCATGTAGGTGATGACTAGGATGGGACCAAGAACCGACCCCTGCGGAACACCACAGGTGACATCGAGCAGCCTGGACTTGTGTCCTCCCAGTGAGACATATTCAGTCCTGCCTAAGAAGTAGGACTGGAACCACTGCAGTGCATGGTCTGACAGTCCAACAGTGTTGTGGAGACGGTCCAGAAGGATGGTGTGGTCCACAGTGTCAAACGCCGCTGTCAGATCGAGGAGGATGAGGAGTTTCGAGTTTCTTTAATAGTTGTCATACAGAAGTACAGAATACTTTTATACAAAATGCTTCTTACTGTTACGCTCCAGAGACTGTGCTAGACGAGATAAGTATCAAATAACATAGTATAGCATGTAAATTAGAAGTAGAAAATGAGGTCACAGTGTTCAGTATAGACATATGTACAATGTTCGATGCAGAATAGACGTAACTGAGTTACCATATAATATACAATATACTATGCAGTAGGGCTGGGCGATATGACGATATTATATAAATATCGGGTACAGTTCATTAACGATACACTTTTTAAACGTATCGTGGATATCGTGATGTTTTGCCCAAGAGGCTTGTGTTGCGTCAATCTGGTCCACACGTTGACACTTTTGAACAGCGCCGCCCCACACACACACTACTGCATCAAAAGTTACTACTTATGATAACAAAGGCATTTGTTTTGTGGCATTGACGTTATATAGTTACACTTTCAATAACATCAGCGTATTTACATAGCAACGACCGAGGTCGACCTAGATATAGCAAGCATTAGCCGTTCATATCTCAGCCCGTGCTGACTCCGTTGTGCCCATTCTGCGGTCTGTTAATAACGTTTTCAATCAGACAGATGTATGGAAAGGCTTTTATTATAACATCCGTTGCAGTAAAATCATTATGCCTCCAGTCGTTTAGTCATTCTGCAGAGCTAAAAGCTAAACGTCGGCCACGGCGAGCTACCGCTGCCATTGTTGTTTTCATTGAGCTCTCCAATGGCGGAAGTAAAAAATGAATACGCGCTTGCCGATTGGTGCTAAGAACAGCAGGGCGGGTGCAAGCGATGTGACGTAATTGGCAGACGCGACTGTCAATCGAAATTATTCTGTTTGCCGACTGAATGAATATAAACGTTATTAACAGATTGCAGCATAGGTACAATACAGTACAGCTCAATACAACAACAGTCAACAGTGGACTGGAGGATGCAGACCAGAGAAAGACTTTCGTCTTGTTTACATCAGGGTCCCCCATTTTCAATTCATCATATCTAAATCATATAATATCTCATTGCTAAATATATGCAATATATAATCTAATAATCCAATAATCTAAATCTAATATATGTGACCAGGTATGGACTTCAGGGTCATGTTGAGGGATCTTCATTTTTTTACATAGTATGAAAGTACAGATTCATACCTTCAAAATAAGCCATCACTTGAACATTTTGGTGGGATACTTTGCAAGCTACTTCCTATGATTCATGGTGATTATCACAAAACGTATTCAGAGATAATAGCCTTCAAGAGACGAGCAGGCTATTCTGTGACAATAGTGAAACAACTACAACACTACCCAGAAGTCATTGTAATCCATGGCCCCCCTCTCTCTAGGGCAATTAACACCTGGCAGCTTTCCAGTCTGAGGCTCTTTGTTATTACAATGAGTCTGGTGACTGGTAGTGGTAGTGAAAGGGACCCTGATAAGAAACAAGAGATTAATCAAGTTTCAAGATTTTATTAGCATTTAAAATAACACGAGATAAAAATAGACATGCTAAAGTCAATGTTCAATGTTCTGATGGCCTCTCCAGAAGCATTTAGATGTAAATACATGTAGTGTGGTAGTGAAAGACACAACAACTAGGTTAACCGTCTGTAGTGTGGTAGTGAAAGGGTTAACCTTCTGTAGTGTGGTAGTGAAAGGTTAACCTTCTGTAGTGTGGTAGTGAAAGGTTAACCTTCTGTAGTGTGGTAGTGAAAGGTTAACCTTCTGTAGTGTGGTAGTGAAAGGTTAACCTTCTGTGGTGTTGTAGTGAAAGGTTAACCTTCTGTAGTGTGGTAGTGAAAGGGTTAACCTTCTGTAGTGTGGTAGTGAAAGGTTAACCTTCTGTAGTGTGGTAGTGAAAGGTTAACCTTCTGTAGTGTGGTAGTGAAAGGTTAACCTTCTGTAGTGTGGTAGTGAAAGGGTTAACCTTCTGTAGTGTGGTAGTGAAAGGTTAACCTTCTGTAGTGTGGTAGTGAAAGGGTTAACCTTCTGTAGTGTGGTAGTGAAAGGTTAACCTTCTGTAGTGTGGTAGTGAAAGGTTAACCTTCTGTGGTGTTGTAGTGAAAGGTTAACCTTCTGTAGTGTGGTAGTGAAAGGTTAACCTTCTGTAGTGTGGTAGTGAAAGTTTAACCTTCTGTAGTGTGGTAGTGAAAGGTTAACCTTCTGTAGTGTGGTAGTGAAAGGTTAACCTTCTGTGGTGTTGTAGTGAAAGGTTAACCTTCTGTAGTGTGGTAGTGAAAGGGTTAACCTTCTGTAGTGTGGTAGTGAAAGGTTAACCTTCTGTAGTGTGGTAGTGACGGATAAAAAAACGGATAAATAGTTTTTTTTACCATATTTCTACACATTTCGCTGCCACATTACAAATTATGAAATCTCGACGAAATACCTCTGAATAAGAATTTAAAAAAAAATTAAAGATTCAATGACTAATTCGGCCAGAAACGGCTTTGAGGCGAAGCGTTACTAAGCGCTTCTGTAGTGTGGCAGTGAAAGGGTTACAACATCTCTCTTGCGCGCTGGAACAGCAGCAGCTCTTCAGCGTTCAGATTTTTATTCTGCACAAAGAAATCCGCGGTACTAAGCGCTTCTGTAGTGTGGCAGTGAAAGGGTTACAACATCTCTCTTGCGCGCTGCAACAGCAGCAGCTCTTCAGCGTTCAGATTTTTATTCTGCACAAAGAAATCCGCGTTACTAAGCGCTTCTGTAGTGTGGCAGTGAAAGGGTTACAACATCTCTCCAGCAGTCCAGCCTCGCGCTGCAGCTGCTGAGCAGTGCACCAAGCCGCGCGATTGGACATTTGTAACGTCGACACAGCCAAGCTTTCAACAGTGTTATTTAGATGTATTTACCCATTAGGTTGGAAAAAATGCACCCTAACGAAATTCGTTCGCTCATAAAATTCTAACTGTGTTTTAATGGTTTTTAATTAAGTTAAAACATGCGTTTTATAACGGGTCAAGGCCTCTTTTTTTTAATCTTTTTTTTAGACACTGTGTTACGTTGCTTATAACTTATAACATTAAGATAGTGTATTAATAGTGTGTTATTCTCTCTCTGAGAAAGAAGAGCTAAATAATGACGTCTGTGTGTTAACACCTATTAAGTACATGTACTTGGCCCCTGTGGACAGGCCCAAGCCCGCTCGTGTAGTTTTTTATCCTCAATTGAAAGAAAATGTGTGGAACTATTATAGCAATAATTACCTAATTTACAAGTTGTATTTAAGTTTGCAACTAAGGGCAAATAATGGAACAGATTAATGACAATTCAAATATGTAAAAAAAATCTAGATTTCGATTTTTGGGATTTTCTGGACAGCAAGACATTAAGTCATTTCAGAGCACCTCCCCCTTTGCGGATCAAATCGGGTTTGGTCACGGCGAGTCACATATAATATAAAAATGCTAAATGCATGGGTATTTTATTTTGTCTTTAATGTTAGCTTGCAAACTCAAATACTGTCTTGGTAAGCCTCATAATGAATTGTTTGGGGGAAAAAAAGAAAAACATTGTGATGCGTATCGTGTATCGCCGAAAGGTCAGAAAATATCGTGATATCATATTTAGGCCATATCGCCCAGCCCTACTATGCAGTGTACTAATATACAATACTATATAGTGCAAAGCAGAAATGGGATGAGGTACAATTTAGGTACAATTTACAGTAAGGTGTACGAGTTGTAGTGCAAATCCTTTATCAATAAATATAAAGTGTGGGGAGTGGGTGCTACAGTGTGTTTGTTTAAAGTGAGTGTGTGCGTGTGGATGTGTGTGCTATGTGCGTTTGATGGTTGTTGTGTAGTGTTCATTGTTCGTTGAGCAGCCTGCTGGCCTGGGGATAGAAGCTTCTTCTGAGTCTTTCTGTGCTCGCCTTGAGACTCCGGTATCGCTTGCCTGACCGCAGCAGTTCAAAGAGGCAGTTGTTCGGGTGGCTGGAGTCCTTAATGATTCTCTTAGCCTTGCCCCTGCACCGCTTGTTGTAAATGTTCTGGACGGTGGGAAGCCCCCCTCCAATTGTGCGTTCGGCTGAACATGTCACTCTTTGTAGTCTGCTACGGTCTTGTGCAGTGCTATTCCCAAACCAGGAGGTGATGTTGCCGGTCAGGATGCTCTCTATTGTACATGAGTAGAAGTTCCTAAGGATCTTCTGACTGACTTGGAACTTCCTTAGGCGCCTGAGGAAGTAGAGGCGTTGTCGTGCCTTCTTCACAACACTGTCAATGTGTGTGGTCCATGTCAAGTCCTCGGATATGTGGGCTCCGAGGTACTTGAAACTGTTCACTCTCTCAACCGGTGCCCCGTCGATGCTGAGGGGGCTGTAGTCCTTGACCCCCGGCCTCCTGAAGTCCACAATCATCTCTTTTGTTTTGCTGACGTTCAGGGAGAGGCAGTTCTCCTGACACCACTGTGACAGGTTCTCTACCTCTTCCAGGTAGGCCCTTTCGTCGTTGGCAGAGATCAGGCCCACCACTACTGTGTCATCAGCAAATTTGATGATGGTGTTGTTGTTCCGCTGTGCTACGCAGTCATGTGTGTACAGGGAGTAGAGGAGGGGGCTCAGAACACAGCCCTGGGGGGCCCCTATGTTGAGCGTGATGGATGAGGAGGTGCAGTTGCCGGCTCTTACCACCTGGGGTCTGCCCGTCAGGAAGTCCAAGACCCACTGGCAGAGGTCATAGTTCAAGCCCAGGTCCCTGAGCTTGGCTATGAGTTTGGAGGGGACTATGGTATTGAATGCTGAGCTGTAGTCGATGAACAGCATTCTCACATAGATCCCCTGCCTCTTGTCCAGGTGTGATGCTGCTGTGTGCAGCACATGGGCTATGGCGTCCTCCGTGGACCTGTTGGGGCGATATGCAAATTGCAGAGGGTCCAGGTTGATGGGGAGGGAGGAACAGATGTAGCCCTTCACTAGCTTCTCAAAGCACTTCATGGCTATGGAGGTGAGGGCTACAGGGCGGTAGTCGTTGAGGCAAGCGGGCGTAGATTTTTTGGGTACAGGGATGATGGTGGACTTCTTCAGACAGGTGGGGATGACAGCCTGTTCCAGGGACAGGTTGAAGATGTCAGTGAATACCGGGGCCAGTTGGTCGGCACAGACTTTTAGGACGCGGCCGGGGATGCCGTCCGGTCCTGCTGCCTTCCTGATATTCACTTTTTTAAAGATCCGTCTCACCTCATGCTCTGTTACCCTGAACACTGAGTCTCCATCAGCAGACCCCCCCCCCCCCCCCATTGCCGTGGTTTGTAGGCTGGTGTTGTTATTCACAGCCTCAAACCTCGCATAGAAGGAATTGAGATCATTTGCTAAGGAGATGTCACTGTTCAGTTTGAGGGGGGTGCCTTTGTAGTCTGTCATTGTTCTGAGGCCCTGCCACATGCCTCTAGAGTCAGCCTGTTCAAACTGAAGTTCAACTTTATCCCTGTAACGCCGTTTTGCCTCTATTACTGCTCTCCTGACGTTGTATCTGTTGTATCACTATTGTATCACGATGTTATCTGTGTCGCGGAACACGCTCCAGTCTGTGCACTCATGCGCAGCTTGGAGCGTCTCCTCTGATGCCACATCCCATTTCTGCACCTCTCGCGAGACTACCGGTGTGCTCTTGATTTTTTGTTTGTACTTTGGAGAAAGCAAGATGGCCGCATGATCAGATTTTCCTAAGCCGCTAGCAGCCTGAGACTTGTATCCACCCTTGAATTGCGTGTAACAGTGGTCTAAAATGTTACCGCCTCTGGTGTTACAAGTCACATGCTGATAGAAGTCAGGCAAAACCTTTCTCAGATTGGCGCTATTGAAATCACCCACTACTACAATGGCGGCGTCAACGTTCGCTGCTTGGAGTTTGTTTACCTCGTCGTGGAGCCTGGAGAGCGCGGCACTATTGCTGGCTTGCGGTGGAATATACACTCCGACCAGGATGATCGCCGTTAACTCCCTCGAGAGGAAGAAAGGTCGACACTTGATGGTTATATATTCCAGGTTGAGGCAGCAGTGGTTCGATAATTCCTTCACATTGGCTGGATCGCTCCAATTGTTGTTCAACATGAAGGCGATACCACCTCCACGCTGTTTGCCGGATTCTGCTGTTCTATCCTTGCGGTGAATGAAGAAGTGATCGGCCGGTTGGATGGCGTGATCTGGGATTTCTGGGGACAGCCACGTCTCAATGAAGCAGAGAACATTGCAGTCTCTAACGTCTCTCTGGAATTGAATCCTTGCTCGGATGTCGTCTAGTTTATTGTCAATTGATTGTACATTGGCTAGCAATATACTGGGTAGTGGCGTTCGGTGTCGTCTGGTTCTCAGTCTATTACGGATTCCAGCTCTCTTCCCTCGCCGTCTGATGATTCCTTTGTTCCTGGGGGCGAGATCTGGTCCCATTGTCCACAAGATCTCCACAGGCCATTGCTGCGGTTCAGAGAGCTGATCCAGGGAGTAATCCAGTCGGTAAATTTCCCGTAATCCAATGTCTATAAGTGACTGACGGTCATACACATTAAATGCACCTACTGTTGGTACAGACAAAACTCTTAAAACTATAAATATTAACGTTTAGCGTTAGAATGGAGTAGGTTGCATGTGACACAGCTGCTCACCCGTTATTTTTTTTTTCGTTTTAAAAACATATTTTTAAACCATTAATGCGTTTAAAACTTGACGCATATATCAACTGAGACTATCAACTAACTATATTGACCAAAAGAATCGAGATGCCAAACACAAGGAAAGACACAGCGAGACCAAAACCAGTCGAAGAGGTCCCGCCGTGGGACCCAGGATTCGTACAGCGGACAGCAGGAAATATAGACTTGACAGAGGCCGCTTCAAGTTCAACCCCATCAAACACCTCCGCAGACACCGAACATATCATCCGGAAAATGGAGGAAATGGGGAAGACAATAGTGAAGGAAATTATCCTCCAATCACAACTGTCGGAGAAGATAATAACTCAAAAAGTAGATGCTATTAAAGAATCTATTGAATGCAAAATTGATGCGCTGAGAGCGGACGCCGACGCACAGATTAAACGCACCGAGGCTCTGGAGAAAGCCCACGAAATCAATTACACTCGCATCTACAATGAAGTAGAGGTTAACAAAGTTAACCTAACTGCTGAGATGAAGGGGAACTACAATGAAATCAAGACGGAGCTCAGCGAAATAACGTTGGAGCTCACGCGAATCAATAAAGAACAGAAAGCCAAAATATTCTAGATGGAATATCAAAAACGCAAGCTGAATATTCGTATTGTCGGTCTGGACGAATCAGTGAGATGTACAAACCCTGAAGAGTTTGCCACAGAATTACAGAAAATCTTGGGAACAGGGATCCTTCCTAAAATACCGGAGGTGGATCAGTGCTTCAGATTGGGACCCCGCTCCATTGGCAATAACGCTAAGCCCAGAGTGATATTAGTTATACTGCGGCAAGTCAGTATAAAAGAAATTATTATTCGTGAAACTCGCAGGATGAAAGGCAATCTGAAATACATGGAGGTACCAATACACTGCTTTGAAGATTATTGTCGTGAAGTAGTGGAACTGCGTGCCAAGTGCAAGACGGTGATGTCTCAACTATACCTGGGGAAATACAGACCCCTACTAATATACCCTGCAATACTTCGCATTGTCGACAAACAAGGAGCAAGGGTTCTCCTCAACTCGCCTGAAGATGCAGCCAAATTCCTGTCTGAACAACACGCAGAATAGTGTATAAATGGCCTTTTAAATCTCAGTTATGCAAGGTCACCATATAGTACAATCTTTAATAACCGAGGATTTGGGACAGAGAGATCTACGTGCTCAGAGTTTTTGAATGCTTTCCCCGACGTGTTTATATTATTGCGGACATATTGGATTCAAGATTGGAACACTCCAGAACATACTGGAACATTCAGACAATGTAAAAATGACATATTGGAATAATCTAGAACATCGAAGCATTCTTTGATATATGGAGCATTCTGGAATATCAGCAATACGTGGTCATTCACTCTACCAGAAGCCCCTCGGGGGAATAATCAACAGCTATCTAGATGCAGAACCACAGAGCCATCATAGCCGGCCGGCTGAAAGATCACTCTACACAACGATAATCGCCCACCCCGGTCAGGGGAAATGCTGCATATACGTATTTAAAAACTGTTTTTTATTAATGGGAAATAATTTCACTACTTCTCCAATTTATACTTTAGATGTTTAAGCATAGCAATGCTCTTTTAAGATCTAAGTTAATGTTCTCTTCCTTTTACTTGTGTGGTAAATTCCCACAGACTTTCTACAATAATTTGAGGTTATTGTAGTACAATACAATGAGATTGATTATCTGGAAGGAGGAGGAAGGGATCATACGTGATAGAATTGTTGGTCTCCTCATCCGACTTAAGCAGATGAGGAATAAACGTGTACGCCAGACAAACCAGAACTGTAGTTCAACTCAGCATTTATTTGCTCAGAGCCAGGGAACCAAGGTGAATAGGACAAAAGATTATCAGAGAACATTAACAGGGCTGTCTGTGTACAGAAATATCACAATCAGGTTTGCATCTCAAACCTCAATAATGTACATAAAACAGTCACTCGTTAACATAATTTGAACATACATAGTTTACTGTAGGCCCCTTTTATACATGAGTAAATCTGGTTTCAGATATTAAGGATTTACACTAAACTTTAAACAACAAATGGTGTTTTCCCATGATTTACTCACATAAAAAGCAGCACAGTCTCTCTCGGTGGAAGGAGCGGTGGAGCCCAACAGACCCCCTGGGGTTGTGTCTGGTCTGAGGGCTCCCGAATTACCATTTAGGGCCCTCCTATATACTATAATTTCTAGCCAATAATAGAATTCAGTTCACTATTACAGTTGATCCAATCAGGCGTCTCCTGTGGGCGATCTCTTGTGGGGGCTGGCAGCCCCCCCCCCTGGGTTGTGGCGACGTGATGGGACATAGATAGAGGGGGCCCGTCGGTGGCCCACGTCCGTGTGGTCCCCCGCTGAGCACAGAGGGGTTCTGCTGGTGGCCCCCGTCCGTGTGGTCGCGGTGTTGGGTCTTGTCTCACGAGGGGGGGTGTGACATGATGTCCTCTGGTGGGGGGGTGTGAATACGCTTTGACCCTTTGGGCCTTATTACCATACAGTACTAATCTGGTCACATTAGGTGTGACCTTTATCTATTTAGCCCTGCAACCACTTCTGCTAACCAGTATACAAGGTTATTTATGAAATTCAACTCAATATTTACCACACTTGTTTTTTTTTCTTTTTCATCCGCTCTCTCTGATTTATTGAGGCTCTCTCTTCAGTTCAATACCTTCATATTATTCATGGGTTACTATAAATTACACAAGTTCATATAAAATGTAAGTGATTAGGGCATGACAATTGAAGCTTATTTTTGGTCTTTATTTTTACTTTATCCCATTTAAATTTTTATTTATTTATTTTTTACGGGTAAGTGGCCAAGCCACAGTCGACATTCTACTTATGGTAGAATTTAGAGTGTTAGATCCTATGGTATACATAGGAATGTTAAGGATAATTGGATCATTCTGGGATATCCGGTGGTGCAAGGGAGGGAGTCATACGCAAAGGTTGTGTTCATGGAACACAATCCTGTACGACTCTCGGTGGGAGGGAAGGGTAGGGGATTTTTATTTGTATATATGTATGTTTTTAAGCTCGGCTCTCAACGGGACCTCACTAGTGGGATGTATATCTATTATTGCCTCGCACTCTAGAAGCATTACCAAAAATTACAATGCAACATGTATAGACTATGGCTAGTTTGAATATAATGATATGGAACACCAGGGGAATAAATAACCAACTCAAACGCAAAAGCGTGCTCACACTGATGAAAAAAGAACATGTGGACATTGCTCTGCTAAGCGAAACACACATTCTAGGGAAAGACATAGATAAATTAGCGGACAACATATACCATAATATCAGTCACTCCTCTATTGGTACGAGAACTCGGGGTGTAGCAATAGTCGTTAAACGTAAGTTGAATATTGTACTAAAGGGAGTATGGTCTGATGTAGAAGGTCGGATAACTATAGCTAAGATTGAACATAAGAACAGGAAAATAGCGTTGATAGCGGTATACGCCCCAAATTTGTACGAAGAAGATTTCTTCACTACACTAACCAATGCAATGTTAGACATTCCCGATTACTCATTTATAATAGGAGCGGATTTTAATGCCATCTGGAACCCAAGGATGGACAAATCTTACCTCGCCTTTTCCAGCGAACAAAAGAATTCATCGAAGGCATTAAAGGATTGGTCAAAGATTACAGGTGTAAATGACTTATGGCGGTTACTTAATCCCACGACCCGAAAGTACTCTTGTCGATCTGCGAGACATAATACACTATCCAGAATAGATTATGTCTTTGCATCACAGAGACTATTTGATAATTATGAAGTGGAAATGATACCCAACGCATCAGATCACTGTTATTTACTCCTTAAAGGTACATTTGGTATACTATCCTCCCGAGCCCCAAGATGGCGATTTAACTCGTTGCTGCTTAACAACAAGGAATTCATTACACAACTCAAAGAAGCTCTTATAGTATTCCAACGGGAGAATGCAAACTCGGTGCAAGACCCCAGAATAATATGGATGTCGGTAAAGGGAATGATCAAAGACTTCACGGATAGCTTTTCCTCCAAAATGCGCAAGAATCAAAGCACAAAACTGGATGAGCTGGAAACGCTTTACTCAACGTTATTTAATTCTCTGAAATACAACAACTCAACTCGACTAGAAAATCAAGTTAACGTACTAAAAATAGAGATCAATGCCATATACAGACAACAATCGGAAATACAAATACGCAGCACAAGACAACAGCAGTACTCCCATGGTTCCAAACCCAGCCACCTATTAGCCATGCGATTAAGAATTAATGCAACATTTGCAGATATAACTACCATTAGAGCACAACAAGTACTTGTAACAGATCCTGTAAAAATAAACGATACATTCAAAGTATTCTACTCCGACTTATATAAATCAGAAATGACCTTCGATCAAAACAAAATGGACACATTTCTTAATCAAATTATTCTCCCTAAACTTTCAGAGGATGACGCTAAACAGTTAGAAATACCGATCACACTAGAGGAACTCAAGAAGGCCATAACCGCAATGAAAAGTGGTAAGGCTCCTGGAAGAGACGGTTTCCCATCAGAAATGTACCTTTCTTGTTGGGACATAATTGGCCCCTTATTACTAAATATGATCTTATACTCAGTCAAGGAGGGGAACTTCCATAAAAATTACAATATTGCACTCATAACAGTCCTCCTTAAAAAAGACAAAGACCCCAACGAGTGCGGTAGTTATAGACCTTTAAGCCTCCTCGGAACAGATATCAAACTGTACTCTAAGGTATTAGCCATCAGATTACAAAAGCATATGACGTCTTTAGTTCACCCGGACCAAACTGGCTTCATAGGAGGCCGCCTGATCACTGAGAACATAAGACGTATACTGCACGTACTTGATGCCGACAAGGAGGACACCATACCTAAGGCGATGCTGTCCCTGGATGCTATGAAGGCCTTTGACAGGCTGGAATGGTCGTATCTGTGGGCAGTGCTAGAAAGGATGGGGTTAGGAATAGGCTTGGGCATCGTTTGGATTTGAACGATTCCGGTTCCGATTCCGATTCTCCATATCGATTCCTGTTCTAAACGATTCTCGATTCCGATTCTTTGAGGTGCAGGTCAAAACAGGTCACAGCTTATTTCGAAGGAGATATTTTTTTTTTTTTTTTTTTCAAAAAGAAAATCATACTATTCACATTTTCAGTTGACTTGATACAGTTTAATTTGGTTGCTGTACTGTAACTAGGGTATTAATTAACAAAGTAAAAAAAAAAGTTAAAAAAAAAAAAAGTTAAAAAAAAAAAGGGTAAAAAAAAAAAAAATCGAAATTTAGAATCAAAATTCAAATATGTTACTTCCGGTTCCAGAACCGGAAGTTAGGAACCGGTTCCTATTAGAACCGGTTTTCGGTGCCCAACCCTAGTTAGGAAAAGGATTCATCGATATGATTAAAGTATTATACAAAGACCCATCGGCCATGATTACAACAGGCACAATCATCTCTGAAATATTTCCGGTATCACGCTCTGCCAGACAGGGTTGTCCTCTTAGTCCCGGTCTGTTCAATCTATCATTAGAGCCTTTAGCACAATATATAAGACAATCCCAATCCATAGAACCTATCGTAATCAAGGGCACACAACAAAAAATGTGTTTATATGCGGACGATGTAATATTGTTCATGAAAAACCCCAACACCACATTGCCTCATCTGCTCAAGTTGATTGAGGACTTTGGTGATTTATCGGGATTTAAGATAAATTGGCCGAAGTCGGCTTTCCTTCCACTTAACACCCCTGCAAAAAAAGATACAACCCTCCCAGGACAGATACCGATGGTAAAACATTTCAGATGCTTGGGAGTGGAAATATTCCCTACCATAAGACAAACGGTGAAGCACAACTACACAAAAATCCAAAACAAAATCAAAGACGACCTTGATAGATGGGCAAAACTTAAAAACACAGTACAAGCACGGATATCAATAGTTAAGATGGATGTACTACCTAAAATCAACTTCTTCTGTTCAATGCTACCGTTACCCCCTCCAGAGGGTTACTGGAAAAGATTACACTCCTCCACATACAAATTTATTTGGAATAACAAACCACCACGTATAAAAAGATCCACCGCACAGAGAAATAAAGCAGATGGTGGCATGGCATTTCCAGATTTTTTCCTATATTTTAACCCTTTTAGGTCGCGGGGCTTGTTTGGACCCGTGGGCGGAGAACAAAGGGATTTAGAATGACTCATAAATGCTCTGGAAGTCGCGCTTTTCAGAAATCTGTAAAAAATAGAAAAATGACAATTTCGAGTGCTTTGAGATTTACTATATATGTCTCCTTACTTGCTAAACATAATACGATTTGTAAATACGTTTAATTCTTGCTAGATGTTATGCTTGTAATTATCTGCGTTTGCCAGAGAACTACAGCGCGTCACGAAACGCACGTCACGCACGCGCGCACACACACAAGAGAAGCGTGTGCGCTGTGAATAGGTGTTAGACCCCCGCGCAGAAGTGAGAGGTATCAGAGACTCGCTACCCCCCATCCAAATTCTAAACAACAGATCGGCATCGGCTTTTCATAATATGTATGAAATATCTCTTGCAATAATATCCACGGGACACTGAGCTGCTTCGCAGAATAATGTGGTGTGTGTGTATGTGTGTGTGTGCGCTGAGACGCAGCGTCAAGACGAAACTTGTGTCGAGTCTGCTTCTATGTATGTCTGCTTCTTCTGCTTCGACAGTCCTGTATACCCACGTCGCGCTAAAACATTAACTAAGTATGGCAGAGTGCGTGTGTGTATATGATCAGCCACTGGCTACTGTGTGACGAGTTTGGTGTTTTGGTCACCCGCGCTGTAGTAAACACGGTGTGAAGGAAAGATGACGTCGCCTCTCTCTCTCTCTCTCTCTCTCTCTCTCTCTCTCTCTCTCTCTCTCTCTCTCTCTGTCTGTCTGTCTGTCTGTCTGTCTGTCTGTCTGTCTGTCTGTCTGTCTGTCTGTCTGTCTGTCTGTCTGTCTGTCTGTCTGTCTGTCTGTCTGTCTGTCTGTCTGTCTGTCTGAGAACCCAGGTTGCTTTCTAACCTATATATATCTCTCTCCCTCTATCTCTCCCTCTCTCTCTCCCTCTCTCTATCTATATCTCCCTATCTCCCTCTCTTTATCTTTATCTTTATTACGGATCCCCATTAGTCATCACCGCAGCAACAACTAGTCTTCCTGGGGTCCACACACAACAAAAACAGTACATACATACATAACATTATAGTAGCATACATTTAAAAATATATTCCAATATTCCTACATATAAAAATATAAAAATATTTCCAAATAGCATTACAGTACACAAACAGAGTATCAGATCACAGAAAATACAATAAAAGGGATTAAACTATCAGACAGTCATTTATTTACAGTGTAAACTACAGTATCTGTGTTTTTCTTTAATGTAAACTAATTTCTTTTTCTCTCAATGCTCTTTTCAAATTATTTTTAAAACTTATCTTACTGGTTATCTGAGTAAGATGTACTGGCAGTTTATTCCAATATGACATGGCTCTATATAACACAGTTTTCTTTGCTGCATTGGTTTTTGGTAGTAGCAGTGTGAACGTTTCCCTACAGGCATGCCTAGTATTATACTTATGTCGATCATGTGTACATGTTAGCTGTGAATACAAACAGATAGGTTCTCTTGAGATATATATATTCCTCATGAACAAGATCAGGCTGCAATCCAGTCTGTCTTCCACCTTCAACCACAACAGCTTGGTATGCATCCCCTCCACACTGTTTCTCATTGAGCAGTTCAGGGCCAGACGGGCCGCTCTGTTCTGAGTTAGCTGGATCTTATTGAGCTCTTGTCTTGAGGCATTAGACCAGACAGCTGGACAGTAGTCAAGGTGAGAAAGAACTAATGACTGTATCACTTGCTTCAATATCAGATCGGCTAGAAAATACCTACACCTTCTGATAATTGAAATACCTCTGCTCATTTTGGCAACCACATTGTTGGTGTGAGTTGACCATGAGAGTGTTCCATCAAGTGTGACACCCAACAGCTTTGCCTCTCTAACTTGCTCAATAGCTGTTCCGTCTAAAGATATACTTAGCTTCACGTCTTTTCTTATAGTATGCTTGGATCCCAATATTAGGCTCTTGGTTTTTGAGATGTTTAACTTCAGCCTGTTTTCAGACACCCAAGTGGACACTAAGTTCAAATCTCTCTCTCCATCTCTCCTCTGTATCTCCCTCTCTGAGACTACTCCCGGTCTGAGACTACTTCTGTGTGTGTGTGTAACCAAATGCATACCTACATGTATGACCTATATCTATCTAATACTTTTGGATATGAGCATTCTTTTCAATAAGTATGGAAGCCTGAACACAGAATGACACCAGTATCACTGACTACCACGGCAAGCCTATAGAAAATTATTCTATTTAATAATAATAATAATAATTATTATTATTATTATAAATGTCTCTCTCTCTGTTTCTTTCTTTCTTTCTTTCTTTCTTTCTTTCTTTCTTTCTTTCTTTCTTTCTTTCTTTCTTTCTTTCTTTCTTTCTTTCTTTCTTTCTTTCTTTCTTTCTTTCTTTCTTTCTTTCTTTCTTTCTTTCTTTCTTTCTTTCTTTCTATCTCTCTCTCTCTTTCTATTATATTACTATTATATATCTATCTAAATATCTAAACCTCTGTCTATCTAGTGTGTGTATATGCATGGCATCAAATCAAAGTGTGTGTTGCCTGTATTGATCAGTCACACTATACCCCCATTCAGCTGTAATTGTTCCCTGCTGGGCCTTTGTTTCATGGTGTGAATTAGTCATTGAAATTAACATTGACATCACATTGAATTCTGGGAAGGAGTGTAGTTCCCTTATCATTAGCTGAATTCACTGAATTCCCTTCAGAGGCTCCTGCTGCAAATTGGTAATGACTGTACCAGAATGTTTGATAGGACATTGATTGAAAACTATCGTCTCAAATTTGACAATTGATGGCTTATTTTGAAGGTATGAATCTGTAATTTTATATTATGTAACAAAAAAAAGGGGGAAATTCTCAGGAGGAGGAGCTATTTAGGTTAGACTTCTAAGGGTTAAGGCGTACTCATTAAGTCCATTGACAACATGGTTTGACTCCCAAGCATTAGCATCTTGGAGAAAAATAGAAGAAAACATAGTAGCCCCACATAGACTGAAGGACATAGCATACACTAAACTACCAATCAAGCACTGTGAACGAAAATGTGGCCCCATAATTACTCATGCGATCCGGATATGGCGTGAATCACAAAAAAAAAATCCTAACCCACAAAAATGGCACAATCATACTCCCTTATTCAATAACAATGCTCTCTTAATTGGAAAACGACCTATAAGATTCCCTATATGGGAAGAGCAAGGCATACACTCATTAGGGGATGTTTTTAACAAACAGGGTTTTTGTAGTGATAAAGAAATACGCAAAAATTTTTATCTCAACAAGTCCACATGGGTTTTTCACAAACAGTTAGAGCTATGTTTGAAGTCTCACAGTGTTCCATTAGACAGACCAATTGAACAAGATACCACAAATTCTTCTACGCAAGAGAGACATCGAGAGGTTTTGTTTCAGAATTTTATCATCAATTACTAACATCCTCGTATGAAACCCTCCAACTTGACTCTGTCTGGAGGAGGGATATACCAGACCTGGAAAATGACTTTGATTGGCAAGGAGCCTGGGCAAATGTCCGACTTACATCAAGGAACCCGGATCATCAACAAATCAATCTTAACTATATTCACAGGACATACTTGACTCCTATAAGACTGTGCCGAATGGGGCTCAAACAAGATTCCAAATGCACCCAATGTACAAATGGGGACGAAGGGACATTTATGCACATGTATTGGGACTGCTCACCAGTTAAGGCATTCTGGAAAGATGTGACCCAACAAATATCAAAACTCGTATCTTGGAATATACCTGTACACCCCTCGGTATTGCTGTTGAATGATGTTTTTGAGTTTGCAGTGAATCCACAGCTAAAGAGATTGGTTTTATCGGGTATCACAGTAGCCAAAAAGCTGATCGCATCACGCTGGTTTCAACCGGAAAAAATTTGCCGTAAAGTTTGGTTTCTTACATATCTCGATGTAATTTACCATGAAATATCTACAGCAAGAATTCTGGGTCTCAATTAATCCAAAATGTCAATGTGGTTAGAAGTGGTGGAGAGAATAAAAGCTAGCTTATAATGGTAGTGTCTGGTTAGGTGCGAGGGATAGTGGAGGTACTTCTCAAGGTGGGGTCCGGGAGGGGGGGGTTCGAGCTGAGCATATGTGTGTAGTTTTTTTTTTTAGATAACAGGTATTATGGGTATATCTTATATAAGACAACTAACTAAAAGGTGATCTCATTGGATGTGCCCTGACAATTAATGCTTGTATATCTTATCGTGTGTTGTCATGTTTGTTTATATGTTTGTTTAAAAAATAATAAAAAAATAAAATACAAATATTAACAAAAGTAAGCACAGTCTCGAAGTAGCGCACAGACAGGCGGCCGGTCGTAGCGGCACCATCGTGTTCTTGCGTCAGCAGTCATTAGAAGGTCATTCGTCACCCTGAGCAGAGCTGTTTTTGTGCTGTGGGATAAGGGTAAGGATAAGGATATCTTTTATTAATCCCTCACGGGGAAATTCCAGTGACACACACATACAGCTCATCGTCTCATTAACAACATCATATCACAATCATTAAATTTTTACAGTAACAACGGCACAACATAAATTCAAACAGGCATGTACATTTGTTGACACATGTCGACTACAGAATGCCTGAGACACCATATGCGATAGTCGGCTGCAGCAACACCGGGGTGCCGTCGCGCCAGGCGGGAGGGAGGGAGGATAGATTGTCCAGCAACGGGAGGGGCAGGGATTTGGGGGATAGGACTTTGGTGATGAGACAGTCTTAGGCTCCCCCCTCCAGCACGCGTACTAGTCGGCTGCCGTCACCATCGTGGGAGTGGCGCCGGGCGTACACGCGGGAGGGGGGATTGGGTAGGGATTGGGGGTGGGGGAGGCCGCTTGCCACTCTTATCTCCCAGAGGGCCTTTGACTCCAGCAGCTCCCTGGTTCGACCTTGGTCCAGGAATTTGTTTTGGCTGACTGACTGGCACATTTATCCCAGCCACGTCACTTTAAATTTAATTTGAATAGAGTGAAATATAACTCTATTGAGTTGAGTGGAGTGAGTTTTAACAACTCCGTCCAAATGACTGAATGCATTATTAGTCCAAGTGTCCAAGTGTCTTAATCAGTTCATTTTGGTAGGTCCTGTGCGTGGTAAACAGAACCAAAATCTTCTTATTGCAGTCCAAAAGCTTCGATAATCCAAAAATGACCATGTCTTCAAGTTGGTAGCCCGATTTATGATGTCCCAAGAGGCAGAGAGGGTTAGCCTTATTCTGCTTCTTGACGAAAATATGCAATCCACTGATTAGATCCATTTAGAGTTGATTTGAGTATAGTCCGGAACCGGCACGAAGCACAGAGCATAGCAGTGTCGGGCTCCATGGAGCAGTAGAGGCGGCGGTAGGAACGGCCTTGAGGAGCCTGTGGAGAGGAGACAAATGTGACTGTCTCTGGGAAGGCTGGGAAGGAATGAGCGAAAGCCTGACTCGAATTCCTCGAACAGGATGTCATTTTTAAGGTGGTCCTGGAGCTGGGAGGCAACTACCTTTTCCAAAACATTGGATAGGAAGGCAAGGTTCAAAATTGGCCTGTAGTTGGCAAGAACCTCCGGGTCCAGGGTGGGCTTCTTTAGGAGGGGGCGGATGATGGCAACTTTGAGGGCAGATGGGATATGGCCAGTTTGAAGGGAGAGGTTAACAGCTTGGGTGATGATTGGGCTGATGCTGGGGATGTTTGACTTGAGCAGGGCAGTTGGAATGGGATCCAGGGTGCAGGTGGATGGTTTCATTCCTCTGAGGGTTTTTTCAATGTGGCTCTGCTGAACCTCAGTGAAACATGGGAGAGATGGCAAGCTCTCAGGTGGCGGGTTAGAGGCAGGGGGAAACAGAGAGGAACCGCTGGGCATCAGAGAGCGGATGTTGTTTACTTTAGATGAATAAATCTATAAAGTTATTACATCACTCTTCTGTAGCTTCAGTGGATGAGGATGGTTGTGGCTTCAGTAGGTGATTTATGGTGGAAAAAAAGCTTCTTAGAGTTGCCAGTGTTTTTATTGATGAGGTTGGAGTCGAAGTTTGACCGAGCATCTTTCAGGGACTTGCAGTACGCCTTTTGATTGTCACGGAAAGCCAGTTTGTGGACAGTGAGTCCAGAGTGTCTGAGTCAACGTTCCAGGGCTCTTTTCATTTTCCGCAGTTCCTGTGTGAACCAGGGGGCGGAGCGTTCAAAATTGACCTCACGTGTCTTGACAGGGGCATGAGCATACAGTAGAAATAACTGGGCCCCTGAAAATGTCCAGTGAATGGGTTCCCCAAGCTTGCTTTGACAACCACCTCTTCCACTCCCCTGGTCAAAGCAAAGGAAGAACCAGCAAAGCGTGAAAGCTTGTGTTTCCTGGCAAGCTGACAGAAAAAGTGTTATTATATTTCTCTTTTGATATTTCCTCTTAGTGTGCTGCTGCTGACTTACTGATGCGTGTTGGTAGGGAGGCCAGTTCCTCTTAACAGCTCTCATGGTGTGAAAGAACCCACACATCTCCGGAGCATGGGTTTTGCTTTTAAAAAGTATCAGGAAAAACCTTTCAAATTATTGAGCAGCTTGCCAGCTGAAGTATTACTGTAATACCATGTGAAGTCATATTAGCAAATAGTTTGCAATCATTTTAGGACTAAGAAGAGTGATAATTATGCATTAATAATACAGTGCAGTTCAGTATAGTAAACTCCATTAAAAATAGGATAGAACTTCTTTCATGTGAAGCTGTGTGGGTCAAGAGATGGAGGGAGAAGGATGTGGGAGATATTTCAGGATGACCTTTGAACTGTGGTCCCTCTCCCTTGTCAGAAGTTGTTGGAAGAACTTTGTCTCCTTCTAGGAGAGTCAGGAGAAGGTCTGTGCTTAGCCTCTATAGGCAGTTGATAGGGCAGATTTTGTTTTCTAGAATCTAGGACAGCATGACACTTGCTGTACAGTAGGATGCCAATCTCTAGTGGCCTGCTCTCTCTCTACCTATTGTTAGTGAGGTCTATCATCTTTGTCTCTCCCTCCCCCAAGACAGAGGGTTTGAGAAGTGGCCATCATTTGGCTGTTTGAACAGTGACAGTGAGTGGGATGACAGTGGTAGTCTTTGTCATGGATCAGTGGTATCACTAGGTGATGTTAAATACTGGTTGATAGGAGCCAGAAACTATGCTAGCATGTTACTGTGTCTGGGATAAGGGTTACCCGATAACCCTAACCTTATATTGGCATACATCTATAGCCACCATGCATAGCCAGGCAATGTATGAGAAAGCAGAGTACTGGTAGTTACAGTACATTATAGAGTATTGACATTATTTTATAATATCAGTAGGGTAAATTATTAATAATACACTGTAAGAAATCAGTGCTATTATACTGTAACCCCCCTCCACACTTAAGAGGTTAAATCAATTAACGTGTCAATGTGATAATGATGAATGCCCGCAGGGGCATTATGGGTCATTCAGGAAACAGTCTCAGACAGTGCACTTGTGATAATAACAAAAAAAGTTTTAGTTTAAGAATATTTATGTTCTAAAATAGGCGTATGTTCTTTTATTCCCCTACCCCAATTACATTATTATTTATAATAATGTGACCAATTTATTTTGCATCAATATCTGTTCGTGCCGCAAGGGGGTGCTGCACATGGAGGTGGAGGTGCTGCCACTCCCTCAGCACCCCTACTTCCTGCAGCTACTGTATGGGCACTACATCATGTTGCAAGCCCATGCAACAAAGGTTTTCCACAGACCCCCAGAGGCACCAGCTGCTTTAATGCAAGCGAGAGGCATCCCTGCAAACATAAATAGGTGTAGCCCAGGCCTTATATTAAGGTGTGCCAGGGATGTTTCGATAGGCTGGCTGATGGGCCCCGACCTCTGACCTTGCAGGGGCCCGACCTTGAAACTGCACTACACCGTTGACTGAACTATGGCTCCATCCAGTCAGTGTCTGTAGATCAACCTCCGATTTGACACCCAGATTACATCACATATGTGAGTGTTCTCCTCCTGATTTTTTGCTTTAGTAGAGCGTGGTGCATGTGCACATACCAGTATATTGGTAGAACACATGAATAACAGGAATAACATGTGCATTCTTAATATCGCTGGCATTCCCTATCAATATTTGTATCATCTGCACACATTTTTTGGAATTCCCTGTATGCCTAAATTTCAGGTTTTCCAGGTAAGCAAAATGTCCTCATCATAGATCCATAATGTAAACATTAATCTCCTAGACACAATCAATACATTCCTTTGGCATCATTTAATTTAGTGCAAAGGCACAGTGTTTTATGCTGTACATTATTCCCTATAGAGCCCTGGTATCTTGGAGCAAAGCTCTGGGGACACAGTAAGCTGTGTCATCGTATCACCAGGGATGAGATATGTTTGCTCCATTGATCCAAAGCTTTGTACTTTTACTCTCAGACATGGGTCTCATAAGCCTTGGCTTCTACTAAAATGTTTTTCGATTCATTATCAACAATTTATTCCCAGTTTTATAATAAAACCCCTAGCACTGTCACTGGGAACTGTGTTTTTTGCATTTCTGCATTTGCATTATTGTGGCATAATTGCGAAACATGTTTAGTCCCTTGTTTGTGCCGAATCTGGGTTGAAAGTGATTTGTGGAACTCCCTCTGGTGTTGTGGCCATGGACTTCACTGACCTTTAGGAAGTATTTCATGGTACATGGGTATTTTAGTGGTGTAGTGTATCTTGTATGCCAGGCCCATTGCAAGTTGTCGTCTACTCCAAGCCATCCTAGATTGTCAAAATGGGCAGGGATAAAGTTTTAGGAGTAAGGCCAAGCAGTAGTCTGACAAGTTTGTTTTGTGATGTTTGTAGCCTTGTTTTTAGGGCCTTTGATGTGCTTTCGTACCATGAGGTGCAAGCATAGTCGTAGAACCCTTGAATGAGTGCTCCTGTTAGAGTCTTCAAGGTATTCTTATTTACCAGAGAGGAGATCCTGTACAAAAATTGTGTTTGTTGGTTAACTTTGTTGATTACATTGGTTGCTATTTTGTCACAGGAAAGATTTGCCTCTAATAATAATAATAAATTGGATTTTAAGAGAGAAGCGCCTTTCTCAGACTCAAGGACACTGTACAAAAAAAGGGTGAAAAAAAATTGCAAAGATAAAAATAAAAGTTATGAATAGGCTATATGTGTATAGTAACAACAGGAAAAAACAAATAAGATAAAAAAAGGAAGCAAGGTGCTGTCCAATTTGTTGAAGTGGTTGAAATTAACAAACAAAAAAAAACAGAAAACAAAACAAAAACAAACAAACAACAAAACAAAACAATGGGATCTGTGGCTTAAAAGAAAAGAGTCAGGGGTGGGCTACTTCGGAGCGGGGCTGTGTTGCGTGAAGGCAAGTGTGAACAGGTGGGTTTTTAGGTTGGTTTTGAAGAGGTTGATGGTGTCAGAGCTCGGATGGAGGGGGAGAAAGAGTTCCACAGCCTGGGGGCAGCTACAGTGTGGAACACCTGGTGCGGGGGATGGTGAGGAGGTCGTAGTTGGAGGAGTGGAGGCCTCGTGCTGGAGTGTAGGGGTGGAGTAGGTTGGTCAGGTAGGAAGGGGCCAACTCGTGCAGGGATTTGTAGGTGAGGAGGAGGATCTTGTAGGGGATTCGGTAATTGATGGGGAGCCAGTGGAGTTTTTGCAGGGTGGGGGTGATGTGCTGCCAGGGTTTGGTGCGCGTGAGGACCCTCGCAGCAGAGTTTTGGACGTACTGTAAGCGATCCAGAACCTTCTTGGAAGCACCCAGAAGGATTCCGTTACAGTAGTCGAGGTGGGAAGTGATGAAGGCGTGAATGAGTGTTTCCGCTGAGGTGTCGGAGAGTGAGGGGCGGAGGCGGGAAATGGTTCTGAGGTGGAAGAAGGCGGATCTGGTGACAGACTTGATGTGAGGGTGAAATGAGAGGGTTGAGTCTAGGATGGAACCCAGGTAGGTAATTTCATCTTTCCTTGTGACAATATTGTCACCCCCTGTAACTGAGAAGCCGTTGGCCTTGCTGAGTTTGCTATTTGATCCAAATATAATGGATTCCGTTTTACCCAGGTGTAATGATAGTTTGTGATCAGCGAGCCAGGTGCAGATTCTGCAGAGTTCAGAGCTGACATCTAGGAGTTTCACTGGGAGAGGTTCACACTATTTGCCCCAGATCCCTTCCATGCTGAACAGGCCTCATATGCAATGACTAGGACTCATACAGTACCACCACCGGCTTCCCACCCACTGTCAACACTGCCAATTGTGTTAGTAGAGATGACTCACCAAGCTGGAGGTACCGCTGACACTGGGATTTTAACCCCAGGTCTCTGCGACGGTAGGCGAATGCTTAGACCTCTATACTACCCAGCTGCCCTTACAAAGCTATTTTTATGTAGAATGATTTGTTCTTTTGAAGTCCACTGGGTTGACTGCCGAACAGCAACAAATAGATCTTTGGAACGGTGTATTATATGTTCGGCGAAAAATGCAGCCCCAAGCCGGTAGAGGCTCGCAAAGTGCCATGACGTGCGAGCAAGTGCTCGCAGAGACATATACGTCCCAGTGCCCGCTATGAGGTTAACCCTTTCACTGCTACGCGACAGAAGGTTAACCCACCGTTGGTTGTGTGATAGTAAAGGGTTAACCTTCTGTCGTGTGGCAGTGAAAGGGTTAACCTGATGTCATGTGGCAGTGAACGGGTTAACCCTCTGTGTATTGTCACAGTGAAAGGGTTAACAGTTTTGGTAGTGCGGCGGTGAAAGGGTTATATAACGTATTTGCTTTCGCGTCCCGCTCTGAGCCTTACGAGATACCTCCCATCTCCTGGGATACCTAATGTATCTCCCACGAACAAATTACATGCACCCCACCTGTATGGGGCCCCGCCCCTTATGGTGGCACAGCCCATATAACCATGACTCTGGTCATGAAACACCCTTCCTCTATTTTCGTCCCAGGGTAATGGATGCGTGCACCATACGAGACTAGCGGAATGAAAAGATTAAGGAAGATTCGTAATGTTGAGGGCTTACCGGAGAGTTGTTTTTCCCTGGTTTCTCCGGAGCTTGTTTCGGCGACACATGAGACCTGTGCTGGTGGTTCCTCGGCTGACGGCGACGGACCGAGGGGCAGCGTACAAGGTTTGGCTAACGGGTCGGCTTGTACAAAGGTGAGGTCTGTGTCAGTAGGCATCAATGTCGGTGTTGGTCGTGCTGTGGAGTATGTTTCGGCACCAGGGCCGGGGTGGCTTGGCGATCGTTCCACTGTAGTGGGCGATGTCCTGGCGATCCTGGAACATGCTGTTAACGCTAATGCTACTGCTGTTTTTTCTGCTGACGCTGATGTTGACGCTGGAATGTCTAATAATCCCCGCCGCAGGATTCCGCTTTTCCCTCCTCTTGCCAGCTTCATTGATGAAGGTCAGTCGGTGGTGGATGTGGGGGGGTTCGCTGAGCTCTATTTACCTTTTTTGCGGGTGAAGGGGCTGACGACGGGGTGCAGGCCGGGGGTACCTTGGCTAAGTAGCCAGGTAGCTTCTTTTTTGTGCCCAGGCGGGGATGAACAACGTTCCGCCCGGCCGTTGCTTGATAGCATGTCGGCTCAGAGGGTGGCAGTATGGACGAATGAGTGGTATACTGCTGCAGGATGGCATTTAGCGGCGGCCAGTGTTTTGGCTCAGCTGGCTACTTTCCTATCCAAGATGGCGTCGGGTTGTAGGTCTTTGGGTCCAACCGACACTATGAACGTGATTCATGTTTGTGGTGTTATAGAGATCTTGACTCAGTCGCAAGCTATAACTGCGGGGAGGATTCGGATGCTATCGACTTTGGTTGTTAGGCATGTTTGGTTGGAGCAGTCTCCTCTTGGGGAAGAGGATAGGTTTTCTCTCCTCACGACTCCTTTTTCCACAGATAGTCTTTTTGGGCGTTCTGTGGAGGCGCAGACGGTTATTGATCCGGGTCCTACACCGCCTCACGCTGTGCAGCCAGGGGTGGGAGCACGGTCTTGTCAACGACTGTGGCGAGATCCTCGACAGGCGGCCATGTTTCCCCCGCCAGTGGTGCCCTGGTTGGAGAATCGACAGGGTATCGCAAGGCCGACAGTCTTGGCGGCCGAGGGATCGGCCATTTTGGGTGATTTCGGGTTTGGTAAACCAACCCGTCGTCATTTTGCCGCGAGCAGCCCGCTCCCCGTTCAATCCTCTCTCTGGTACCCCCAGAAGCGGGGCTCTGAGCGTTCTCTTTTGGCTGCGGGCCGCGAACCTTCATTGAAGCGTATGCTGCCCCATTCTTCGCTTCTCATGGAGACAGGGGCTGACACCCAGTTGATGGCTGAGCCTGGGTCTGTCCGTGAGAATGTTCCGTCGTCGCATGGTTCCTACACCGCAGGTTGTGGTTGGTGGAACCTGGTGTTACAGCTGCCACTAGCTCCAGTGGTCAGCAGGGGGACTCTGTGCCTCTTCTGTTGAATGCTCAGCAGGGGTTACCCCGGCTTCGCCCTCGCCAGGCGGGGTATCGCGCTGTTGCCTCCCACTCCCGTCAAACCGGCAGTGGTCTGCAAAGGAGAGGCGAGCGTGATTTGAGTGATAGCAATATCACTGCAGGGCTTCGGCGTGTAGGAGCCCATGGGTTCCTCAGGCCTTGCGTGTCTGGCTGCGGAACAACTCCTCAGCGTGTGCTGGAGGGGTGTTCAGGGGGTGAGTGTGTGTCCACAAGTTTGATGACCGTATCAAACCGGCCCTTTCTGTCGGGGTCCCCCCTTGGGTGCTTTGCACGACGGGGGGGACCGGGCCAATTATCTGCTGTTCCTTGCGGCCCAGCGTCAGTTGACGGCGGGGGCGCTGTGGGATTATATTCACATATGGCGACGGGAATGCCCTTTGAATCGGTGGATGAGGAGAACGTTAGAGGCGGGGCTGGTTTTGCAGTTTGCGCGGCCCCATCCTCCGTTCTCAGGTTTGGTGCCGACCCTATTGTTAGGGTCGGGCGCAGTGACAGCCCTGGCCGACGAGATCCAATCTCTGTTGGCGAAGCAGGCCGTCGTTGTGGTCCCGAGAGAGGACGCAATGTCAGGCGTCTACTCCCGTTATTTTCTGGTGCCCAAGAAAACTGGGGGGGGGTCAGACCTATACTGAATCTGTCCATGTTCAATCGGTTGATTGTAGTGAGACCGTTCAGGATGTTGACCGTCCGACTCCTTCTGCTTGCTGTCAGGAGGGGGGACAGGTTCACCTCCATAGACTTGAAGGATGCGTATTTTCACATACCCATTTTCCCTCCTCACAGGAAGTTCCTACGGTTCCTGTTTCAGGGCGTAGCGTACGAGTACCACAGAATGCCGTTTGGTTATTCTCTGGCTCCCCGCACATTCACCAAGTGCGTGGCGGCTGCTCTGGGGCCTTTACGTCGTCGGGGGATACGAGTCCTGTTCTATCTCGACGACATTCTGCTCCTCAGCCGTTCAGAGGAGGTTGCCAGGTCTCATACTCGACTGGTGGTGGAATTCCTCACCAGCCTGGGTTTTGCTGTGAATTGGAAGAAGAGTACCCCTCTTCCCAGTCAACAGGTGGAGTACTTGGGCTTGACATTGAGGTCGAAGCCCATGCTTGCGGCCCTCTCGGAGCAGCGTCGGGGGGATCTCCGTCACGCGCTCGGGGTTTCCTTCTGGGAGGGACGGTTACGGCGCTGCAGGTGATGCGTCTGCTGGGCCTTATGTCGGCGGCCCACACGGTGGTCCCTCTTGGCCTCCTCTTTATGAGGCGGATACAGAGGTGGTTTCTCTCTTTGAGAATAGATCCGGTGTGGGGCAAATGGAGACGGTTGACGGTTCCTTTGTCGATATGGGGGGATCTCGCCCACTGGAGGCTGGGTATCCTCTCCGCTGGGGTCCCCATGGGCAGCAGTGGCTCCCACGTCACGGTTTTCACCGACGCCTCTCTCACGGGTTGGGGAGGGGCGTTTCGGACCCATACAGTGGGGGGCAGCTGGACGGGTCATGCCGACCCAGCTGTCCTGCATATCAATGTGTTGGAGTTGAAGGCGGTCCTCCTGGTCGTCAAACGGCTCGGCCACCTGGTGGTAGGCAAACACGTTTTGGTCAGGACGGACAATGTGACGGCGGCGGCGTATATCAACAGGCAGGGTGGGACTCGTTCCGCCCGCCTGCTCCGGGTGGCGCGCGAACTGTTGCTATGGGCATCCCGCAGGCTGCGCAGTCTGCGGGCGCTCCACGTTCCTGGTACGGAAAATGTGGCGGCGGATATAATGTCTCGGGGCGGTCCTCGTCGCGACGAGTGGGAACTCCGCCCCGACATAGTCAGACAGATTTGGGATCGGTTCGGGGAGGCCTCGGTAGATCTGTTTGCGTGCCGACGTTCTCACAAGTGCCCCTTGTGGTTCTCGCTCAGTCGAGCGGATCATCCCCCCTTGGGGGTGGATGCCTTCTCGACCTTTCCGTGGCCGCCCGGTCTTCTGTACGCCTTCCCTCCTGTACAGCTGTTGAGTCAGCTGTTGGAGCGGATACGGAGGGAGCACAGGACGGTGATCCTGGTCGCGCCGGACCGGGGCACGTCAGTGTGGTTCCCGGTCTTAATCCAGCTTCTGGTCGCTCCTCCTTGGGTCATTCCGTGGTCAGCGACGGCCCTCTCGCAGCACAACGGAGTGCTTTTCCAGCCTCCGGTGTTGGGTCAACGCCTGGTGGTGTGGCTGGTGGGAGGGTGAGTCTGGAGAGGATGGATCCCGCGGTGGTTGATACCATCCGGTGTGCGCATGCTCCCTCCACTGTCACGGTTTACGAGGGCAGGTGGCGTGCGTTCCAAGAGTGGTGTACGGGGGGGGGCTGGGACCCAGTCTCCTGCCCCCTGGATGCTGTTCTGGGTTATCTCCAGTCTCTTCTTGGTAGGCTGTCGGCTTCGACAGTGAGGGTATATGCGGCAGCTATATCCTCCTATCATGAGGGTTTTGAGGGGACTGTTTTGTTCAGCCACCCTCTTGTGAAGCGTTTCCTGCTTGGCGCTCGACGCGTTAAGCCGGTGCAACGCTCCTTGGCTCCGACTTGGGATCTTCAATTGGTCCTCGGTCGGTTGTCCTTGGCCCCGTTTGAGCCGCTCGAGCAGGCGCCGTTGGGACAGCTGTCTTTCAAGACCGCGTTCCTACTGGCTGTCACTTCCGCTAAACGCGTGGGTGAGCTCTGTGCTCTCTCGGTACGTCCAGAGTGCCTGTCTTTTCGGACCGATTGTGGTGCCACTCTGCGACCTAATCCTGCTTTCGTGCCTAAGAATATCCGGAGTTCCTTCCGCTCCCGGGATATTGTGGTTCAGGCTTTTCGTCCTCCTCCTCACACTAGTGAGTTAGATGCAGGCCTTCACCTGTCATGTCCAGTCCGTGCTTTGGGGATTTACCTCAGCCGTACTCAGGACTTCAGGGTTACCGACCAGCTTTTTGTCTGTTACGGTGGGGCTCGTGCTGGTAAGGCACTGTCGAAGCAGCGCCTGTCCCGTTGGTTGTGCGAGGGTATTACCCTCTGCTACACGTTGGCTGGGCAGGATCCCCCTGGGGGCGTCAGGGCGCACTCCACTCGTGGGGTGGCTGCCTCTGCCGCTCTCCTGGGTGGGGCTTCGGTTGAGGACATCTGTGCTGCGGCTTCATGGTCCTCACCGGGCCCCTTTGTAAGGTTTTACCTCATGGACATGACCGGGGGTTCTGTCTCCCAGGCGGTTCTGGGGTCTGTGGCCTTTCCTGCTTCCCGTCCTTTGGTCGGGTAGCAGGAGTGTATGGGTATGGGCCACAGTGTGTTGAGTCACACGTGGTTCCGCCTGTACGGTGTGTTCAAGGGGTTCTAGTTCCCTCTTGTTCGCATTCAGGTGGAGTTGACTGCGCCCCCCCTTCGTTAGGAAGGATGGGTTGACAGGGCTCCCCGCACCCCTTGATGTGGGCTTACGGGTCCTCAGGGGGTACATCTGTCGGGTCTCGCGCCCGCTCTTCCCCATTATCTCGTAAGGCTCAGAGCGGGACGCGAAAGCAAATACGTTATATAACGATAGGTTATGTAGATAACCTAGTTATATTAGTATTGGCTGAGCGTCCCGCTCTGCGCGGCCCTGAGTTCCCTCTTGAGGGATCTTTTCCTGGGACGGGTTTTGGCGAGGAAGGGTGTTTCATGACCAGAGTCATGGTTATATGGGCTGTGCCACCATAAGGGGCGGGGCCCCATACAGGTGGGGTGCATGTAATTTGTTCGTGGGAGATACATTAGGTATCCCAGGAGATGGGAGGTATCTCGTAAGGCTCAGAGCGGGACGCTCAGCCAATACTAATATAACTAGGTTATCTACATCGTTAATAGCCATTCAGCACATTCAGCACAAACCACTTAACCAGTTGGTTCAGCTACCGTTCTACAGTATATGCTTATGCAGTAAATGATGAATGAACCTCATCACCAATGCCTTGATAATTGCCCAGAGGCTCTGTGCACAAAGCAGGAAGGAATATTACATTTTCAGTAAACCCATCAAATACACATTATCTTCTTTAGTTCTGCAGTACTTTATAAAATATCAACTCGTGGTAGTGGTACTGTGAAATTAACATAACCTCTTGATAGAAAGGTGCTGTCTATGTTTGAACCGTTGCATGCTTGATAAAAAGGTATGGTCTATGTTTGAATTGTTGAATGTTTGATAGAAAGGTAAGGTCTATGTTTGTACTGTTGAATGTTTTATAGAAGACTGTTCAACCACCCAAAAACTGTAGAATTGTCGAGAAGAAAAAGGAGATTGGATCTGTTTCTCAGTTTTTTCAATTTATTAGAAGATCGCTCAGTTCAGTCAAGTTCTCCAACTTACACACACACCAACACACTCTGTTCCAGAATTTAAACCTTTACACGCCACTCCCATTCTGGCGCCACTCCCCCTGTAGCTCTCACCTCCATGGCCATGAAGTGCTTTCAGAAGCTAGTGAAGGGCTATATCTGTTCCTCCTTCCCCAACACCTTGGACCCCCTGCAATTTGCGTATCACCCAAACAGGTCCATGGAGGACGCCATAGCCCATGTGCTGCACACAGCAGCATCACACGTGGACAAAAGGCAGGGGAACTATGTGAGAATGCTATTCATCGATTACAGCTCAGCATTCAATACCATAGTCCCCTCCAAACTCGTAGCCAAGCTCAGGGACCTGGGCTTGAACTATGCCAGTGGGTCTTGGACTTCCTGACAGGAACACCCCAGGTGGTGAGAGCAGGCAATTGCACCTCCTCATCCATCACTCTAAACCAGGGGTCTCAAACTCAATTTACCTGGGGGCCGCTGGAGGTAGAGTCTGGGTGAGGCTGGGCCGCATCAAATATTCCACAAAAAAAGGGTTTCAAGTATTCAAAAAAAAAGTACAACTGATCCAATCTTCTCAATCTTTAGCAATAACATTTCAGAACATGAACAGTTCTTCAGAACATTAACGGTTCTTCAGGCTTCTCAGTGGTGTCAGTGGACTCATCCACAGCTATGGAAATGCACTGTGCATTTTTTTTATTCTATCACAAAGCTGTTTAATCAAATCACCAGCCAGTATTTCAGTTATTCTGGTTGCTGTGCGATCTGAGGGGGATTTGCTTTTGTTTGCCTTCAAACATGGTCTCCATCACTTCAGTCATACATTATTTTCAAATAGCTACTGTTTCTTGGCATATATACACATAATTGGTTTGGTGCTGGGACAAGGGGAGTAGCTGGGGGGGGGGGGGTTAGGATGATTCCAAGGGCCCAGCACTGGGGGGGGGGGGGGGGCCAGAGAACACTATTATTATCTTTTTATTAATATGGTTTTATTATTATCCTAAAGTAAGTTAATGTAGATGACTCAAAAGTATAATTGCCTGTATTATAAAAAAAATAGGTAAAAACCATATTATGCGTTTTCATCAATAAATAAATGCCCCACATTTTTTTATAGATTGGGGGCCCCACATTTTTTTATTAGATTGGGGGCCCACAAATTGTTTCTTTCATGGGGCCCAGAATCTCCAGCTACGCCCCTGGCTGGGACTCAGGATGAACGCATATTCTTCCGTCCATTCACCTTTGAATTGCAGTCGACTTTTCTTTTACTGACCATCTTTGAAAATGCCATATTTTTCTGCTGGCTGCCTGCTGGCGAAAATAGGCTAATAGCTAAATTTATCTCACGGAGATAAAACTGGGAGCGACTTTACTGTTGATGCGCTGTCAACTCTCCTCGACTTGAACTGAAAGAGAGAGACAACATGCAGTCCGTGAAGACCCGCCCTACTCCCCTACTCTGCCTCTGATTCGCAGACTGTGGGTGAGGGGGGAAAACGCTGACGGGACGCGTATGTGATTGGACCAGACCCGTACACACAGACAGACACTTGCAGCCGTACATGCAGAGCACTGCTCGCAGTCAGAGGAGATAGCGAGGATACATTTGCTTCCACTTTACTTGATATCACTCCGGAATCACGTTTCAACCAAGTCACTAACAAAACGTTGCTGTGATGAGCCTGCGCTATGGTAGCCTACAAGTGATACAATTAACACTACACTTTGATGTCCAGTAGGGGGCCGCAAAATATCATCCCGCGGGCCGCAATTGGCCCGCGGGCCGCGAGTTTCAGACCCCTGCTCTAAACACAGGGGCCCCCCAGGGCTGTGTACTGAGCCCCCTCCTCTACTTGCTGTACACACATGACTGTGTGGCACAGCGGAACAACAACACAATTATCAAGTTTGCTGATGACACAGTCGTGGTGGGCCTGATCTCTGCAAACAACGAGAGGGCCTACCTGGAAGAGGTAGAGGACCTGGCCCGGTGGTGTCGGGAGAACAGCCTCTCCCTAAACGTCAGCACAATTAAAGAGATGATTGTGGACTTTAGGAGGTCGGGTGCCAGGGACTACAGCCCCCTCAGCATCGACGGGGCACCGGTCGAGAGAGTGAACAGTTTTAAGTACCTCGGAGTCCACATATTCGAGGACTTGACATGGACCACACACATTGACAGTGTAGTGAAGAAGGCACGGCAACGCCTCTACTTCCTTAGGTGCCTAAGGAAGTTCAAAGTGAGTCAGAAGATCCTCAATAACTTATACTCCTGCACAATAGAGAGCATCCTGACTGGTAACATCACCTCCTGGTTTGGGAATAGCATCGCACAAGACCGCAGCAGACTACAGAGAGTGGCCCATTCAGCCAAACGCACAATTGGAGGTGGGCTTCCCACTCTCCAGGATATTTATAACAAGCGTTGCAGGGCCAAGGCTAAGAGAATAATCAAAGACTCTAATCACCCAAACAACTGCCTCTTTGAACTTCTGCAGTCAGGCAAGCGCTACCGGAGTCTCATGGCCAGTACAGAGAGACTCAGAAGGAGCTTCTATCCCCAGGCCATCAATGACAATGACACTATGTAACAACCCATCATCTACACTCACTGCACACACATCCACATGTACACACTCACTTTAAACAAGCACTCACCTTACCACTCACTTTACTCACTTTAGACACTTTAACACACTTTATATTTATCTATTATTAAAGAAATGTGCACTACATTCATACCTAATTTGCACCCTAACCTAAGTGTTGTACCTCATCTCATTTCTTCATTGTACCTCACTGTTACTAATTTTACTCTGTATTGTATATTGTATATAATGTATGTATATTGACTGAACATTCCCTTACTTGCGTTTTACTTACTTCTTAATTACTGTATGTAGCACACTATTATGGGCTCATACAGAACCAAGCATTTCATAAGTATTCTGTATTTTGTTTTGACAAATAATAAACAAACTTGAAACTTGAACTTGAAATACATTGAAAATTTGCCAAACCATTTCTTGTGGGAGTGCCTTTTCACACTTATTAGCCAATTGGAGTCAAAGTCCCTCCTCTGATTAATATCATCTCTGTCTCCCTTTTCTGCTACTGATAATCTTCCATGTGTACAATACTAGCTTTCTAGATAGATCAAACACGTTCTTTCAGCTTGTAAACTTACTCAGAACTACCAGCTGGTCTTGGCAAGAACAAAGGATTTAACCTTACCTTGAGGGTAAATTATCCTCCTCCTATGTCCTAGTGTAAATATAGAACAAATGTCTTGTTTTTTTTATATATGTTTTTGTAGATTTGTATTGGTTTGTACTACCGGGCAGTCCAGTAGGCGTGTATCGCTTCCGCAACGGCATTCGGTTTCCTGGTTCCTCTGATTGGCCGCGACCCCCACGTGACCCGCCCCCCTATCCACCGTTCTGCCGCTGCCGCGCGCGGCAGAGAACGGCCGCGGACTCGCTCGCTTCCTCAATTTATACGCATGGAAGTTTTGACTGAATGAATGAATGAAAACTTTATTTAACAGATTGCAGAATGGGTACAATACACACAATTGTTAAGGGGATGCAGACCTGAGAAAGACGTTTGTCTTGTTTACATCAGGGTCCCCCATTTTCAATTCATATAGAACGACTATGCCGTAACAAATAAAAAAATCGCGATTTACCCGCTGGCTACGCCAACACACAGTGACTGCATGTAGTCACTGTGTGTTGATGTTGTAGCCACCTCCTCCGCGGCAGGCGTACTAAGCTCCCCCTTAAGCTCCAGGAGAGAGGGGAGAGGCTGAAAACCTGCAGTTCTTGCCCGCCTGATGGGAGCCGAATCCCCGCATCCGATTTGTCTGATGAATACCCCCAAACATGGAGGTCCCGAATGCATGGAAGTATTTATTGCGCCGTAACAAATCATTAAAAAAGATACCGTTAACTGGAATATGTTGTGCCTTTACACATATGTTGGATTATGTAATTGGTTTGTCATGACAAACAAATAAAATATCGCGTCGTTCTATATGAATTGAAAATGGGGGACCCTGATGTAAACAAGACAAACGTCTTTCTCAGGTCTGCATCCCCTTAACAATTGTGTGTATTGAGCCGTACTGTATTGTACCCATTCTGCAATCTGTTAAATAAAGTTTTCATTCATTCATTCATTCATTCATTCAGTCAATACTTCCATGCGTATAAATTGAGGAAGCGAGCGCATCCGCGGCCGCTCGCTCTGCCACGCCCGGCAGCGGCAGAGCGGTGGATAAGGGGGCGGGTCACGTGGGGGTCGCGGACAATCAGAGGAACCCGGAAACCGAATTCCATTGCGGAAGCGATACACGCGTCCAGTAGAGAGAGAGGGAGAAGAGGAAATGGGAGACAGAGCAGGGGAAGACATTCGGCAAAGGATGCCGGGTCCGGGAGTCGAACCCGGGTTGGCCGTTTTGAGATGCAGCGTGTTACATGGTGTGCTACTAGAGCGCCCCAGAACAAATGTCTTCTAACTGTAATCTAAAGTTAGTTCCTGTTCTCATTGTCTCACATTCCAACAGATGGTGTGGCCTTTTATGACAGGTATACAATTCCTGTGACCTCAAGGCCTTTTCTAAGAACATACTCAGATAATTAATTAATTAAATGAATCTTGTTGTAATCTATAACACATAAATTAAATTATACTTTAAAAGGTAAGGTATATGTTTGTACTGTTGAATGCTTGATAGAAAGGTAAGGTTGGCGTTCTTTTGCCATAATAATTATTAATATAACACCAAATAAAGCCAAAGTCAAACTCATATATTTTTCCGTACTGACCACCGTTTGGACTGGTAGCTGAAGTTATGCCATTAACTCATTGAGCACCACGCTCCTTTCCCATCTTTACTCAATAGCGCCAGCGTTATTGACCATTTTAGCAATGTTTGCAGACCCATCATGTGTTCTGTATTATAGCTATGGAGACAATAGTATGGCTCATTTGACAGGCATTGTTCATAGTCCATCACTGACTAACCAGTTCATTTCTACATACTGTAGTGTAATTTGTTACATTCTAAACATTGCCCCTTTCCAAAATAATCCAGTATTTTTTCATAGATTGCGAGATATGACACGTTATATGCAATATGCCAAAATTGTTCGGGTTGCCTGCCTGAAACCCCAAATACTTCCAAATCAAATGTATATACCATGTACATATGTGTCTTCACAAAACTCTGAAAAAAAAAAAAACACGGTTTAGGTCCGGTAAAATACGACACTGTGATCGCTACAATAACATGTTTCAGGTTTGGTCAAATAGACATAGAATATACACCAAAAAGAACCATCCCCAGTGATCCCATCGCCATCGCGATTACTTATGTATATGTGTATACTCGTGTGTGCGGGAAATAGGTGTGAGGCGATAAAATCTCTGCGCAATCGCTCTGTCCTCAGAAGGGGAGGAGTTCTTGCAGACAAAATATTATTTTTTGTATCCACTTTTTCTCCCCCCTTTTTTCCGTATTTTTTCTCCCATCCCAATTTAGTCGTTATGCCAATTCCCTTCCTGGTCGTTGCACGCGTTTGCCCCCTACTGTCGGCCTGGGGAGGGAGAAGACTACCACATGTCTTCCTCCAATACATGTGGAGTCAGCCAGCCGCTCCCTCAGATCCCTTCCCTGCTGAACAGGCGCCCCAACCGACCAGTAGGAGTCGCTGTTTACAACGACCAGGATACATACCCCACCGGCTTCCCACCCGCTAACACTGCCAATTGTGTTAGTAGGGACAACTGACCAAGCCGGAGGTACCGCTGACAGCTGGATTCAATACCAGAGTCTCTGCAGTGGTAGGCGAGCGCTTAGTCCGCTGCGCTACCCAGCCGCACCCCACAAAGTCTTTTTTTTTAAAGTGTCCACACACTAAACTATTCCAGTTCAAAAGGTAGGCGATACTGCCACTTGGCAGGATTCGATCGTCATTGCAATTTTAACGTAGGAAGCGGTGCAAGGGAGATACAGGGAGGTCCATGCAAGTCAAGTCAAGAGTTTTATTTGTCACGGCATACAAGCATACAGTGAAATGCAGTGGTTAGAATGGGGATCAGAGGAAAAAGATCAAAGGATCAAAACTCGAGTATACTCGGGTTTGGCGCAAGTATTGTGTGCTTCTATTCTCGGGACTAAAAAATTTTTTTTGGGAAGAATATGAATCACTAGTATGGAATGAATATGCAAGGAAAGTGCCATGTGATTTCATGAGATAGGCATATCCGCCTTTGTTGACAGCTGTCATCGCTGGAGACACTTCCTGGTCTTGGAAATTGCATCGAAATGCAATTGTCAATTTACAATAATTTCGACGTGGTGTTGCCTGGAGAGTGGTTTATTATCTGCATAATGATTCCCATATCTTCATAGCTTTCGGGTAATTTGGATGAATTTACGCAGAATGCATAAATTCCCCTTATTTTACACAATGTGATTGCTCACACTGTCCCTCTTATATTTTGTGCATCACACAAACAATGGGGCGACAGTGGCTTGGGTCGTAGATGAGTCGTCTGGTTATTCGGAGGTTCCTCATTCGAATCCCACTCCTCCCGGGCAGTGTGTCGAAGTGTCCTTTAGCAAGACACTTAACCCCTAATTTCAACCTTGCATGGTTGCTTCCGCCATCGGTGTGTGAATGGGTGAATGTGAGCGGAAAAAAATTGTAAAGTGCTATTTAAAAAATTTCACAATTGACCAAACATTACTGGTCTGGACTGGTCTGTTGTCTCCAGGCAAGCTTCCACTGCTGCAAATGCCAAAATCAGACCGCAAAAGGTGTACATTAAAAAATAAAACATTTTATGTAGGCAATTTTTTTTAAGAAAAGAATACATCCACAGAGCTTTTAAGTGCAGAATAAATCTTTTAAGTGCAGAATAAAAGTATTGCTTTTCCTCAAGCACACAAATATTCAATCACACCAACATTAGGCTATATTCAGCATGTACAGGAAACATTAGGCCCAGCAGTATGCAATATTAGATGTGAATAGAGGCACAGCTAGACAAACAATCTCTTGCCTGGTGGAGATAATAAAATGCCTCTTCAGGGGACACTTCATGAGGACAGTGCATCAGGACAGTTCATGAGGACAGTTCAAACAGCATTTAAAATGGTTATCCCACTTTCTTTAATTTCTTTTTACAAGAATTTCAAAAGCCAGAGGTCTGGCCAGAGGTCAGCAACATTAGTAGACCCACCACAATATCAGAGAGATAACCACAAGGACATTCTACAAACAAACAAACAAACAAACAAACAAACAAACAAACAAACAAACAAACAAACAAACAAACAAACAAACAAACAAACAAACAAACAAACACACAAACAAACAAACAAACTGCTAACAGTCCATTCTGTTGTTTGATTGTATGTGTATTACCTGCTGTTGTCTTCATGACCACAAATAACATAAGAACAACACTGCCCTACAAAGGCAAAACGTCCATTACTTGGATTATGTCACTGGATATTGTTTGGGTCAAGTAAAGTCGGATATTGCAGTGATATAAAATTGTTGATCATTTTGTTGGCAGCTCATATTGAATTGAAATAATATTATGTTGCCATGCCAAAGATATGTTTTGTTTTATACACACAAAGCATATTGCTATGATGCTGTGGGTTTAGTTCTCCCTCAGCGGTTGGCTGGAGGCTGCTGATTGGTCATTGGTCCTGGGTCCATTTCATTCCATTGTCTCAGTCTGATGGATTCTATCTACTGGGGTCACAACCTTCTCTGGCTTCATATCTAGTACTGCTGACAACAACACTCTGCTCATCTGAATTACACACACACTCATTCATCCCCACACCCACACACATACTGGTACACACATGCACACCACACACACACACACACACACACACACACACACACACACACACACACACACACACACACACACACACACACACACACACACACACACACACACACACACACACACACACACACACACACACACACACACACACACACACACACACACACACACACACACACACACACACACACACACACACACACACACACACACACACACACACACACACACACACACACACACACACACACACACACACACACACACACACACACACACACACACACACACACACACACACACACACACACACACACACACACACACACACACACACACACACACCAACGTGGACAGCCCCTGATGATCCTTGACACCAGGAGTGTTTCTAGCCAGAAGTTGGCCCCCTGACAACATGTTACTGTTCTCTCTGTCTCTCTCTATGCTGTGACATGTAGTCTCTCAGGACATCTTGTCATTCTCCTCCTCCACCCCTGCATCCTCCCTGAGGAAGCCTAGCATTTCTCTTCTCCACCCCTACCTCCTCTAACTGACATGGCTCAGTGAATGGCCAGAAAGAGACTCTGGGGGGGGCGGCATAAATTAACTGGAACGCACTGAAGGAAGATCTCTCTTTCTCTCTCTAGCTTTATTTCTATTACAGAGAATATATAAATTATTATTATATTATAAAATATTATATAAAGGGCAATGGCAGGATTGTACGTAGCATGCACGTTGTTTGAGGAAACTATATGCAAACATGGGAAGAACATGAAAACTCCCCCATTGGGTTCAAACCCAGGACCAAGGCAACAGTTCTTCTAACCACTGCACCACCATGCAGTGTTGTTGTGTAAGTTATGAGTGTGAGTGAGGAAGAGGGAAATGTCCTATTAGTAATGTGAAGAGTGAATTTAGTGTCAATTAGATCAAATACAATTACTAAAAACCTAGCAATAGGAAAAAAGCACCACAGGCAATGTGGATGGGAGAAACCTTAGAAGGGCCGTTCAAGGGGGAATCTCCCTTCTTAGATGTCGGTGATAGTAGTGTTGCTATAAAAGAAAAACTTAGAAGACAGAGCTGAGTGAGATCACAACAATCCTAAGGGATATTTGACTTTAGTTGAACGTTCAAGTTGAATATCAGTGTCCATATTCTGTGAGAAAGGTTGAGTTCCCATGGGGGGAGTTGTGCCAGAGGGATTGGGAGAACAGGTGCATGTTGCAAAAAGTAATTGTTCCTGTGGAGGAAATAGGTGGGGTGTCTAAAGATCAAAGATGAATCTTGACTGACCCAAATTTGACCCAGAGTTATAGTACTCACAACATTTAAATGCACTGCTGGGTCATACAGACCCGAACACCAAATTATAAACTTTTTTTAGAGAGACCTTCATAATTAGCAAAAATTGTCAAAATCAGTTGTGTAGTGTTTATATAGCTATTGTGAAGGATAGCCTTGTTCCAATGAAAAAAACTAGAGGGCAGTTATTATTATATAATTTAAACTTGAAACGGGTCACGGGAGACCCGAACACAACATAAGGGTTCAGCCATGTCTCCATTAGCTATGTTCAGCCTGGCTGGGGCTAGCCATGGCCAGGTTTGGTCTGGTATGGTTGGGTTTGCGTCTCCATTTTGTTTCTTGTAAACAATTTTTTTTTTTTTTTTAAGTTGCTACAGTATATGCAACCTTTCAAAATTCACACCAACAACATCATGCAACCATGATGATACAACAGTCCCAGCGGCTTTGGCCAGATTGTGAAAGGTGTCTCAGCCAGGGTCCAGCCAGGTTTGGCCAGGTTCTAAAGACAATGGAGACGCTCACTGTGTGCTAGTCACAAGCCACAGCATTGTTAAACCCTGGCTAGTGAAGACAAGGCATTAGTCAGTTAGGGTTGTTTACCACTCACCACTCTCTCTCATTATCTCCCTGCTTCTCCCTCTCTGTCTCAAACATATTAAAAACATACTCTGTACTATTTTGCCTCTCCCTCTCCCCATACTGTCTTTACTAGCATTACTAGCTCTCAGCAAGACCCTGTCGTTACAGGCCGTTACTTCTTCTGTCAGCACCATGTGTTAAAGTGTTTTACCTAAAGGTGGGTTCAGCTGAACTACAGTACTAGTCTAATAAATGTGAATTCAGCTGAACTACAGTAATAGTTGAGTAAGGTGAATTCAGCTGAACTACAGTACTAGTTGAGTAAGGTGAATTCAGCTGAACTACAGTACTAGTTGAGTAAGGTGAATTCAGCTGAACTACAGTACTAGTTGAGTAAGGTGAATTCAGCTGAACTACAGTACTAGTTGAGTATGGTGAATTCAGCTGAACTACAGTACTAGTTGAGTAAAGGTGAATCCGGCTGAGTTGAGTAAATGTGAATTCAGCTGTGTCACTGTGTGTGTGTGTGTGTGTGTGTGTGTGTGTGTGTGTGTTTTTTGTGTGTGTGTGTGTGTGTGTGTGTGTGTGTGTGTGTGTGTGTGTGTGTGTGTGTGTGTGTGTGTGTGTGTGTGTGTGTGTGTGTGTGTGTGTGTGTGTGTGTTTGTGTGTGTGTGTGTGTGTGTGTGTGTGTGTGTGTGTGTGTGTGTGTGTGTGTGCGTGCGTGCGTGCGCGTGTGTGTGTGTGTGTGTGTGTGTGACCATCTGCTGTAGAGTTACCCTGTCAGTGTGGCAGCATATGTATGCCGTAAGTGTGTATGTGTGTCTGTGTCTGTGTGTGTGTGAGAGAGTGTGAGTGTACTCTTGATACAGTATATGAGCACAGTGGGGATCTGGCTTCAGACACCCTCATACAGTATCTACAACAACAGACAAATAGAAACTCTTCCTGTCACCAATAAAGTCCAACAGTATAAAGTCTCCAAAGACCTCTAGAGAGACCGTTTCCTACAGAGCTCTGTCTCTGTAAAGACATCTAGAGAGACAGTTTCCTACAGAGCTCTGTCTCTGTAACGCCCTCTAGAGCAGGGGTGGGCAATTATTTTTCCCGGGGGGCCGAATGAGCAACTGAAAATATGTTGGAGGGCCGGGCCAAAATTCCAAACTCAATTATGCATAATATACATTTTATTTCTATATAAAAAGCAGTAAATGGCATTGTTTTGACCCCTGGTAAGAGTGTATGTTATTATTTGGCAATTAAAAGGTGAGGTTAGCTTTCAAAAATATCATTTATTCAAATAGAATTTATTTCCAAAATGATAAACACAATGTGAAACATTAATAACAAAGGGCATGTATGAAAAAGTGCTATACAAATAGTTATTATTTTGAGTTTCATATACTATTGAAACAAGGATTTTCTTAGCTTTCTAAAGACATCACATCATCTTATAGCCAAAATAAACAAGACATGTCACTGAACTGTGTAAAGAAAAGTGTCCCAGTAGCCTTTTTTACTTTACATGCCTATATTAAACATTTAATGTTTTCAGAACTGTGCAAAAAAAAGATAAAAAATATCAAGTGTCCCATTTCACTTGTTATATTTCCACATTTTAGTGTTCTTCAGCTCTTTTTTTTTCATTCAGTGTGATAAATCCAGTCTCTGTTGAGCTTTAACAAGTCCATCAAAGTCAGGTTGCATGTCTGAGGTGGAGATGCGAAGCACAGCTGCCAGATGTTCATCAGTGAGAGAGGATCTGTACCTGGACTTGGTAAACGTCATGACTGAGAATGTCTGTTCACATATAGGTGGATCCAAAGAGAACCAACATCTTCTGAGCATGTCTCCTCATGTTTGGAAAGTTCTCCTCCTTGAGAGCAGAGTAGAACTCTAGCAGTGATGCTGACTTAAAGTGCTCTTTCAAGTGAATCAGACTGCAGGTCAATGAGTTCAAGCTGAACATCAGTGGGTGCACTATCAACACTGCAGGTAAAGGGAGAGGAAACCAGCTGCATTTAATCCTCAACCTTTTTGAAATCTTGAAAACGCCTTGAAAATTCATCATGCAGTGCTCCCAACATGGATGAGTACCTGTGCCGGTGATCAGCTGATAATTTGACTTCTTTCAGGGTTTCATGTGTTTGAGATCGTTGCTGCCTAGTTGCCTTGAAATTAAATGCAACTTTGTCATGAAGGCTTTCACATAGCTATGCATTTCATGAGCAAAAATGCCCTTGCCCTGCAGTTGTGTGTTCAGTAGGGATGGGTACCGTTCACATTTGAACCGATACGGTACCGGTACCTGTGAATTGATACCGGTACCGAACGGTACCTTTTTTCTGTACTTTAGTCTCTAAAAATGTAATCTACCTACCTCAGTTGTGAAAAAAGAAATCCAAACTTCAAATAACCACACTTTCCACCGTTTTGGCTTGCCCCGACTGCTTTGTTGTTGAATCAAGTCAAATCCTAGGTAAGCGTATATTGTGCGTGTGAACGTTGACATGAAAAGAAAAAAGTTAAAAAATAAAAATAAAAAAAAATATTAAAAAGACAATATTTTTTTTATTTTTTATTTTTATTTTTTTATTATCATGTAATCTTTCACGGGCCGGTCAGAATCCGGCCCGCGGGCCGTACAATGCCCAGGTCTGCTCTAGAGAGACACTGTCCTACAGCGCTCTATCTCTGTCTGAGACCCCTTGCTTCATTGCAGGCACGTGCACACATAGAGGCCAAGGGGTGCCTGAGCACCTGCCTTTTTGAGCCTCATCAAAAAAGTGCCCTTTTTGAAAAAAAATAAAAATACCGTTTACCGTTACGCATATAGACTGCCCTTCCAACTGAAAAATGTCAGGATAGAATAAAAATATTAGGTAAAGAGAGAGAGATGCCCCATATTCCATTGCAGTTTGCACGGCCTCCTCAGCGTGCCTCTCCGCGGACCTATATATTTTATGCATAGCGTGGGTGGTGATGATGATGATGATAGAAACCGCTGTGGCGCATACAGTTGAATGCTGGTATTACACTCACTGAGGGACACGAAGAAGTCAAGTCCGATGGGATTTGGGAATCTCAAATACAAATCGGGATTGGAATAAAAAATGCATTTATATTAAACAATACAGAATATACAGCACTTCTTGGGGTCTGTAGGGTAAGCACTTATTCCCTCCCCCCTGAACATTTATGGAGATGTATGGGCCTTTTAAGTCAGTGATAAAAGTGTCTTTCAAGGATAAGTGAGCTCCTGCACTGATTATTATAGTTCAATATTCAATATTTGATCACAAAAAAACCCCAAAAAGCATAAAAAAGGGGGCCCCCCGCCCGAAAAGGGCCCTTGAAAATTGTGCTCGCACACGACGCGCGCTCGCTTTATATATACACACAAGTGTTGTGCCCTTTTCAGCCTTTGAGCACCTGCCCCTCTAAAGTCCTGTGCACGTCCCTGCTTCATTGTATAATCAAACCCTGATTTTGTTTACAAAAAGCTATTGCGCTTCCACCATTGTAGGATACTCGAGAGCTTTGAGCACCTCAGACATCTAGCACCCTTATTTATGGTCTACAAAATCATTAACGGGTTAGCACCTCCTCCACTGTTCATACAAACTCCATCAGAGCTTCAAGAACAGTGTCAGCACTTGATTGTGTTAAACCTTTCCGCTACACTGTGTTTGGGCAGTCATCTTTTTCTGTAAGAGCAATAACTCAGTGGAACAGTCTGCCAGAAGAGATGAGGAGGTGCAGCTCAATTGTCACCTTCAGAGCTCACCTGAAAGGACGGTTGCTAGCTAGTCAATCCTGTTCCCACTTTTAGTAGGGTACCCCTAAGGGGGGGGGGGGGCATGATGAGATGTAGGCAGTGGCGGCTGGCCACAAGGGGCGCTCGGGCGCCGACCCCCCTGGTTAACCCTGGTTAAAAGAGAGAAGAATAAGAAATATTTGTTTTAGTTTTTTTGTTTTATAGCCCTATAAATAATATAAACATGTTTAAAATGAATAATATTTACTCATTTTAAGTATGTTTGTGTTTCCAATGCACAATATAACGTTAATATATCAAATATAAATAATCGTTTTCCTGAACAGGAAGTGACTCACTGTCTGATAGAGAATACGTTCCGTTACCGTAGCCGTATTTCTCCTCGCCGCATTTCTCTCGGGCTAGACGCAATATCGCTTTGAGTGCGCGTGCACGGCGTGCACTGTTTCATCGCTGTATCCGTCGCAGCCAATCAGTCGTTTTCACGCGGTCTAAGCAAGAGGCGTCTATAATTTCCGTAGCCGCATTTCTCGGAGACGCTCTCTGATTGGCCGACGCGGCGACGAGAGTACTTTTCCGTAGCCGCATTTCTCGGTTTTGCTTAAAAGTGGACGATAGAACGCCAGGTAGTTTGCAGGATGTTCGATGCTGTGTGTTGTGATGCAGTCTCGAGTCTGGACAGTGGGCAGTGGATATACATCGACAACAGTCTGGGGGACAGTCAGTGGACATACACTTTATCAAGCCCTCCGGCTGGACCACGTTTCTCTCTTAGCCACTCAGCTAACGTTAGCCGCTGTTAGCCACTCAGCTAATGCTAAACTAACTAACGCGCTCTCTCTCCCTCTCTCTCTCTCTCTCTCTCTCTCTCTCTCTCTCTCTCTCTGGAGTGGAGTTTCGTTTGGATTGAAAATACGTGGATTATGGCTTGTTCAATATCGTCTATGTTTGAATGAATGAATGAATGAAAACTTTATTAACAGATTGCAGAATGGGTACAATACAGTACGGCTCAATACACACAATTGTTAAGGGGATGCAGACCAGAGAAAGACGTTTGTCTTGTTTACATCAGGGTCCCCCGTTTTTCGATTCATATCGATAGTTTAATAGCTAGCCTTGGCTCGTTTAACAATATGCAAAATATGTGTACAGCCCTGTACTCATACTGAAGTTATTCTTGGTATATACTACTACACATACTAGGTCTGATTGTGTAACGAATCGATTCCACGTCGCGCTGTGTGTGAGAGAGAGAAAGAGAGAGAAAGAGAGATAGAGGGGGATACTAATTAATTCCGCCCCCCCGTGAAGAATTCACGAGCCACCACTGGATGTAGGGTCTTCTTTTAACACTTTGAGTGCCACACTATTTTCCCATCTTTGTACTTAGTGTGCCAGCGCTGTAATGTATAGGGAATTTCACTGTGCGTTGTGGTGTTTGCAGGGCTATATCTTTATTCTATATTATAGCTATGGAGAGAATACTATGGCTCATTTGACATTAACAATCCATCGTTCAAGAAAAAGAATACATTTTTCATGTACGTTTGTGTGTTATACCGTGGTGAATATTGTATAGTTTCAGAGTGATCCTGGCTAATTCCTGAAAACTGCGCTATGGAGCAATACGTGTATTTTGCTAAAAGCGTTGGCGTTGCTCACCTGTACACGCTACTATTTCCAATTCAATGGTATATAATAGGTATTATGTTTCATCATGAATGCACGAAAGGGGGGGGGGGGGGGGGGTCGTTTTTTTATGCTTTGATTGCCAGTAACGACATTCGTTTTCAATACTACATACGTTGATCGGCCGGATCGATATGAAATCATTGTAGGATCAAGGTGGAATTGATGTCATATAGTCCTTACCTTTACTAGGAGGTATCCCAAAAAGAATATTCCAATTGTCTGATCGCGATTTCCAGTATTGGTGTCCATTGGGTCCCTGACATAATCCGGCACAACACATGCATCGAGGGCCATTGGATGCATTTCAATGTGGCCAGGTCTTCAATGGCCAGGTCTTGCTCGAAAAAGAGATCTTTGATCTCAAGTGACTACCTGGTAAAATAAAGGTTAAATAAATGTGATTGGGTGAACCGCTAGACTTGCCTGAAGAAAAATACTGCGCACGGAGGGAATTAGATGTAACACCTAGTGTGGAAAAAAAGGTTTCAAAGGGTGGGCGATACTGCCACCTAGCAGGATGCGGTCAGTATTGCGCTTTTGGGATTTTAGAATGATTTCCTATGGTAACACAGAGGTCCGTGAAGATATAATGAATAAAAAAAGAAAAGAAAAGAAAAAACTACCAAAACCTGAGAAATCTTGGGTCTTGCAGTCAATATGTTAATATAGTATGTTTTTATTGTATTGTTTTACATTGTAAGTTTATATTGTATTGGTTTACATTGTATGTATTTATTGTATTGTTTTACAGTGTATGTTTTTATTGTATTGTTTTATATTGTATGTAGGCTACACAGTACTGGAGATGTAAAATGGCAAAAGCTACAATCTAGTGCAATGCATCTTTTCTCTTCGGAGACAAATGTTTTTATTTGTACATTGTCCCTGAAATAAACTTCTATAATAATAAATACCTCTACAGAGACACTTTCCTACAGCACCCTGTTTCAGTCTGTAAAGACCTCTAGTGAGACTCTTTCCTACAGCACCCTGTCTCTGTGAACCAGGATGACTCACAGCTTTCATGCAATTAAAATGCATAGGGAAACGATGATTATTCCAAAAACAGTTTGTATTCCACCACCTGCTCCAGTGTTTCAACCAGAATCTGGACACCATTAGCCACTGCCAGTGTTTGTGTGGTGGGACAGATCCAAGCTGTTTGGCAGAGGGAACGTGGAGTGTTCTGATACAGCAGACAACAGTCAACTGAACTGCACTGAACTAAACTGAGTCAAAGCCATCAAAGTCTGATATAACTTGAATTTGCTGCCACTGTTATCTATCCAGCATGATGCAGTGGATTCTGAATATAGGTTGGCTTTTAAATACAGGCCAGAATATACAAAGGTTTTCTGGAATGAATAAACAGTGGGCCTCATTCAACAAAACGATAGGTTATGAATATAACCGTAGTTCTATTAGTATTAGTGACGCTCAGCGTCAACTGCACATATCTCACTTAGCGCATATGCACTGAATAAAAACTCACAAATGCACCTTTACATACCAACATCCGTCTGGCCACACCCCATCCGCTACCTACATAAGCAGGTGTATATCCACACACTCGCCTCCTTCCCAATCTTTCACCACAAGGCAAGATCAAGGGCCGCAGTGGCGTCGAGACGCTGAGCGTCACTAATACTAATGGAACTACGGTTATATTCATAACCTATCGCTCTATATCGTATTAGCTGCCGCTCAGCGTCAACTGCACAACGGGAGCTGAGCGGGAGCTCGACAAATGTACCCCACTGAGGCCCCCCACAACCATCAGAACCGGGGAGGACCGAGCCCCCTGACCCTCCCTAATGGAGGGATACCCTCCCTATTGGAGGACGGGAGGGAGACGGAACCGACCGTGCGAAGAGGAACTCGAGCAACTCAACGCACAGGGTGAGCAGATCATGGCTTGACCCCACGACTACGCACACGCACAACCCGCATGCCACCAGGGAACGAACGGAAGGAACAAACCTTGTTACCGCCCCCAAAATCACGGGGCCAAGAGCAAACTCAACCCTGTGGCAAGGCCGTAGCAGCGGAGCGCAAAGGAAGACCCAGACCAAGAAGGGACTGGATCCCCCCGGAAAAAGGGGGCCCGGAGAGGCCAATGATGCCACAGCATCAATACCTCACCAGGCGGTCACTAGTGACACCGCCCCCCCACATCGCCAGCGTATTCGGACAGGGCCCATCCAAGAGCAGGCCCTTCCCCCCACTAGCACGCCGCCTGGCACACTGACCCTGGCATACTCAGGCAGTCAGCATGGCCGTAACTCGAAGCACTCAAGAGGCTACACTACAGCGGGAGCAGGCAGCGCACCGGGGAGACGACCTCCAGAAGAGGCCGATCCCTCAATCCAGGCAGCAGGCACTTGACCCGAGCCTGGAGCACTGCGGACGAGACAGGCGCCAAAGGGGTCAACTGAAAACAGCACCCCGGCGGAAGGGGCGAATGCTGGCATTGTTGAGCACCATGTCAAAGCCTCCACCAAAAATCCCCAATGCCCTAGAGGGGCCGAGGCAGAGAAGGCTGACACGATTGGCAGACGTCATGAACGTGCAGGGGCACACTCAACCGGGTAACCCGGGAGTTGACTCCGCTCCAACACACCAGGGAATCAACCACCCTCTTGGTTCAACATGCGGTGGTTGTTCCTATAACCCCTCAGGAAAAAACTCCAAAACACACCTGCGGGTATACACTGGCTATACCGCAGTACAAGTGTTTCAGTTTTCAAAAAAGGGTTATCCCAGGCCTACGGGTCGACGAAAACAACTTCGGACCGGGCCCGGCGGACCGGGATGCACACAGGGATGCCAGAGGAGTTCTATAAAGACCACCTCAACAGCCCCCTCTCAGCCCTGCGTAAGCGGGAGAAGAGAGGGGCGAAAAGAATGGAGAAACCCAGGCCCCTTCATGACAGCACAAGGTACAACATGGACCAAACAACAGTGAGGGGTAAACGTAGCACAACCACGAACATCTTCATAACGCCCAACCCTGTGACACCCGGGCCGGCATTTTTCCCCCTGAAAAAAGCACAAGTCCCTCAGGGTACCAGAACAGAAGATCTGCGTGCCCGGCGGACAACAGGTTAACTGACCTGGACCAGCGTGACCAGAACCAGTCCCGTGCCCTAATCACACCGACATCCCCAACTCCAGGAGGGGGGGTAGGTACGCGTGTCGATCTAAAACATTACAGAGGGCGCCACCCAGACAGTCCCATTCGTACCGCGCTCAGTGGCCCACCCCAAAGGCGTGAGACCCCTCTACCTATGCTTTGATCTATTCCCTTAACATCCCCCAGATATGGGGCGGCTACGTGGCGTAGTGGGCAAGGCACTCGCCACGAATGCGGAGACGCTGGGCTCGCCTGTTCGAGCCCAGCACTCCACATTGCTTTCAGTTTAGCTGGTCGTTCATACTAATACACATTGGCCGTATTAGGGGGTGGGAAACTGATGGGTGGGGATCGGGCGTTGTGGACAGCGACTCCTACAGGTCGGTTGGTGCGCCTGCGCAGTACAATCAGGAAGTGTCGGGGGCAGCGTGAGCCTCCCACGCGTTACTCCTCGCCACTGAGAGATCGAGCTGCGCAGGTGAAAAGATGCGACTGCTGTTACCTCAAGTACCGGAGGGGACTTGTGCTATGTATGACTTAGTCCACATTGCAGCCGGCTTGTGGGAGGCAAGAAACAGTGTTCGTGACAGGGGAGGGTTGAATTGGATGATACGAAATTGGGATGGGAGAAAATATAGAAAATGGGAGAAAAAATAGATAAAAAAAAAAAAACATCCCCCAGATATGAACGAGAATTCGTCGAGACAAACCTAGTAAACTGGAAGAGACAACTCCATCCCAGTTGCCTTATAAAAACGCAGTTTTAATAACGAGCAACCAAGGCGCACAAGCCTCATGCGTGATTCGTATCAGAAACACCTAGAGCCAGCTCTATGTACACGTCGAGACCCAAACACATCAATGGATAGTCTAACAAGACACCAGACATTGTTCCTCCAAGTCGCCTGGGAGAACGACAAGAAGCCGTCGCGCTTCATTTCCTCTCCACTTTTTATTAAAAAAGAAAGAAAACACAGACTGACATGGATCCCATGTGACGCGGCTGAGGGAAAAATCTTTTCATTTTTACACCCCGCCAACCTCACCACAGGGAGGAGACGGGAATCCTCAGAGAGACTTCCCATGTGAGCCATGAATTGAAAAGTCACAGTAACATTGAGCCATGTGACTAACAGACTCAAGTTACACAAACATCGAGCGTAGCAGAACACCAAGTTCCTACGCTCTGCCCCGACAACTTGACAATAACAGAGAACCACACATGGGTCTGTAAAAAACTCACGGAAGCCGTCGTCCAATAGAAACGTGCCCAGTGACGTATTCTATGACGGGGGGAATCCCATGACTCAACTGCCCGTGATAGGTGCAGAGTCAGGGAAACCCCTCATATGTAGTGAATAAACACACCGTTTGTAACAAAATACAGTCCCTCCTAGGAGGGACTTTTTATTTGGACAAATCATATGCGGGCCAGGGAAGGGAACAGGGGGAAACAATAGGGGGAAAAGTCACTTCTAGAGACGCCTGCCACAAGCCGCTCAGGGTTTGTCACCCCGGGGAGCCCCGGAGGGACGGTAAAGGACGATATCTACCGTCACCTCCGAGCGTGGATGGGCCGGCTGCAGTGGTCGAGGCGCCCTCTCTCCTCCTGGCCTTCTTCGCCGAAGGGCCAGCAGTGGCGGTGGTAGCGGCGGCGGCTTCGGCCGCGGATCCCCGCGACGAGCCTTACGCCTGACTCCACTGGCGACATCGGGCGGGGGGAAATGAGGCTGGAGCACGGACCGCTCCTCCTGCATTTCCCTGCAGGTTGAAGTCATAAGCTGCAACGCCGACCCGAAGAGCCCAGCATCGGAGAGGGGTGCCGTCAGAAGTGGTGCCCTCTTCTTCTCCGGCACACGCGCCTGCTCCAGCCAAAGGTGGCGCTGAGCTAGAGTGGCCAGTGCGCGTACCTTCCCAGCGGCGACGGCCTGCAGCTGGATCAGATGCAGGATAGCTCCGGCCGCCTGGGCGAGCTGATCATGTTGTATTTCGGTCAGCTCCATACTGCCCGTCATTATCCCGGACATGAACCTCACTAGCTGCGCGATGTTAGACGTGGCAGCTAGGGATTGAGTCGCGGCGATGAACGACTGGTCGCTCCAGTTGGCCAACCGCCTCGCCAATTTCCTGTGGGGAACCGGCTTCCGTAAAGGCTCCCACACCACCTCAGGACAAAGGAGAGCTGCCATCGGCCTATCAAGCCGAGGCACCCCCTCCTTCAAACCCTCTACCAAACCCACCACCCTCGTGACTTGCACGTAGGCGGGAGTGAGGCCCGTGATGTGGGAGACCACCTGTCCCTGACGGACGTAGGCCTCCATTGAGGGGAAAAATGGGCAGACAACGCCCGTCTCCCTCACAGGACGACGTTGCCATAAATGACCTATGAGATCATCAGGGACAGGAACAGGCAGTGGCTGCGGCAGCGGCACGCCATTTGCGACTGCCGCCGCCGCCATGAGCTCGGGGAACAAAGCATGCAGTTCCCCCTGCATACTTTCCCCCACCGAGCCCGCGTCCCTCACATGCGGCAGACTACTGGTCATCGCAGAGCCACATTCCGATGTGGCTGATAGCAGGGCATCCCGTCGCTGAGTCTGAGGTTCTAACCCAACATCAGCATACGAGGGACCCCAAGGAGACATATCACCCCCTGCCAGTTTATCCTGAACGGGAGGCGGACATGTCTCCACCGGGGCGTCGAACAAGAACCCATCTGCCTCTACCATGTAATCCTCAGTTTCCATCGGCCACGGAGAAGCAGACGCATCCTCATCCGGCTCCAGCAACTCCCCAAAACCAGGCCGTTTGCGTCTGCAAGCCACACTTAACTCAACTTTCTTCAGCTAAAAACCCTTGTCAAGTGATTGGTATACAGGCACTCTCTTGTGGTGAAAGTGAAGAAGGAGGCGAGTGTGTGGCCACACACCTGCTTATGTAGGTAGCGGATGGGGTGTGGCCAGACGGATGTTGGTATGTAAAGGTGCATTTGTGAGTTTTTATTCAGTGCATATGCGCTAAGTGAGATATGTGCAGTTGACACTGAGCGGCAGCTAATACGATATAGAACTTATTATTTTTCTTAACCGTCTGTTAACTCATTGTTGGCCAATAACGAGTAAACTCGTGTTTCGCCGCCAACGCTTGAGCGCCAATAATGAGTAAACTAGTTTTTGGATCCTTTGATATTTTTTCTTTGATCCCCGTTCTAAACGGTCATCCGGATCAATCTAGGTGTCCCTGGCTCATTTTCCTACGTTGGAATTGCAGTGCCGATCAAATATCACCAGGTGGCAGTATCGCCTACCTTTTGAACTCTGATAGAAAGGGATCAGTAGAGACAATGTCTGAACTGGACTGTCAAGACTCGCTCTGAGGGGGAGAAGCTCTTGCAGAGCAATCGCTAGGAGATCTGCTCGCCTCAAAACCTATAGTTCCCCGTAAACACAAGTAATTACATATAAACGTGTAATCGTGATCGCCGATGGGATCATTGGAATTATTCTTTTTGGAGTACCTTCTGGCTAAGGTAAGGTATATTCTATGTTGATTTTACTGAACCTGAAACATGTTTCTGTAACGATCAGAGTGTCTTATTTTACCGGACCTAAACCAGGCTTTTTCTAACGATCAAATTTTCGGGGTAAGACTGTGTTGAATGATGAATCCCACTCATTCTTAAACTCAAATGCGCGTTCTCGGTAAATTAATTTGCATACAGACACGCCCCGCCAGCTCCTTATAAGGTGAATGAGGCGTGTGCAAAACCGCAGAGGTTCGGCATCTGATCCATTCAACAGGAAGCGATTTGCGACTGATCTCAAAATGAGATTAGATTCAAATGTATTGTTATTGTTCAGCACAAGTACAATACACCATCCAACCAGAGTGGATAAATAAATGGACCATGAATAAATACATATAAATAAATAAATAAATAAACGCTTAGCGAGGCAGTCTCAGCACACGACGAACGCACACACACACATGCGCGTACTGTAAGATGCTTTGCTGGAACGATTCATTCCGCACGTATACTATATGTGGAAAATGTATCGTTCCAGCAAAGTAGGCTTTGTCAATACTGAACAAGGCTTGTCAAGAGCCAATCGCGCAGTAGGTTGGGAAATACCGGACCTGTCACCTGTCATCTCTCTCTGAAAGGTCCCTGTGGCTAAACCCAGAGTGTGGTCAGAACTTGTAGGTGTGGAGGCACAGGATTTGACCGGCGTTGTGTGTTGTGTTAGATTGCATACATCTAAAAAGACTGCTCTTGGCAATCTGAAATGGTTAAATTAAGCAGCCACTCGATTAAGTCCAGTGCGTGCTCCAAGTCAGACTGAATGGTGCATAATGGTATCTCTCTCTCTCTCTCTCTCTCTCTCTCTCTCTCTCTCTCTCTCTCTCTCTCTCTCTCTCTCTCTCTCTCTCTCTCTCTCTCTCTCTCTCTCTCTCTCTCTCTCTCTCTCTCTCTCTCTCTCTCTCTCTCTCTCTCTCTCTCTCTCTCTCTCTCTCTCTCTCTCTCTTTTTACTGTTTGCATACGAGGTGGTCCGCAAATGTTCTTTATAACAATCTAGTGGTCCGCATAATTAATGTCACAACCAGATGTATCGAACCCAATATGCAGATGAAGAGCAATGGTAGACAGGTCTTGTTCAAACCCAGTGCGGGTATATATTTTTTTTGTATCCACTTTTTCTCCAAATTTTTCTATTTTTCTCCCATCCCAATTTCGTGTTGCCAATTCTCCCCTCCCCTGTCTTGAACGTTGCTAGACTATGCCCCCCACTGGTCGTTGTAGTGAGGATAGAAGCCTTGCATCACGTGTCCCCTCCGGTACACGAGGAGGCAGCCTGTCGCATCTTTTCACCAGACAGCGCGGACTCTCAGTGACGAGGAGTAACGTGTGGGAGGCTCACGCTGCCCCCGATACTTCCTGTCTCTGCTGTGCAGGTGTCACCCAACCGACCTGTAGGAGTCGCTGTCCACAACGTCCAATCCCCACCCATCGACTTTCCACCCGCTGACTCTGCCAAATGAGCCTGTACGACGGCCGGCCCAAGTCGTAGGCAATGCTGAGACTGGGATTCGATACCGGAGTCTCTTGCATTAGTGACGAGCACAATCTCCGCTACGCCACCCAGCCGCCTGCTAGTGCGGGTATATTTAATTAGAAAAGAGTAGTCAGGTATTCAGGCAGAGGTTGATACATGGGGGAAGCACTCGTACAGCCCAGGGGCGTGCGCGGGACAGGAGAGTCAGACAGGCAGGAGTCGATACACGGGTACAGGATAGTCAGCCAGACAGTGGTCAAAACGGGTACAGGATAGTCAGCCAGACAGGGGTCAAAACGGGTACAGGATAGTCTGCCAGACAGGGGTCAAAACGGGTGCAGGTCCTCATACGTTCCGGGAAAAGGCAAGGAGAGTTGTCAGGCAGGCAGGGGTCAGAGCACGTCTTGTTGAGAGCCAGAGAACAGGGTGAAGAGCCAGGTAGGACTGCAGGGAAGTAAAGGAGGACAACAAGGGTTAGACATGGTCGAAGAACAATGGACTAGAGAACAATCAGAGAGAGAGCAGAATAACACGACTAACTGGGAAATACGAAGTTACGATCTGGCAGCCTCATGACGGGACACGTTTATATCACTGACGTAATTGGATCACAGACGTCAATCAGCTGCTCCGCTGACAGCAGCACACATGCACTCTACACCTGAGAGAGAGAGAGAGAGAGAGAGAGAGAGAGAGAGAGAGAGAGAGAGAGAGAGAGAGAGAGAGAGAGAGAGAGAGAGAGAGAGAGAGAGAGAGAGAGAGAGAGAGAGAGAGAGAGAGAGAGAGAGAGAGGGGGGGGGGGGCAGGTAGGAACTGTGACAATTAATGTATGTACAGCATCATCACCAGTCCTGATATATTTAATTCTTTATCAAGGTTGCTGGTGGTAAAAACAAAAGACAACGTATAGACTCCTCCTAATCTTCACCCCATGCTTGTTATGTTCTTTTTTTTTGTTACGTTGCACCTGATGTTTGTATTTTTTCGTACTCTACTGTTCCGTCATGTATTTTTTAGGTGGTGTATTTCTGTACTGTACTGTTCCATTGTGTCTTTTATGTGGTGTATTGGCACAGCTACCACCTGCACCGTGTATGAATTCCACCGGCCTGGCCGTGTGGCAATAAAAGGAACTTGAACTTGCCATTAACGTTAGATATTATCACGATAACGCCAGTTGGTTGAGTTAATCTACTGTAGCTTAAAGATGTGTTTCACCATGTTAGGCTACAGTAGGCAGCTGTATTCTAGTAACGTTAGTCATTGTGAGATGAATTGTCGACTGTTTTTTCTTTACATTTCCCCACACCTTTAATCTATTTGTAACACATTTGTTAACAATCTTAATTTTTTTCCAGTATGCTTTCCCCAGGAATATTATGGATCTGAGAGGGGTCTCTGGAATAGATTTTTGCTCAATCTGTACCCATCTGAAATCTAGGTCATTTTGTATCCAATGCACAAGTATGCATAGTTGAGCTGCCCAGTAGTAAATCTTTAGATTTGGCAGACCAAGACCACCCTTGTACTTTGGCAAACATAGTGTTTTGAGCCTTACTCTAGGTATTTTACTCTGCCAGATCAATTTAGAATAATTTATATTCTGACACATGAGAATACTTTTACTAACTGCAATGATATTTCTTCAGAGATGGTAATAACAGGTGTTCAGATATCGAGGGTCATGCTAGATATTATCTGACCCAGAGAATGGCCATTACAGCTACAGTAGCGAAGCTGTTGTTCATTATGACACATTCAAGGCAATTGAATGTGCACTGAAATAGATTACCGGTAGTGTACAACATTAAATGTCATTAAATACAATGACAATGACGGTCAAGAGAGTTATTTTCTGATGTGATGTATCACTAATAATTACAGGGATGTTTTTGTTTGTGATGAAAGGCTCAGAGTAATGGATTTACCATGTTTCATAATTAACCTAGACACTTCATTATGACAACCATGGTCCTGTTCTCTTCAAGGTGACTGGTGGAGTGAATTAGTCATTAGAAATAGGAACCTGGAACTTTGTAATGCTGGTGACACAGTAGCAAGGCTCACAAACCTCCAGTTTCATCTTCCAACACCACCGGGAACTGTCTCCACTTTCCAAATAAATACTCACTCACCTGCACGTGCGCGCACACACACACACACACACACACACACACACACACACACACACACACACACACACACACACACACACACACACACACACACACACACACACACACACACACACACACACACACACACACACACACACACACACACACACACACACACACACACACACACACACACACACACACACACACACACACGCACACACACACACACACACACACACACACACATTTTAATACTTTATTTGGTTCCACAAATTATATTACATAAACAGGGAATCAAACGTATCGGGGCCAAGCAGCACTGAACACTTAAGGGTACACATAGCACCTCCTTCTCCACGTGGCTAAGCTGCCAATAATAGCTGGCAATTTGTTTGGCTTTTCTTTTAGACATTGCAGCAATTCTCAGACCGGTCATGGTGCATTTGTGTACATGGCCAAGACTTCCGAACACAAGTACACTATATCTACACCTATACCCAAGGTCAGCCATTACACTGAGCAGTGGTTGGTATTTGATATACTTGTCCCGGAAGGCCTGGTCCATGCACAGGTCAAAGGTACAGCCTACTTCTATGACCAGCACCTCTCCGTGGCTGGTGTCAACAAAAACAACGTCCGGTGTATTGGGTATGTTAGCAAAAACATCGTTGGTAAGGCCAAACCACTCTGGTTTCACTCTGGCATGTTTGTACATTGCTGCACTAGATGGTGATATGTTCCGTACCACATCAGACACAATGTCCACAATACGGTCATGACGAGCGATGTACAGGTGTTTGTATGCATTACATCCGTTTGTTATGTGTGCAATGGATTCTAAGTGTTGTGAATCCTGATGGTTTAAACAGAATGGACTGTGAGTTTGAGGATACCAAGTGGACAGATTGTATTGAGTGGGTAATACCTGCAGTCTTGCTTTGATGGTACATTTTAAAACATCCTCACCAACAGTGGCGTTCTTATACACTGAGTGTGAGACTGAGTGGTCAGCAAACTCCAAACAAGCTAGCTTCCCCTGTAGTCTGAGTCCACACCAGTGCTGCCTGATCTCAGACTGCTTCATGCTAAGCAGAACCCTCCTTGCAGAGTCTCTGTGCAGTTCGACAGTCTCTTCCTGCGGTGTTGTGATGTTGGCCTTCACAACCACACAGGGGTCTGTGATAAGTTCATCAGAGACAGGGACTTCAGTCTGTGTGTTGGTGGGTCTTGTCCATTTCAGCTGAACTCCAGTCTGGTTGCAGAGGTCATTGAGATCTGGCCAGTCAGACCAGACCCCGAAGCCCTTGGCCCGAGAGTCCAGTTTCCCAGAGTCTTTCTTCCTGAAGCCGAGGAAGTTATTCTGGTCTGCGTGGCCAGGGGGATCTTCCTTCTGCATAGATCCAGCAGGAGAGAGGCCCTGGCCATTTCTCTGACATCATCATTGTTAAGCATGTGGAGCAGGTGGGCTAGCCTGGTGGCTATGTAGGTCCACTCGACATTGGGGACTCCCAGCCCTCCCTCTCCACATGGGAGAAAGATCATGCCCCGTGTGGAGTGTGTGTTGAGGCCTACCCACTTTCTGACCAGCTGAACAGTTTTGTTTGTCATTTCTCTCAGTGCCTTGAGAGGGATGTGTACATTGGCAAAAAGGTGTTGGATTTTAGCCAGAGCCACCTCTCTCACAGCCTGGAACTTCATGATGACGGGGAGGGGGGACAGGTCAATCAGGTGTAGATGATGGAGAAACTCTGTAGTGAGCTCCTCGACCTGCTCCCCCCACTCTCCAGCGATGTTAAACCTGTGGCCAAGGTATGGGTAGGTCTCATTACGGGAATACACCTTGATGGGTTGGCCCATTACAAGAAAGGAGGGGGGCTTGTCGTTCTTGGCCTTATACCAGCGGTTGCCTCCACTGCGGCGCTCATGGAGTACGGCGCACTTGGCTTGCTTCACCTCCAGTCCTGACCACTGGAGGAACTCATCAGTGTGTGCCAGCATGTTAATGATGACATCTTCCTGTCGTGATGACACCTGCACGTCGTCCGCGTATCCCTGAACAGGATTTGGGGATCGGACATGCAGAGGAGCGCACTGGTAAATCCACTTCATCCACTGGTTGAGTGCTAGGATGAAGTTCACGGCACTCCAGGGACAACCAGTTTTTATTCCCACCTTCAGTGCAATCGGCTCTGTGAGCTGCTGCCCACAGATAACTTGGATAAATGAACCTTGGTATACACTGGATACAATATTCACAAAAGGCTGAGGCAGGTGTATTTCCTCTAATGTTTTTAACATCACCTCATGGGAGAGTGTACCAAATGCGTCTCTAAAGTCCAAAAACACTGTGTAGAATTTGGATGATTCATGTTTGAAATCGTCTATTCCGGTTTTGTTCGTTCATTCCCTGTCTGTTGATATAAGCTTTCTGATGGGGGGAGAGAATCCCTGTGTCCACCAGCCAGGGTAAGATGCGGGTGAGTAGGCACTTCATAAAAACTTTATATATAGTGGGCAATAGTGAAATGTCACGCCAAGTGGAAGGATCATCTGGGATATTTTTCTTTTTTGGTATTCTATGGATGAGGGCCCCTTTCCATGAATCAGGCACATTCTCATTGATCAGGCAGGCATTGAAGATATGTGTGAGTGTCTGTGTTGATGTGGGCCTGGTAGCTCTCAACGTCTCATAGATGACCCCATCAGATCCGCTAGCCTTGTTATTGGGAAGAGAAGTCAGAACTGCATCCACTTCTTCTGTTGTAAAATCATGGGTGTCTGGGAAATAGCCTGGCTCTATTTTGTCAATGAAATTGCACCAAGGGGGCGTGGCCAGGGGAGTGGCAGCGCTTGGTGCAGTTTGACATTTGGCTTTATAGTAGTTATACACATAGCTTGTATCACTAACAGTGGGGGGGGTTTCTGGAAAATGATATTGATTGCCTTTGACTTGCGATGTTGCCAGAGGAATGCCAGCTTGGTCATGGAAACTTTTCTTTTCTCTGTCCCAGAGGTGCGCAACGCTGGTTGTATTCTCTCACGGATGAAGCAGAGCTGCGTTTCTATCCAATGTGTCAGAGAGTCAGGTGTTAGGTCCACTGGGAAATCGGCAGAGAGAGGGAATTTCTTCAGGATTCTAGCGACATACTTTAGAAGCTGAAATCCGTACGGACACGCGTTTCCTTGTGTCGCTGAGAATATTCCATTCTTAAAAAAAACGCTGATCAGAATTGACACCAGTCTGCCCCACTTCTCTGCGCCTCCGGGAGTAACAGCAAAGTTCGATCTTACCTGGAGCAGTTTTGTGTCCAGTGTCCCCCTGTACGCTCTTTCATGTCTCTGGAAAGTAATCCACTCGCAATCTGTCATTGGTCGCACGTATTGCTCGAAGTCTACACAAACATCTCCAGCCGGTGTTGGGCTCGGGTCGCAGACGTTCAGATGTTGTTTGTAGACTCGCCCGCTGTTCAGGGCTTGTTTAAAGGCCAATCTTAGTGTGGTAACGAGGCACATGCTTATCAAAAGCGTCCAGTGCATCTTATGTCCCGACTGCAATAACGGTGGCAGTTACAACGGGTGTATGTGAGCTTAGATGTTAAAAAATCATGAGCGCATTCGTCTCACCATGGACACTTGGCAGCCATGACACACACACACACACACACACACACACACACACACACACACACACACACACACACACACACAGAGTGTATACTGTTTACTTTACTTTACTCATAGTACTGTATATATTCAGATTCTAATTATTTATTGCCCATATTTATTGGAATGTATCATTTAACCGATAGGGCATACAGACCCTCATCAAACACCTGCACTGTTTACTTTATCATATTCTTACATTCAGAGTTAATTATATTGTTTACACTGTTTATTTGGAGTTCTTTCTCTTTTCTTTCTTTCCATTATTATGATACCCATACCTGTACCTCCCATCCCCCCTCCCCCATGCTGCTCTGACTTTCCCCAAGGAGATCAATCAAGGCATATCTTATCTTATCTTATATTATCTTATCTTAATATGAGTGGTGATATACTGTATGTGTAGTTACAGTAATATGAGTGAAATGGCAGAAATGTACATGTAATTTGCACAAATCAAATCAAATTTATTTGTAAGGCCCGACAACACACATTAATGTCCCCATGGGCCGTACACGTCTTCTTTAAACAGGTCAAGAAGAAACACAACAATAAGTTAAGAACAGAACAAGAACACCATAAGGTCCAACAAATTTTAAATAAATGCAAATAAATGAAAGAATGCAAGCACTCCCAGACATACCCCACGCGAAGGTAAGGAAAAACTCACTAAAACCTAACAATAGGGAAAAAATGCTCCACAGGCAGTGTGGAGGAGAAAAACCTTAGAAGGGCCATTCAAGGGGGGATCTCCCTTCTTAGATGTCTAGTAGTGTTGCAGACTAACAGTTGGTAAGCATGCACTCAAGTGTGTAGTGAAACACAGATGAGTGCATGCAATAGCAACTGAACATTTTGAAAGATTAAAGATAGAGCTGATAGCAACTGAACATTTTGAAAGATTAAAGATAGAGCTGATAGCGAATCTATTTGAGGCACAGGGGCGGCGCAAAGAGGGTTGCGTCCTCCCCATCTTAATCACGGGACATTCATCACTCCAGTCATTGCTCCGAGACAGCCGGAGACAGGGAGATAGGGGGCGGCGCAGAGAGGGTCGCAACCTCCCCGACATCATCGCGGGACGTCCAACACTCCGGTCACCACTACGAGGCCGCCGGAGACAGGGAGACAGGAGGGCACACAGAGAGGGTTGCATCCTCCCAGCCTTCATCACCGGACGTCCGACACTCTGGTCAGCACTCCAGGACAGCAACTCACAGGGAGACAGGGAGACGGGACAGGCGTTAGACAGCTCGCGTCATTGTAGTGGGCGGACATAGCAATAGACACAAGTGGTAAGCATATATGTGAATAGAGTAGATATATGAAGTAAGCATATTATGTGAATAGAATAGAAGTACTTAACCCAGCAATGAAACCGCGTTGACAGGCCAGTTGACAAGACCACGGACAGACGACGGTAAGTAGCTGATCCATGGCCTTGGTGGTGCATGTAGAGCAGTCACTGCAATCTTGGCCAAGACCCTGAGGCATCCTAACTAAACTAGACAGATTAATCTAAAGGTCAGTCCCCGACCAGGTGAGATCAGGGTAGGTTGAAGGAGAGAGAGAAAAGATGGGTCTTAAGCAGGGATTTAAAAGCTTCGACAGAGCAGGCGCCCCTGATGACGGCAGGTCATTTGTTCCACAGGTAGGGATCGCGGTAGACAAAGGCTATGTGGCCGGCGGATTTCTTTTTAACCCTAGGAATCGATAGAAGCCCCGCATTTTGTGACCGCAGAGCACGAGCGGGCGAGTATCGGGAGATGAGATCGGATAGATAGAGCGGTGCAAGCCCATTAAAAATTTTGTAGGTGAGTTGAATAGGAAGCCAGTGTAGGGTGGACAAAACTGGTGTGATGTGATCAAATTTTCTAGTTCTAGTATCCGTGCAGCCGCATTTTGCACGAGTTGAAGATTTTTGATGCTTGAATTAGGTAGGCCTGAAAAAAGTGCATTACAGTAGTCCAAACGTGATGAGACAAAAGCATGAATCAGGGTTTCAGCATCAGCCAGAGTTAAGATGGGGCGAATTTTTGCAATATTACGAAGATGGAAGAATGCAATTTTTGCACACGTAGTGCTGGTGTGCTGCTTCCAACCTAACAAAATGCGTATTAAGTTCAGACCAGTAGCGGCTGGTGCTGTCCCAGCCTTGTGGGTTGCAGCCGGGGGTTCACGTTACTAACGTGACGTTACTTACGTGACGTTAGGTCGAGTTGAAAATGTAATGCTCTGAGATGCTCTGGAGCAATCTCTCTCTCTGTCTCTCGGATCAATCCAATCAAATAATTAACACATGTATATGTTGTCATTTTAAACAACTCACCATTCATTCATTATGCATCAGCAGCAGCTAAATTAATGTTATAGTTCACATCACAACACAGCAGCGCGTTTTGAATCGCTAGCCTATTATCGTCTCAGCAAGCACAGTCAATAATATCCGTAGCCGCATTTCTCGGAGACAGCTGTGTAGTGAGAGCGAGAGAGAGAGAGAGAGAGAGAGAGAGCGAGAGAGACTTACTGTTTAGTTGAAACGTCCAGGGCTTGATAAAGTGTATAATCCACTGTTGATGTATATCCAGAGACCACTGTCCACTGTCCAGACTGCATCCCCCATAATCCCATATAGCTTGTTAGCCAAGTGTTAGCTGCTGTTAGCACCACACAACACAAGTACTTTGATGATTTCTTTGTAGACTGCAAAGTGCAAACTACCTGGCGTTCTATCGCCATGCTCTAAGACAAACTCTAACCTTAACCAACTTTGAAAGAGTGCCTAAGCTTAATATAACTCACGCTCAGCCTCTAAGACAAATAGCTGCAGATTCACGACACAACCTATGATCACAAGTTCACAACAACACAAGTTTACACAACAGAAACTGGCATCGGCCAATCAGAGAGCGTCTCCGCGAAATGCGGCTACGGAAAAAAGTACTGGCATCGCGTCGGCCAATCAGAGAGCGTCTCCGCGAAATGCGGCTACGGAAATTCTTGACGCTGCTGCTGCCTAGACCGCTTCAAATCGCGCCCGGATTCCAACATAATAGTCATATTTCAACGCACAACGCGTTACGCACTGATTGGCTGTGACGGATACAGCGATCAAACTGTGACGCGCACTCAGAGCGCTATCGCGTCTAGCCCGGGCCGAGAAATACAAAAAAAAAAAAAAAAAAAGTGAGTCACTTTTCAGGAAAACAAGTATTTTTTATTTTATATAGTAACGTTATATTGTGCATTGGAAACACAAACATGCTTAAAATGAGTAAATATTATTCATTTTAAACATGTTTATATTATTTATAGGGCTATAAAACTAAAAACTAAAAAATAATTTTTCTTGTTCTCTCATATAACCAGGGCAGGGCCTGAGGGGGGGCGGCGCCCTAGCGCCCCCCCAGTGGCGGCCGCCACTGGTTCAGACTTAAAAATGTTACTCTATTTCATTAGCACTAAAAGTGAATCTTCTGTATTGTATCTTTACCTTCAGAATGTTATCTTTCAAAAGAGACCAGGCTCATGCATGTGCTATAAGTATAAAGTATAGTATTTTGGTTTGCTAAAAAAGTATGCAGTCCTCAAGTTCAAGTTTAAAAATGGCCACTTTTCTGGGCGCCAGTTAAGAGGTTAAGAGGTCCAATCTGATTATTTAAAAAGGGACTACAATGAGGGGAGTGCAGCTGATTTCAGTTTAAAACACACTAACTAAGTTTTCCCTCTAAAGAAAACGTCTCCACAAAGCTGTCGACTGTGCCTGCATGCACTCCAGTTTCTATACGTTAACTGAATATAACAACTCAGTGATCTCAGTATGGAAGGTAAGTGAGCCTGCAGCCCAATGGATATTTTCATACAATATACATCATCAGGGTTTACTTCAGTCGCAGCTGCACTTCACTATGGAAAACATGTTGATGGTTTGTACAGTACAATATCTACAGTACAGTACAGTTTGTAGCACCCATATGACACCATTGTCCTCTCAGCTATGTACATGATAATTAACACGGTGACTGAGAGATGTTTGTGGTTGATTGTCGGTGTAGCGATCGTCTCCCCTCCTCTCTGTTCTTCTTCTTAGTAACCGCTATTCCCTCATGTTGATATCCAGATGGTGGTCTTGTCTCACTGAATCCTCCCTCACTGTATTGGCTGCTTAAACGACAGATCATGCCTTGTTATCTCAACTGGAAAGCAGCAGAAACCCTACAGCACTCGCTGGGGCCAAGTTCAACATAAATACCTGATTTATGGAAATGCTGTCAAATTACACATGCAGATCTTCCCATGTTAGGCTCCAGAACTTTTGTTTACATTGATTAAAAAGCAACAGATTCAGATGTGGAACCGCTGGTTGATCCCAGATGATGCCTGTATATTTTCAGCCATTTCAAACTACTTACATGTTCAATTGTTTCCTTACATCACTACACAGCCACTGTGGGTGTAAAACACAGTCGTTTTATGTATATTCATAGACTGTTGAAATTGTGCTATCTGGTGATATACTGTAGCCTCTCTATGACATCCACACCCCAATTTATTTGGACAGAGTGACTATACAACTGTAGATATGCTGGCTGTTCAGAAACAATTCAAATTAAATGCCTGAAGGCTTCATTCAATATGACTTCTGCTGTGCAGTAGCACATTGATTCATCTGGACACTTGGTAACCCATGACAGCATGGGGTGGAATATACTAGCACCCCATGCTGAGAATCTCAGCGCTATTGAGTGTTTTATGAAGTATTATTATGAGTGTTATTTCAATCACCTCTATCATTCCTCTGCTACTTCTGATCTAACATAATTGATTCCTGCATAGCATGTACACTTCACAGCCAACACAGAGGCTCCCTGTGTGTGAATATAACTCCTCAATTAGCATAATGAATTCATTTCATTAACAGCGTTAGTAATCTTGCCCAGCTCCAGAGCTCCAACCAACGTTTTATCTTCAATGTGTCCCCTGCCAGCAGCATTAGCGTGTCCTGTTGCTCCTCCAGCATACCCCAATAATTAATGCCTCCTTGAATATCTCGCCATCCTGAAATGATTTCTTGCTGTCTGGCAAGAATGTGGCTGACGAGATAGGAGGCTGAAGTCGCAGCTTTTTTCCTTTCATAGCCAGCATAGTAAAAACAGCTTGTGTTATTGCTAGTTGCGATTTCAGTTCAAGCACCTTTCCTCTTTCTCACTTCACGTTGGATGGATACGTCTCGTCAAACGGTTTGCGAGGGAGAAAATGCTGTTTCAAGTTTCCTTTTCTTTGCTAGCGCCGCACGGTAGTTACATAATATGAGGCAGATGCATTTTTTCTGTTCAACATGACAAAAATATAATCCTCTTCCCATTCTGTGTGGAAATGGTAGGTCTTCTGTCTCTTGGTGTCTCTTTCCATTTTCAATAATGCAGTCTTGCAGTCTTATCAGCTCAGTTGTGGTTATTAACACTTTGAGTGCCAGCAGGGGGTGCATGATTTATCGCTTGAATGCCAGCCTTTTTATACTGATTTTCCGATATTTCATGATTTTCACGGAGCTATTTCTATATTCTATATTATGGCTACATCGCAGCAACAACCAGAACCTGCAGATTCCTCCTGAGCAACGTCCGAAGGATCCGCCCCTTGCTGACAAAAGAAGCCACCCAACTCCTCGTCCAATCAACAGTCATCTCCCACCTTGAGTACTGCTTGCTGGCCTCCCGGCCACTGCCACCAAGCCTCTTCAACTCATTCAGAACGCAGCGGCCCGCCTGATCTCAAACCTACCGAAGTCGGCCCATGTCACCCCACTTCTTAGGGACCTGCATTGGCTCCTCATTGCTGCATGAATCCGCTTCAAGGCCCTCGACCTGGCATACCGTGTGGCAAAGGGAACCGTTCCCGCCTACCTTCGGTCAATGGTCTCTAACTACACACCCTTAAGACCCCTACGCTCTGCATCTTCTGGCCGTCTCAGACCCACTCCTATCCGAGCTCCGGGAGGGTCATCATGGAGAAGCCTCCTTTTCTCAGTCCTTGCCCCACAATGGTGGAATTAACTTCCAACCCCAGTTAGGACAGCCGAAACCCGTCCAATCTTTCGCCGTCGACTAAAGACGCACTTCTTCAACCATTATCTGAAAAATATATATATATAAAATAAATATATATATCTAACCCTAACTAACCTTACTGTCATGCATTTGTCCTAATAAACTAACCTACACTGTAGCACTCAACACTTTGATGAACATTGTTACTCAGCTGATAGAGTTGTGCCCTTCCTGATGACTTGTCGTACAGAACTTGTAAGTCGTTTTGGATAAAAGCGTCAGCTAAATGACTAAATGTAAATGTAAATGTAGGGTCTTTGAAACATTTCTGTTAGGCTATATTTTGGGTGCATACTTACATCCCTCTTCCTGTATTGCCCTCGTTGACACAGGCGTCACATACAACATCGTCACCACACAGCAACATCATCTTTAAAGAAAACGAACATGATAAGAGCACTACAATGACAGCTTGTGGATCATGTTATGCAGCACTGTGTCTACATACCACTATGCCATTGTGTTCAGAAACAGTCATGCCAAGAGCCTCACCTTCTTTTGAAAGGACAACTCTCATCACATTCTGTCTTCTCCCCGTGCTCTATCTCTCTCTCTTTTTTTCCTCCCTACACTCAAACTAATTACCACGGCTTGGAGTCAAATTTGTCTTCTCCCTTTAAGCAAGTTGACTCACAGAAGAAAATCTGAATGCCAGAGAAAGGCCATGACAAATGAGAGACAGCACTTTGGCAAACCTGAGGAGAGTAATGAAGCCATGCATCCATCTATCACTGGAGATTAGCCTGGAGAGAGAGAGAGAGAGAGAGAGAGAGAGAGAGAGAGAGAGAGAGAGAGAGAGAGAGAGAGAGAGAGAGAGAGAGAGAAAAAGAGAAGGAGAGTGAGGGGCAAGAGAGAGAAAGAAAGAAAAAAAGAAAGAGAAGGAGAGTGAGGGGCAAAAACAAAACCAAGAAAATGAAAGACAAAGAGGACAAATAGGAGATGAGATAACAAATTGTTTCCCTCCATCAGGAGTTTTCTAATTTGGTCGACACATAAATTACCTGCAGGGGGGAACTTTTTTGGATACATGTATTTGTCCACATATTTTCTTTAGATGTACAGACAAGACAAATTTAACAAAATGATCACTCATAGCCCCCCTCCATCTCCATAGAAACAGCGGCATAGTGCTCTCATAATGTATCACATTGTCTTCTTTGAGTCTATGCCAGTCTGTCTCTCTGCTTTATTGCAGATATATGGTGTGGTTAGATGTTAGAAGAGAGGAGAAAATGTATGGGGTTAGCTTATGTGTACAATTCATACAATAACACAACACATCCATTAAATGTGTTTCATACATTAGCATATATAGGCCTACTTGGTATTCATACAGCATGCATTAGACAGGTGGTTTTATACTCTTTATTTATTCAAACAATAATGCATTAGACAGCGTACAATGCTATTGCTCTTGTCTCAGGGCATGTACTGTAACAGCTTATCTTTGCCAAGTACATGTGTCGGGCCTGATGTCTTTTATAGCAATGCTGACTATGGTGATTTTGTAGCGTGTGCAGAGATGAACCCCAAAGGTCTACCTCTCATTCAAAATCATGACTTGGAGAGGAGCACACACACACTATACATAATCTGATGTATTGCATTGGACAATCACTCGTATAATGTGTGTGAGTGTTTGTGTTTCTCCCTGTGCACATTCTGTAAGTCATATGAGTGTAGAAAAGGTTTAGTATATGACATCCGACTGACATCAGACACAGAAATATGAATAGGGTTGCCGCTTTCTATTCGGAAAACATTCAAACCTGATGAAACGTTAAATGTCAAACTGTAAATTGGAGTGCAGTTAACCCTTTCATTTCACAGTCTGCTTTATAGTGCCCCTTACTGTAATCCTATGCTTGCGTTTAGAGACATGGAGAGGGTGTTGACTGACTGTGGGGCAGTCCTACAGAACCAGCATATTGACAGAAATAAATAACAAGCTGACTCGACATTTGCACTGTAATGACTGAAATTAATGAGTCACTGAAGCAAAATTGCTACCTGTGCAACCCAATGGAGAATAAAAACTTGTAACCATTATTTTGTGCTTGCATATAGGTGATAACCATATACTGCAAAATAAATGCCTTTTTTCGTTTAGGTTTTTTAAAGTTAGATTAAGACCATGCAAGGGTAGACTTATACTTAAAACTGCTGTATGATCCTCTTGACTGAATTGCTGCAGCGTTTGGAGGTGGGTGTTCTGCGTCTGCCCCCCCATGCCAAACCAGAACAGCCACCAAACTTTCAGCAGGCCAACTGCACTCTACAATGGCTCTTGTGCGCAGGTGAGCCCAGTTATAATTGTGCTCCTGTTGGATCGTTGGGTTGGTCAGAGTCGTTAAGTGATATTTTAATTACAGTGTTATGTACCATGAGCTTGGTTACTCCTGTGTCACTGCAGGCAGGTGATGGCTGCTAATTAGCTGATTGCTGCTGATTGGAAACATGCCTGGCAGCTTAAAGCTAGTCTCTCAGTCACACATGCAGCCTGTCTGTGGCTAGAGGGAGAGTTGTCACGTTCTTTGTTCTTTAGTTTGTATCAGTATTTTCATTGTTAGAGTAGTCTTTTTGGGTTAAACACAGGTTTTGGTGTCGGTTTGCACATAGGTTGCGTGCCTTTGAGCCAGGGTCGTAACAGTTGGGCGCTCGTCCGGGAGTGGATTTGGAAATACCCCTAGAATTTTTTTTTTTTTTTTAATTTGCATGGTGTGTCGTGGTGCTATAGTGTGGGTGGTGTTCGTTACATGTTGTGTAACGTGGGGGCTTGAGCCGTTCATCAAACAGGTGAGTATGCCCTTATTTGTTTATAATTTGATGTGACTACTTAATGCTGTTAAAATATATAGTTTAGTGCACACCACCTGTAGGTAGGGACATTCTTTTCTGGTTGTTTGTTAGCTTCCTGTGCACCACATACTCCTGGGGCAGTCAGATAAGTGATTAGCACCATCTACTTGTCTTGTACCATACCATATACTTGACGGGTGGATGGTCAATATGATCTTTGGCTGGTAGCAGGTGTGGTTGAAGAGGGTTAGGTCTACAGGGCATTAGCTTACAGGTAGGTAGAATAGGGGGCCAGAAAACACAGGTAGTGTGGTAGGGCCTGATTTAGTGTTTCTTAGGGTAGACATGTGGTGGGCCGTTTTGACTGCAGTTTAGATGTAGAAGCGTAAGTAGTCATATCAGGTTATAAGGGGCACCTGTTTGAATTTGTTTGTTGTATTTATTTTGTTTGTTTTGAGTGTTTGGTTAGCCTACCTGTTAGCACCTGACCTCCTGCGCATATGACACAGCTATTTATTTCAGGGTAGTTGTTCTTTTTTTTTGCAAACTAGAAAGGTGCGCTCAGTAGAGCACACATTTCCACCGCGTCTCCTTGTAGTTATTAGTATTGGCATTAGCATGCTAACGCTAACAAGGGGTGCTTCAGCGGTGCTTCAGCGGTCTTCAGTGGTTCTTTAGTGTTTCTTCAGTGGTTCTTCGGTGGTTCTTTGGTGGTTCTTCAGTGGTTCTTTAGTGGCTCTTTAGTGGTTCTTCAGTGGTTCTTCGTGGTTCTTTAGTGGTTCTCAGGTAAATTGTGTGTATGCTAGGGTGTTTTTGGTGACTCTAGAGTGAGTGCTGGTGCAGTAGGGATGGCTTCCATAAAGGATTTTGTTGATCACCCTTCTGATGAGTTGTTGGAAAGGTTTTCCAAGGAACAGCTTCTGGAGCTTGCTGTGCACTACAAGGTGGAGCTTACTGCCAGTGAGAAGCGTTTGAAACCGACTGCGTTGGGTGCTTTGAGGGCTTTGCTCGTTAGGGAGCAGGTGCTTGCGGCAAGGGTGGAGGAGCCTCTTTTGTCTGACGCGTCGAGAGTTGGAGTTTAAGGAAAGACAGCTACTACAAGAGCATGAGGAGAGGAGAGAGGAGCGTGAGCTTAAAGAGAGGAGAGAGGAGCGTGAGCTTAAGGAGAGGAGAGATGAGCGTGAGCTTAAGGAGAAACAAATGTTGCTGGAGCACGAGCGTGCGCAGAAGGAGCTTGAATATAAGCATGCTGCCTTGCAGGCGGGTGCTCTACCTTCAGAGTCGCGTTCTGGTTTTGATGTCGGCACGAATATTAGGATGGTGCCTCCTTTTGTTGAGAAGGATGTGGAAAGGTATTTTCCCCTTTTTGAACGGGTGGCAACCACGTTGAAGTGGCCTGATACGGCCTGGACACTGCTGCTGCAGTGTGTTCTTGTTTGTAAGGCGCAAGAAGCCTATACTGCTCTGTCCCTTGAACAAAGTGCTGACTATGAGCTTGTTAAAGCTTCCATATTGAGGGCTTATGAGTTAGTCAGCGTTTTAGAGGTTATCGCAGGTCGGAGGGACAGTCGTATGTTGAATTTGGAAGAGAGAAGGAGAACCTGTTTGACAGGTGGTGCACCTCTCAGAAAGCAGAGTCAAGAGAGCAGCTTAGACAGTTGATTCTCCTAGAGGAATTTAAAAGATGTGTTCCTGATACCGTTTCCACTCATCTAAACGAGCGTAGGGTATCGAAGATAGGCGACGCTGCTGTCTTCGCTGATGAGTTTGTGTTGACACACAAGTCCGTTTTTGTGGAGGACTACCGTGTTGAGTCCAGGGATAGGCGTCCTGTTCAGGGGGGCCGTTTCCCAAAACCTGTGTCTGCTGGTCAGTTAACTTCACCTCCTAGGCGGGGTGGTTCTGCTATTGCATTCCCAGAAGGGATTATATGTTTCTACTGTAAAGAGCCTGGTCATATCGTTGCTGGGTGCCCTGTGCTTGAACAAAAAATGTCAGAACGGTGGCTCTGGTAGAAACCATATGCAGAACACCTAGGCCAACGTTAGATGGTGATGGGGAAAGTATCAAACGTGTGGACAAAGAGCTCGAGGGTTCCTCAAGATTTATGATGGTTGGATTTGTTTCCCTGACTAATGCACTAGAGTCCAAACAGGCTATAACAATTTGGAGAGATACCGGAGCTTTTCAGTCCCTCATTCTGGAGGGGATTTTGCCGTTTTCAGAAAAGTCTTCTTTGCATTCCGGTGTCGTTGTTCATGGCTTTGGAGGTGGATTTGTGGATGCACCTTTGCATGAGGTCACACTCAATTCTCCCTTAGTATCAGGCAATGTTGTTGTGGGGGTATGTTCTCACATTCCCATAAGAGGGGTGTCCTTCATTCTAGGGAATGATTTGGCTGGTGACAAAGTGTTGGCTACTCCAGTTGTAACTCTCATTCCTGTGGTTTCTGAGGTCCCTAATGAGCTGGCACAGAAACCTCCAGGAGTGTTCCCTGTGTGTGCTGTGACACGGGCAATGTCAAAGGACAAAAGTGATGTTGTTGATACTTCGACTTGTGACATTACACTTAGTGACACATTCTTTGTTGAATTGAAAAGTGTACCTGTTGAGAATTTTGAAAAGCACACTGTGGATGTACCTCTGCATAATGATTCTCTTGATTGTGCCTTTGTGTCAGGCCCGGTGGTGAAACCAGAGTTGACATGCGTGCCGGATAGGCAGGTGGCAGGAGATGATCTGGCAGTGCAGTGTCTCAAGGTCTTCCCAGCCTGTACGGTGGCTGAGGTCACGAACGAATTGGAGGATGAGTGTGGGAAGGATGCTATGAGAGATGCTGTTGATTCATGTGACACGGTTCTAGTTGAAGAGGCTACAAGGCCTGGCTTAGGCTGCCAGCCTTCCCACAGTAGCTCTATTGTCCCTCTATTGTTTCACTTGTGGGCAGGGATGGTCCCAGTATGTCAGTTGATGATTCTGACATTGATTCAGGTGTCCAAACTGACTCTCTGCCATGCACTAGGTGTGATAGTCAACCTAGTTACCTGTGTCCTGTGGAGCAGGAGCCGCCTTCGCGACCTGGTCTGATGAGTGGCAGCCATTTTGATCAGGACAATGTTATTTTGTGTGACGCCATTTTAGATGGTGAGGCGGTACATCCTACTCTGGATGTTCACGGTTTGCAGTATCCTGAACTGCCAGTGCCAGGTGGGATGGATATGGGCGCTGTGGTGGTATCAGAGATCTATGGTTTTTGTTTTTCTGTGTTCTGTCCTGTTGAGCGCAGTGAGCTTAGCTCTCAAATTGATTTTGCAGTCTATTTTTGACAGGTCGGTATCGGTGGAGGGGCCTGTTGAAATGGAGCTCATTATGATAAGGTCTTGGTTTGTCGATGGGGTCCTAAGTCTTACGCCTCAGGGGAGGAGGCGCCTGCCCCACTCCAGCCATATACCGCAGTGGCGGAACCTTTTGTGAGGTCTAGCTTGCCCGTCGTGTTCGACAGGGGCCGGCCCGTTATCGCTGTTGTGGTAGGGGCCCTGACAACTGGGTCACGATATATATATTTTTTTGTTTTGTTTACGGGTTTGGTGTGTAGTGGTTGCCTCTTGGGCAACCATTTTGGTGGGGGAGGTGTTATGTACCATGAGCTTGGTTACTCCTGTGTCACTGCAGGCAGGTGATGGCTGCTAATTAGCTGATTGCTGCTGATTGGAAACATGCCTGGCAGCTTAAAGCTAGTCTCTCAGTCACACATGCAGCCTGTCTGTGGCTAGAGGGAGAGTTGTCACGTTCTTTGTTCTTTAGTTTGTATCAGTATTTTCATTGTTAGAGTAGTCTTTTTGGGTTAAACACAGGTTTTGGTGTCGGTTTGCTGTTATTATTGATATGGGTATTGTATGTAGTTGGGGGTTGGGTAAATTATGACATCCAACACTGCGGGCATAATCCTGCTCATGGAGGGTTGGGAAATGCCTGATCCCTCTCCAATCTCAATTTGCCGCTGGTCAAAAATCCCAGGGTGGAGAGGACTTGAATGTGTATGGGGATGGCATTCGTGCGTTTTAGTTTCACGCTCCAATTCGGTTCCCAAATTGTGGCACAAATCAAGGAGAATGTGTCTTGGTAATCAGATTCTACTGATCTCTCGGCAAACATATCTGCCCTCTCTCTGAAAACACGCTCCCTAAAGAGTGCACCTTGTGCTAAGTCTTCCAGTAACGCAAGATACGCCATGCTGCATTCATTCGGAAATATCTATTCCAAATGTTATTTATAGGGTTTGACAACAATTACACTCATGTCTCTATTTTACAATTAACTATAATTAATTATGAGTCATACACATGGGTGTTGAAACTCTAATGCATGAAAGTTGATTCTGTCTTGTGCAGTTTTCCTATTCTACCACTTGGTGCCATGTACGCATGGTCGGAGCTGTGCATAGATGTATGCACAATCTCAAGCATACAGATGAATCCCACACTTCTGTGCGTATGAAGCATTGATGAATGAGGGCCCAGGTGTGCTCTATAGAGGCATTTCAAAGAATGTTTAGAATGCTCATTTATGCTCCATGTTGGAAGAGACAATGGGTCTCATTCCCGAAATGTTTTCAAAGATATATTCTGGAAGACTTATCTTGGAACCACTGAGACATAATCTATGACAAGTACACTCTGAGTCCTGAACGTGCTGGTAATATGTCTTAAGTGGCTGAAAAGGTCGCACAAATTATATTATCTGATATCTGCTTGGAGAATGGCATTCTGTATTTTTTTTTATTTTATTTTTTTTTACATTTTTCCTCAGATTTTCTCCCATCCCAATGTTAGTCGTATGCCAATTCCCAGTCCCCTTCCTGGTCGCTGTGCACTTACCCCCCACAGTCAGATCATCTGGGAGAGTGGAGGCTATCACGTGCTTCCTCCGACACACGTCCAGCCAATCAACCGCTTCTTTTCACCTGGCAGCGCAGATCCTCCCTGAGAGGGCGTAGCGTGTGGAAGGATCACACTATCCCACTCAGGTCCTATCCGCACTTAGCAGGCGCCCCGACCGAACTGTAGGAGTCGCTGTTTACAACGACCCGGACCCACCCCGCCAGCTTCTCCCACCCTCTAATACAGCCAATTGTATTAGTGTGAACGGCCAGCCAAGCTGGTGACAACCCCGGAGCTGTGAGCTGGATTCGGACAGGCGAATCCAGCTAACAGCTCCGGGGTTGGTGACGAACGCAATCTCCGCTACGCCACCTAACCGCCCTATGGCATTCTGTCTTAAACTCTAAAGCGCGTTCCCGTTCAGCTCATTTGCATACAACACAACGCCTCCATAGCTCCTTATAAGGCAACTGGTGACGCAGCTGTGTGAAATGGAATGGCGGAAGTGCTTTGCGAGCCACGTGATTACGAAATCTAGCGTCAGTCAGTGCCAATCAGAGAGCGTCTCCGAGAAATGCGGCTAGGTTTCGTAATCACGCTTGCGCCCATCAAAACTAGATTAGATTAATGTATTGGCATCATATACAGCTCGCGGTACACCTGCCGCAGCGCGCGCGCACACAGACACACACACACGCGCGCGCGCGCAGTACTGTATATGAATGAATGAATGACATATAATATATATAGCCTACGGCGGGCGTAATGAATGAACGCAGTATGGCTTATTATTCCATAATTAAGCCTATAGGCTACTGTTCATTCGTAGGCGCACACAAGACTTGTTATGGAATATTATACTATATATTATACTATATAATACTATTTCCACCGATTAGCTTTAGTTCTTATTTATTTATCCACTGTCATTTCAGTGTTGGTGTATAGGCTATATAGTGTATTTCAATATAAGTTTAATTGATTAATGATATATTCGAAGGAATGCAGGTTTATAGCTATATCAACCCCCTCCAATGTACAGTAAATGACCAAGTATGGTTTTGTCAATATTCCAATGTACAGTTTTGCTTGTACAGTGTAAGTCTATCCCCCACCCACCCCTCCTACCCAACCTCCTCCAACAGTTTCTACGTCAAATGTACTCTCTTTTCTGGACTCTTTTTGTATCACAAACAGTACTGTATTTGCAAATCTGGTATGTCATAAATGTATAGATGTAGCAGTACTGTCTATCTGTGTCATGTGTGTCATATATGTTATGATGAATTGAAAATGGGGGATGTAAACAAGACGAAATTCTTTCTCTGGTCTGCATCCCCTTATGTAATTGAGCTGTACTGTACTGTACCCATTCTGCAATCTGTTAATAAAGTTTTCAATCAATCAATCAATCAAACAAAGGTCTGTCCCATTGTATACCAATCAATAGGATACATTGCATGTTGACCTGCATTCTTTCAAATGTATATAATTAATCATTAAAACAGAAATACAAATTCCACAGAAGGCATTAAATTATTATTATTTTCAATCATTTCACAATAATTGCATAATTGTGTTTGAATATCTGAGTAATTAAAGTAATTATACATTTGTCCAAAATAGCTGGTTCAGATATGGTTAAGCAGCTGCCCTGTGATCAGATGAATCCATATTATTTATTTTTCCAACATCAAATGCGTAATTTCTTATCGTACAAATATTGTCATATTTATTTTAATTATGATTAAGTAATTAATTCCAAGGAGGCCTGTAGCGTTGACGTGAAGGAATCACTATGAGAACACAGTCTGTCAAGTTATAATAACATTTTAAATTAGTCAATCAATCATGAGATTTGATCGTGGGCTGAGAGCATATTTAAGTGTGCTCCTCAGCACTCTTAAATCTGCTCTCAGCCACGATCAAATAAGATCTCAGGAAAGTTTGGGGACTCCCACTCCCAGCCCTAATATGTCTTAAATGGGCCAAAATCTGGCTAAGACGAAATATTTTGTCGTAACTTTGTTCTGGAATGAGCCGCAGTGATTGTAACGTATCCTCTGAAGAGGATTTCTTTGTACTCTGGTCGTGTTTGTGGTTCTCAAAAAGCTGTAAAAATGAATTGGAATCCAACAAAGTTCTTCTCAATCGATTTATTGACCACAAATAGTCTATCAATCAATACAAGCTTCACAACACACTTAGTGTAAAAATTTTGAATGTCCACAGGTTTCTCAAAAACACAGTTTTCGTCGTGATCTATTTGGCAGCGTAAAAATGAATGTCCTTGATCAGCGAGGTCCTTTTGAAGTCTTCTTGTCTGCTTTCACAATGAATCCTTTTCTCATTCTCAGAAGCTGTCTTTATACTGAAACAGGGGGCCAGCCTAGTGACATCATTTTCAGAATGACGTCACCGCGTAGATCCAATCACAATTGACATATCGGCAGATTCAAACTGACAATGGCGTTCAGACATGCCTCTTATTTCAACGTAAGCGTTAATCCGCATTTCGTTTTTAGGTCCAAATTGACTTGAATTAATCTTCAGTTTAGTACAATATACAATTATTATTCATTGTCTAATCCTAAAGAACATTACAGTATGTTTCAAAACCTTTTTCCCATAATTTCACACACTCTTCTACCATGAATGATTCAGTTCTTTTTGTTCTTACTAATCTCGTTGAATCCAGTTCTTTCTAAAAGCAAGTTTACTTCAAAACATTTGTTACATAGTTATTTACTGGAACCACATCAGTTAAGATACATATTTGAACATCTTTTCATCACAGAGTTTGAAATATAGTTAAAACACTTTGTTTTCTTCGTGTGGACTTTCCTACGCCAGATTTGCTTGTTAACACATAATACCTTGGAGTTTTATTACTTTAAGTTATTTCCTAAGAGACTTAATTCAACCTTTTAACCATTTTCTTTAGTTTCAGGATTTTTTAAGAGTGGCTTTCTGTTCCAATCCAGCTGTGCAAATCCAGCTGTATTCACTTAGGCTGAGGTTAGACTAGTGTATTCCTGGCGTTTTTTTATACGTTTTTGACGACGTATCATGTCCTATCTACACAGAAACGCGTTTTTTGGCGTTTTTTTGTGGATACGGCTGAAACGCAAAATTGTGTTTGCGTTTGGAGATACGCAAAAAAAACGCCAGGAATACAGCGTGTAGTCAGCACGGAGCAGTTGTTGCGAAAACGCCCATGCGCAGTAGATACCATCTGCGTGCCCTTCCTGTGTACAGTGTGTGTGTTTGGGACAGAGCTCCGTGTCCCAAATAGCTTCAGCTACCATGTGTTGTCAAGTTATTGTTATAAGGACCCCAGTCCAAGCTACAACAGTCTGCATTCCCTTAACAATTGTTTGTATTGAGCCGTATTGTATTGTACCCATATGCAATATGTTAAATAAAGTTTACATCCATTCATTCTGCTAGCATTACCGATTGCATGAGCTGGCTAACGTGAGCTATCAGGATTCAGACCCTGTTAGCTCAGAGTTCCTCTTTCAACTTAACAAGCATTAAACAAAATGGCCCAGTCATCTATTCACCTTTGTTTAATACACACAGCGTTGTCTCTAATGTTATCTAACTACTGATAGCTCGCGATATCATCAGTTTCGTGCTGGCTAAGTAGCGTGAGCTAACGTTAGCTTCTAGCCACAATGCTATATTGTTATAATGGCATACTCCATTGACGTTAGCATGCAGCTAACAATGCTACCGATCGTTTTTAGACTAAACTATCTGCTCTTGGTGGTCACTTGTGTTGATGTTAGTTTTGTTTCATCAACAAATGACAGGCAGAACACACAGTGAATGTATCCGTTTTGTTTATTGCACTTTTATTAGGCTTTGCTGAAAAAAGAATTGCTGCATTGAGTGAGCAAGCAAGATGGTGGCGCGGCATAGGCGCCTGCCTTATTGACATTTCTTTGCTGGAGCTTCCACCAGGAAGTGTATTGGCACATTCGTTCTGATTGGTTGAAATTGCCTTCATGTTTGCCACCTACTGCCACCTACTGCTTTGGCAGTGTACTACATCAGTGTGCTTGGCTGACAAAAACGAAAAAAAAACGAAAGTGTGACTCAGGCGCACGACGTCGCGGCGATACGCATAAGAAAACAATACGAAGATGATACGAAAGGTGTAACCTCTGCCTAGACATGTGACCTGAAAGTTAACACCTTCAGGGGCCAAGCCATTGTCTAAATCTTTGTGGTTCAAATTTCATCCTTTTGTATTCTAACTTCACATGTAAATGTATTTTGGCCATGTCCTTTGTTCTATATGGCTAGAGTTATGACCTCTTAGTTTTTCTCCTACAACCAAAGTGGGGGGAATATGAGTTAACTATTTCATTTTTAATATCAATGCATTCTGTATAATTAGCACATCATCACCAGAATACTTGTAGTTTAATCAAAGTTAAATTGAATATAGAAAAATAAATATCTACTGATTACTAAAATACTAAACACTGGTTCCTGCTCTCAGCCATTTTTGTTGACGCAGCTGTTTTCAACAGGGAAGTTAGTACAAAGTCACAAGAATATGCTATCTCCTGTCCTTTGTCTAGCGATCTCACCTGTGACTGGTACTATATTTAAATGTCCCAAATGCTTCCTGGCCAAGTCACCTGAGACTTACTTTACTTACTTTACTTTAAAGCCTTTATCTTGAGTTCCAAAATGGAAGTTTACCTTTGATTCATAAAAACAAGTATAATTAGCACAAATGATTATACTACAATTGCTATGTGAAAAACAACGTGTGTTGATATGATAAATATCTTAGCAGAAATGTTATAATTTGGTGTCTTGTTACTAGCTAAGAACAGTAATCTTGTGCTTTCCCAATGTTTTACCTACTCTACCACTGCTCAGAAAGTAGGCATTTTATTTTTAAAGTGGTTACCAATGGTTACATGCAGCCATTTTGGAAGAGAGACAGCTACACAAATGTTCCGTGCAAAGCCCCTACTGAGCTCTGTCCTATAAAATGGTGGCGTCTGGTTTTTGGTTCGCAAACTGGTCACTCACAGAGAGAGCTTACCTTTATTATAGTTTGTCTTCGGGGGTTTTGTTGTGTTATCAAAGACCTTTTGGTCATTGACAGTTCCTTCTGCCTCAGCCTCTTCTTGATTTCCCATATGTGACTTGCTCTATCATTTTCAGTCACATTGACTCCAAAACATATTTTGAGATTCACACACTGTTGGAAAGAGGATATGCTTAGCTCCAAAGTGAGTGAATGGGTGAATGTGAAGCATAGGTTGTAAAGCACTTTCGATAAAAGCGCTATATAAATGCAGTCCATATCAGGGACACCTGTAGTAAAGGGAAGGGGAGGAGGCGAGAAACAGCCTGGTGCTGTGATTGTTAAGTTGCTCCGTTCTCCACTTATCACATGCCTTTACAAGCGTTAATGTTTTTTTTGTCATCTATTTATTAATTTATTTATCAATAAAACCTAAATATTCTGAAAGCCAAGATTTTGTTTAATTGAAATCAGATGAAAACCCATCCCTGCCTTGTATAAAACGTTCTGAATAGGACCAGAGTAGATTGACAATTGTTTGCTGCTAGCTTGCCATCATGCCTTTACAACCTTTAACATTTTATTTATCATCTGAATCTGGCGAAAAGTGTTTGATATTCTGAAAGCCAGAATTTTAACAGTCCTGCAAATGTAGCATAAAACGCCTGTCGATTGCATACCCAAAGTAAATTGAAAGCTATTCTTGAACTATTTATAGCACATGCATGAGTCTGGCATTTTTTTAAAGGAAACATTCTGAATGATCTTCCACAACAGGAATAATCACTCTGAGTGCTACTCTAATAGAGTTAGAGGTTGGAACACACTGAAATAAAAGTTGTCTTAACTTATGTCAGAATAATTTTGCAAACAGATACCCCGTACAGATTCCAGCTGAGAGGTATTAGCTGGAAAACACTATGGGGCCATAGCCTGAAGTCTTATCTAGTACAGGTCCAAAGGATAACAATACCACAGAAAATGTGTGTCTTACAAAGTGAGATAAGTATGTTTATCCAATATGGCCATTGGCACCAATGAAGGAATGCACACAGCAGATGTCAAACTAGTCTGGAGTGGACCTTTACACAGAGAGAAAACCATATATCCTGGGAAACATCCCTCAAGTGAGGTATCGTCATTTCCAGAATTTCATTGGCTACAAAAAATCGTTTTCACTCGAAACTGATGCTTGTTGGATGTTTGGTCTTATAACCCGAAATTGGAAACACATCATAGGTCAATTAGGGTGTCAATCTTAGCTTTCAATCAATGAATTGGTTCAGAGACACTAAAACAGTGGGACACCGGTAAACAAGGGCAAATGTGCTGCAATGGGCCGTCGGAACATTAAGGCCATGGTTAGACTAGTGTTTTTGTGGTCGTTTTTTGAATACGTTTGAATACGTTTGCTGTCCCTTTTACATAGAAATGCCGTTTTTGCCGGATACGTTGTGGCCCTACTGAAAACGCTAAATTGTGTTTCCGTTTTGGAGTAGCGCCAAAAACTCGCCGACAACATGTGTGTAATCTGCGAGGAGCCGTTTTTGCTCAACGCCCATGCGCAGTGGCAGTAGACTGTCAGGCAGCGGTTACACCTTTCGTATCATCTTCGTATTGTTTTCATATGCGTATCGCCGCGACGTCGTGCGCCTCGAGTCACACTTTCGTTTTTTTTTTCGTTTTGTCACCCGAGCACACTGATGTAGTACACTGCCAAAGCAGTAGGTGGCAGTAGGTGGCAAACATGAAGGCAATTTCAACCAATCAGAACGAATGTGCCAATACACTTCCTGGAAGCTCCAGCAAAGAAAATGTCAATAAGGCAGGCGCCTATGCCGCGCCACCATCTTGCCTATTTACTCAATTATTTTTTAGCAAAGCCTAATAAAAGTGCAATAAACAAAACGGATACATTCACTGTGTGTTCTGCCTGTCATTTGTTGATGAAACAAAACTAACATCAACACAAGTGACCACCAAGAGCGGATAGTTTAGTCTAAAAAACGATCGGTAGCATTGTTAGCTGCATGCTAACGTCAATGGAGTATGCCATTATAACAATATAGCATTGTGGCTAGAAGCTAACGTTAGCTCACGCTACTTAGCCAGCACCAAAACTGATGATATCGCGAGCTAGTAGTTAGATAACATTAGAGACAACGCTGTGTGTATTAAACAAAGGTGAATAGATGACTGGGCCATTTTGTTTAATGCTTGTTAAGTTGAAAGAGCTCTGAGCTAACAGGGTCTGAATCCTGATAGCTCACGTTAGCCAGCTGCTCATGCAATCGGTAATGCTAGCAGAATGAATGGATGTAAACTTTATTTAACATATTGCATATGGGTACAATACAATACGGCTCAATACAAACAATTGTTAAGGGAATGCAGACTGTTGTAGCTTGGACTGGGGTCCTTATAACAATAACTTGACAACACATGGTAGCTGAAGCTATTTGGGACACGGAGCAGCTATGTCCCAAACACACACACTGTTGTCACCGGAAGGGCACGCAGATGGTATCTACTGCGCATGGGCGTTTTCGCAACAACGGCTCCGTGCTGACTACACGCTGTTGTCGATGCGTTTTTTTTGCGTATCTCCAAACACAAACACAATTTTGCGTTTCAGCCGTATCCACAAAAAAACGCCAAAAAACGCATTTCTGTGTAATAGGGACATCAAACGTCGTCAAAAACGTATAAAAAAACGCCAGGAATACACTAGTCTAACCATGGCCTCAGACTGCAGTGTAACCTACAGCCCGGCCGAGGAGCAGCCCGCGCGCAGCACCGTGTATCTCTCCAGTCTGGGCTGTCTGTCTGTCTGTCTTGAGCAGCACCGAGCAGCAGAGCCCCCATGCCCCGCGCGCCTCATCTCTCCTGCCTCGAGCAGCACCGAGCATAATGCTGCCATAACGTTATTTCGCGAGCGACTGTACATTGTAACATTAACACAGCGCACCCTAACTGCTTGTGTATTCTAGCAGTGTTTGAGAGGTTATTTTGTACAGTACCTTTATCTGCACTGAAACATACATTTCTACAGTACATGCAGTTGTTGGTAGATAACCGTGATTATGTTTATTTATTTATCTATCTCTCTGTGAGCAAAACCTATTACTATTACATATGTGTTGGAATAAAACGCCCGAAAGTTACAAAGTAGCCTACAGTTGACAGCTGGGCTGTGTTAACATTACAATGTACAGTCGCGCGAAATAATGTTATGAATGCCCGAAATAACATAGCATTACAAAGTACAGTTGACAGCTGGGCTGTGTTAACGTTACAATGTACAGTCCCGCGAAATAACGTTATGAATGCGCGAAATAACATAGCATTACAAAGTACAGTTGACAGCTGGGCTGTGTTAACATTACAATAAGTTATGAATAAATAATGTTATGAATGCCCGAAAACATTTGTGATGTCACAGTATGATGTCATAATCAAACATTCTAGAACATTTGTGTATCTATTCAACAATTCTCTCACAGCCGAGTGTGGACGACAGCGGGGACGAGGCAGAGTAACACCTCCCCGCGCATGCTCAGTGCTGAATTCGAGACGAGATCCGTTGTGGTCTGACCAAGCCTTGTTCTGACAAAACGAAAGCGCTCAAGGTGCAAAACGAATGTCTAACTCGGCTGCGAAACTCGGCTGCGAAACTCACCTGAAAAACTAAACGAAAAACAGCCTAGGTGTAACTCCAGCCTAAGAAACATACATCTAGAAATGCGCCATTGCGACATCCAACTGATTTTGATCATCATCACATGATCAACATCACATATGGGGAAGAGATTAGATGTATTTTTTTGTTTTTCAGCAGGTTTGTTCTTTTTTATAGCTTACCTTTCCAGGCAAGCTTAGTTCTGCCGGTGGCTGGGGGAGAATAGGGGCATGTGTCTGTTAGCGGTCATCCAAACATGCCTGAATGATTCTGAAATGTAAACGGCTTCCGCATGGCTTCACGAACAACATACAGATTCCATGACATCATTGTATGTCATGCAACGTTCTGCTTTCTTTATGTGTAAGTTGTTGACTTAATATTATTTTATATGTTTGTGTGTGGTACAGTACAGTGTCACCGCATTTAACACAGTGTAAATAGACCATACATACATACATGGTAGCAATAGCATCTAAAGTTGTTAAGGTTTGGTAGGTGTGTTGGACCCAGGTGCAGTGCAGAACAGAGACGACGAGAGACAGGTGTTGATTTTCGAATAAAGCACCACGTCTTTCATTCGAGTAGCTGAATGAACGCGCACATGTTGGTGATAAACAAAAGAGGAGAAATCTCTGTCTCCAAAACACGTCAAATCTGAATCACAATACATAATAACTCATCACAATAATCGGGGAAAACAAAGGGGAGAAAGCAAGGTCTCCAAAACACACTAAATAGTAATTCCGTGAAACGACGATGCTGCATATACATAGGATAAGAATAATCCTTTAACAACGAAATTCAATCGGCATTCAAAGTGGCACAGCATTTCAAAACATCGCAAACAAACGTATCCTCCATGACAAGGAGCGATAAGACTAAACATGTAGGTATACTCACAGACAGTTTCAGTGATCGACTGACAGTGTTTTTGTGACACGGAAGATAATATAAAGAGACATTTAATGAGTCACACCAGGTACAAATTAGTGTAATTAGGACAGGTAGACAGGGCAATTGCCTACCAGGTATTGCTAGAGGTTTGCTCCCTGAGGAGAGCAAACCCCAAACAAATTTTTTTTTTAAATAATATTTAGATTTGTTTTCGGCATTTTACAACTTTATTTCGGATAGGACAGGCAGAGAGGAAAGTTGGGAGAAGATATGGGGAGGACATGCAGCATAGGTCCCCAGCCGGATTCGAACCCCAGACGCTGTGATTACACTGCGAGCACAGCTACGTGGTGCACAACCGTGTCACCCTACAGAACATTTAAAAATTGAAATAAATAGAGCTAAGAACAAAAAAAGCATAGGGATACGAGCACTGGTAAATCATATCACCTTGACCATCACACCACCTTGACAGGACCAACAGGGGCGGGACCAGGGCTGGCTGTATACCTGTATATTGTCAAGTTCAACACACTATCACTCGAGACATCCACTCACAGAGAGACAGGGACAGGGGTGAGAGAGCTCCCGTGTTCGCAATGGGCAGACAATGACATAGCATAGCATAGCAATGAAATATAAGCATATATATATATATATATATATATATATATATATATATATATATATATATATATATATATATATATATATATATATATATGCACACATAGTAGTAATATAATCAAAGTTTATAAGAACATTTTAAAATTGAATTAATAAATAGAACTAAGACCAAAGAGGCATAGGAATACAAGCACTGGTATACAAGATGAAATACAAGAAGATGGCTCGAGGCCATTCGCCCCGGGGGGCAGGATAACCACTCAGAACAGGTTGAAGTAGAGCAGGCATGGTTAGACGTTGAAGGTCAGCCTGAAGACGGCATGAAGCAGATCCATGGCGCCAGTTGTGCTCAGATCCAGTATGAAGTAGAACAGTCGCTGAAATCTGTATATCAACACAATAACACTTGAGATATCACGGAGAGACAGGGTCACAGGGATACAGGGACAAGGTGTTCTTCAATGTCTTGGTGTCTTAATGTGGTATTGTTGATATGTATATTTTTGATAGAAATGATGTGTACACACACACACACACACACACACACACACACACACACACACACACACACACACACACACACACACAAACACACACACATAAACAAACTCACTGACAGACGCAGCAGATCACGTTCCGCCTGGTGGGGGTAATTATACAGCACCTGCACTAGCAGAGGGTGAAATCAGCTTGCTCTCTGGCTCTCCTGTGTACAGTAGCCGTGTTGGGATGATGTATTCACTGGAGGCTGCTTGGCACACTAACGCCTCAAATTTGCTGTGTTTTTGTTTGTGTGTGTATTTGTGTCTGTGTTGGTATAAATTCACGGGAACCCACTTAGTAAGTCCCAATGTACATCATTATTCACTTATACCAGACACAATAGAAGACACAGTTGTGACCAGACGTCCACAGACAATACAGAATTAAGCCTAAAGCCCAGTAATGACTCCAGTAGAAGATCCAGTGAATGGATGGTTGTAATTACAGCCAGTAAAAAAACAGTATCTGCCTGTTGGTCAGGCCACACATCAGCACATCCACACTGCCGAAATATGCTGTTCCCATTAGCAGAGTGTTACTGCAGGGTAATGGAACAGTGCCAAGGCAATTCGTTTTTCTCTAGGCGGTTGAGCATTGTTAAGGCTTCACAGAGCAGTGCAGTCGGGCTGGCTTTATGGACATTGACTCCAAGTCCTGTGACACTGAGGACAGTTTTAACGATGGTGTTTACAGGAGGATTAGGTGTCAAGGATGGATATAGTGTCCTCCGTTTGGCTTAATGGATTGAGAACTATTACGCAGGGGTGTAAAGTACTTGAGTAATTGTACTTCGTTACAATACTTAAGTACTGTTTTTGGGGATTTGTACTTTACTCGAGTATTATTAGGTTTGTATACTTGTACTTTTACTCAATAAAATTTCAGAGAAAAAAAACATACTTTTTACTCCTTACATTTAAGGGACATCCGGGACATTTATGGGACATCCGGGTACTTTGTCTTTTCTGCACCTATACAGACACATTCCTATTGATTGTTATTGTATTTGGCCTGTATAAAAACTTGCCGGAGCACTTACTGTACATTGTGTGAAACTTTTGTTTTGTTGGTTTGTTTTGTTGGTGCATCAAGTTAAGTCAAGCAATTACATTCCAACACTGGCCATTGAGTGTTTTTGCTATTTCAACAAGATACGTGTGATCTATTTTCAGACATGCTCCATCAGTCTTCCTTTTGTTATTTCCCCATTCAGCTGCAGGATATTTACCCATTAGCCTACATGGATATATAATAGTATGCTTATGGATCTCTGGGTGAGCTAGAATTAAGAGGTTATGACCATTTCTGGGACTTGATAGTTAGCTTTCTGCAGTGTTGTCATTATGACATAATTTTGTCAGTAAATCAAAGTTGCTAAGACAATGTATTTTATGGCACAAACATCTATGTTCTACCAACATGGTTTTGGGGTGTGGCTCAACATATATAAGTACACCAAATATAACTACAGATCAAATTTAGTCATCAATATATAAATGGCAAACTGGATCAGAAAAATATGCATCTGTCAACAAATGATAGAAGACAAGACAGGTGGAGTTCCTGGTTCAGAGAATCTATCAAGCGCTTCACTTTGTAGGAATGTTCTCTCAAAGTCTCCACCTCTCAGGATGGGGTTTGACTTAATCAATCACCCAAAAATGGAGATCATTGCAGCTGTGGGAGTGTTGAGTGAAGTCTTCAACTAGTGGAGCTTTAGAGTCTTTGTGGAGTTTGGCACTTTTGTGTTTATTATGCAGGTGCATATGTGCGGGATGGATATGGGATATTGGCCGAGTCGTGGGCAGGGACACTGTATGGTGTATATAACTGCCTCTGATTTGCAGGTTGTGAGGTGTTTGTGTTATAGGTGATTTGTTAATTCTTTGAATATGTACATTGTTTGCTTAGCTGTTCAGTTAAACGTGTACATTTACTTCATTAAATGCCTTATTTTAGAGCACCTGCAGCTCCGCATCCTCTCCATCCATTTCTACTTTATACTCTCCCTCAAATACATGGGATATTGCTAAGTCCTTAATGTGCTTGATGGCAGATGTGTTGTTGCACTTGCACTTGCACGGACAGTGCCCTTGTGTGAGATGAATGTCTGCTGTGCATAATCTTTAAGAAAAGAAGTCTTTATTTGTCATGCAGAACACACACACACATGCATTAGGTCACCGATGAAATGCCTCTCTGCGCTTGACCTATCCCGTCATCCAGCTGGCAGCCGGGAGCAGACATGGGCTGCGGCGTGGGCCGCACCATGGGGACCAGTCCAAGTGCTCCTGTCCGTCTTCGTCAGGGACAAGACAGCATTTTTGCAGCATTTTACGCAACTTGGCCTAGGGAGAGGCCTCGCATTCCAGTCTAGAACCAAAGTGATAGCCAGCTATAAAGAGAGACACGAAGAAGACATTGTATTAGGTTAGATTTGATTAAAATAAATCGTCATTATGCACAAATACAGTACAACGAAAAGAAGTCTGTATCCCAAGGGATCCGCTTCCCTTGGTCGGTGGTGCACAGGCGTCACCCACACTTTCATAATTTCCCTGAGGAATTGTCTATTTTTCCTCTCATCTCATCTTTGCTAATCAAACTGGAGTTTTCCTCCAAATTACCCTACTCCTTTTTACCTCTCATCCTTCTTTGGGCTCTTTGGTATTTATTACCAGGTGAATCTCGTGTCTGAGAAGTTAGAGGGGATCCGTGCTCCATTGTCTTGTTCTTGTACCAAATGTCATGTCTCTTTATAAGGACCAGTGTCAAAATTAAAGCAGCTCAATGTTCTCACAAATCAAATTCGTCTCAGAGGGGTGAATAGAGAAGTCAGGCCATGATCACTGGAAGATGAATCAGATCATTCAGTCTAGATTATTCATACATGTCTACAACTGGGCCGTTCTGCATATCGATTAGCCATTTTATAGCAGAATTGGTCCAACTGGGATTTGCATATTAACTAGACACTTCCTGCAGAAATTAAGTACGGTTGGCGCCAGCGCAACGGTGACTTTGTGCTCGACATGACAACATTTGAATGGGTGCGTGTAGCTGGCAACCACACTTATAAGAAAATCCATCAGAAGTAGACATAGAATCAACATCAGAGTTGGTCACATCTATTATTGACATCATCCTGTTGCCAAACCATAAAGCAAATGGTTGCCAGGATATTTCCTAGTTGATATTTGCTTTATGCATGTGGGCAGTTTTTACGGGCTCCTAATTGTCTCCCAATGAAGTTTCCCAAAATGGGAGGTGAATGTTAAGGAAAAATATTACCCCCAGTTCACACCATGAGAGCACTTTGCCAAGCAGTGATTAACAGTCTACTGTGTATTCATGGCGTGATTCTAGTAATAGAGTTGTAATAAAAGCAACATTGCCCTAAGGAAAACACTTGAAAATACATCATTAGTGTATTGTGTAGAAGTGGGTAGCAGAGGGTTCATAGCACAATCAACTATGTCACTTTTGGGAGAGCTGGGGATTCGCAGGGAGAGTTTGCCAAAAGCTGTAAAGGAGATGTCAGAAGAAGAAATTAAAGGAAATCAGTGGGAGAAATAATGTCTGCTGGGGGCCAAGTAAATGAGGGGTAAAATTATTCATTCTTTTGTGATATTGTTTTCAGGAATAGTGCCGTTTTAGAAATAATGATAGGATAACACAAGGGACAAGTCGCATTTCTTTCCTCTCTCCCTAGGTGTGAGGATTTGCCTGTTCCCTGGACCTTTATTCCCTGTTCTCCTCACCTCACCAGCCCCCACCTTTGGACTTTCCCTGTCTACTCTCCTCACCAGCCCCCACCCCTGCAATGATTTACTCTCCTCTACTCTTCACCAGCCCCCACCCTTGGACTACCTTTCGCAGCTGTCTTAGTTTATGATTAGCGCCCCAGAGGGCTTTAAATACCTGGACCTCCCCTCCAGTCCTTGTCGGGTCGTTCTGTATGCTGGTTCTGTGTTCTGGACTCTGTATCTTTATCTGTGTTCAGTTTTTTTTTTTTTTTTTTTTTTTTAATTGCCTAAAAACCCTCAAGGGGCTTGCATGTGGCATTCACCAGGAAGCAAAACTACATTATATCAAGATAAATATAAAATGTAAGATAAAATCCCCCCCCCCCCCCCCCTGAACAAACAAACACACACAAGCAGGCCTACATAGACACCGAAGTAGGCACCCCATGCCATACGGTTTTCCAGTGTTCCCACTCCAGACGTCAAGCCGGCGCGCATCGCTTCCTATTTCCACGGGAGGATGCGTCTCTTCGCCCCGGTCCCCTGGGACCCCGGTGTTCTGCGCTGCCCGTCTACAGCTTCCGAGGAGGATCTCCGTGCCAGGCCTGGAGTGGTGTTCCCACTCCAGACGTCAAGCCGACGCGCTCCCACTCCAGACGTCAAGCCGGCGCGCTCCCACTCCAGACGTCAAGCCGGCGCGCATCGCTTCCTAGTTCCACGGGAGGATGCGTCTCTTCGCCCCGGTCCCCTGGGACCCCTGTGTTCTGCGCTGCCCGTATGCAGCATCCGAGGAAGATCTCCGTGCCAGGCCTCCGCCGTCAGGCCCCTGGTTCCCATGCCAGGCCTCCGCCGTCGGAACCCTTTCCTCATCCCTGTAAGCAGCTCTGGCCCTCGCCCTGTCCAAGGCCTTAACCCTGTTCTCTGTCCCTGTCTCCAGCCCGCCTCTCCGGGCCTCTGTCCCTGTCCCCCTCTCCAGTGCCCCTGGTCCTGGTCCTTGACATTTTGCCCTGGCCCTGTCCCTTTGCCTTAGCCCCTTAGCCTGTTCGCCTCTTAAAGGCACAGTGCCGCATTTTCCCTATTTTCTTTGACTCCAGTGTTTTTGTGTTCTCCCTTAAAGGGACAGTGCCGCCTTTTGTTATGTAATGAATAAATGCCCTGTTTTGGCTTACTCTCATACCTGTCTTGTGTTGTGCGATTGGGGTCGGTTACAAACCATAACAGTACGACCCCGACCAGTCGACGACCCCAGCCCAGCACAGACAGTGTATGTGAGTTAGCCCTTTTTAGTTCCCCTGTTAGCTCCCCTGGTAGCCTCGTTAGTCTCCCCTGGTAGCCTCGTTAGTCTCCCCTGTTAGCTCCCCTGTTAGCCTCGTTAGCTCCCCTGTTAGCTACCCTGTTCCCCACAGCTAGGACTGTCCTTCCAGCTAGCTTGTTCTCCTTGCTAGTCCAGCCCTGTCTGCTAGCCTAGCTCCGGCAGCTAGCGCAGCCTCTATGCTAATGTAGCAGTACAGCTAGCATAGGCCCTGTAGCTAGCAATGCTCTGGCAGCTACCCAGTCCCTCTGCTAGCCTTACTTTAGGTGTAGCTTCCCCTGCTAGCATGGCCCAGTTTTTTTTTTGTTTGTTGCTTTATCAAGTCCCCTGCCCCGCTGTCTGATTTTTTGGGTCGCCCGGTGGCTCCCGTGGAGGGGGAGGTACTGTGAGGATTCGCCTGTTCCCTGGACCTTTATTCCCTGTTCTCCTCACCTCACCAGCCCCCACCTTTGGACTTTCCCTGTCTACTCTCCTCACCAGCCCCCACCCTTGCAATGATTTACTCTCCTCTACTCTTCACCAGCCCCCACCCTTGGACTACCTTTCGCAGCTGTCTTAGTTTATGATTAGCGCCCCAGAGGGCTTTAAATACCTGGACCTCCCCTCCAGTCCTTGTCGGGTCGTTCTGTATGCTGGTTCTGTGTTCTGGACTCTGTATCTTTATCTGTGTTCAGTGTTCATGGAGTCCTGGACGTTACCATCACCTGCCGCGTCTCCGGCGTGAGACGACGTGCCAGCCATCACCACCTGTCGCCGTTTGCCTGGAGTGGGACACCGTCTGCGCTCTCTAATTCTCTACAGGAGGTTTTCCAGTGTTCCCACTCCAGACGTCAAGCCGGCGCGCATCGCTTCATATTTCCACGGGAGGATGCGTCTCTTCGCCCCGGTCCCCTGGGACCCCGGTGTTCTGCGCTGCCCGTCTACAGCTTTCGAGGAGGATCTCTGTGCCAGGCCTGGAGTGGTGTTCCCACTCCAGACGTCAAGCCGGCGCGCTCCCACTCCAGACGTCAAGCCGGCGCGCTCCCACTCCAGACGTCAAGCCGGCGCGCATCGCTTCCTAGTTCCACGAGAGGATGCGTCTCTTCGCCCCGGTCCCCTGGGACCCCTGTGTTCTGCGCTGCCCGTCTGCAGCATCCGAGGAAGATCTCCGTGCCAGGCCTCCGCCGTCGGGCCCCTGGTTCCCATGCCAGGCCTCCGCCGTCGGAACCCTTTCCTCATCCCTGTAAGCAGCTCTGGCCCTCGCCCTGTCCAAGGCCTTAACCCTGTTCTCTGTCCCTGTCTCCAGCCCGCCTCTCCGGGCCTCTGTCCCTGTCCCCCTCTCCAGTGCCCCTCCACTCTCAAGGAGCACCTACGGGAGACTGCAATGTGAAACTGGCCCCTGTAAATGTCCTAACCCAACCCCCTCCAATGTACAGTAAATGTCCTAACCCAGTAATACACAAGACCCTCTTCTTGGGACCAAGTAAGGTTTCGTCGATAATCAAATGTACAGTTAGTTCCCCCCCCCCACCCCGCCTACCCATCCCACCCACCCCCCCCCACCCAACCACCTCCAATGTACAGTTCAACCCCCCCCACCCCACCCCACCTACCCAACCCCCCCCCCCACCCCACCTCCTCCGATGTACAGTTTCTTCGTCAAATGTATATACTATTTTTTTTTTAAACTCTTTGTATCACAAACTTCTGTTCTGTAGTTGTAAATCTGATATGTCATAAATGTATAGATGTAGCAGTACTGTCTATCTGTATGTCATGTATGTCATATATGTTATGATGAATTGAAAATGGGGGACCCTGATGTAAACAAGACGAAAGTCTTTCTCTGGTCTGCATCCCCTTAACAATTGTGTGTATTGAGCCGTACTGTATTGTACCCATTCTGCAATCTGTTAATACAATTTTCAATCAACCAATCAATCAAGGGAGATGCCCACCTAACAACCCTGGCTCTCGCTGTCTATATATGTCCATGTTGGGTTGTGGTGGCCATTAGGGGCCATGTGGTAGGGTATGTAGCATCGGCATTGTCCATACCTGGAGCTCACATAAAAGGGGCATGAGTCAGTTGAAGTGGGGGGCATTATGGACCATGTAATACATGATTAGTGTGTTCAATAGTATAATTATTTATAGGCATTTTAGATGTTCTTTTGACAATGGGATTGGGTTTATTTGTTGATCGCTCATCCTCATCATTAGGACACAAGTATTGTGTGTTTTATTATAAAATTATCTTTACATTGAGAAGAAGGGGTTGTTTTGGAGGCAGCCCTCGGAACACGACATATATTTCCAGCCAGTAAAACAGTTGGAAGTGGTGACCGATAGTGTCCGAATAGTGGAGTTTATAATGACCCAGCTACTGTATAACAAGCTAATGTCTCTACAGACCTTGAGTGGTTGTCAGTCAAACCAGCAATCACAGTCACTGCCAAGTGTCAACATTGTCATTTATCATTTATCCACTTCTAGCTGCCTAGAGCACACACACACACACACACACACACACACACACACACACACACACACACACACACACACACACACACACACACACACACACACACACACACACACACACACACACACACACACACACACACACACACACACACACACACACACACACACAGACACACGCACGCACGCACGCACACACACACACACACACACACACACACACACACACACACACACACACACACACACACACACACACACACACACACACACACACACACACACAGAGTGTGTCTGTATAAGTAGCACCATCTGCTCAGTATTAAATTCCAATAGTGTGCTTTCCAAATGGAATGTGTAATAGGACAAAATTATGGAACAGCAGAAAGTCTAGTCTTGCTTCAGTGACCCGTACAACATGAGCAGGAGTATAACAGAAAAGAGGCTGAATTGTTTCATGTTTATCCAAATGAATAACAACACTTGAGATGACCCTCATTCAAACACACACACACACACACACACACACACACACACACACACACACACACACACACACACACACACACACACACACACACACACACACACACACACACACACACACACACACACACGCACACACACACACACAGTGAGCTTGTTTTCCTGTTCATCCTCATTCCTCCTCTCTCCATCTCCATCTCTTTCAAGAATTCCCTGGCTCTTTTCTCTGGTGTACATTTATTGTTTCTTCTTCTACCCCGACTCTATTCATATTTGTTTACCGGGGCTCTTTCAAAAGGAACGCATTGCTCGATCCTCTCTGTATTGACCTATAGTTACAATATCCCAAGGGCGCAGCGGTTTGTTATACATTCAAGTGCGGATGTTCTTTTGAAGGGAATGTATTCGAATGTCCATCAATAAAGATGACTAGGAATAGACTCTGAGAGGAATTTGCGCCGAGGCTAGTGAGAAGGCGATGCGAGTAAACAAACTAGATGAAAAGGAGCTCAGAGATGACAATGAACCCCACATGACAATGAATGGGTTCTAGGTATTCATATTCAGGCCCGAGAATTGAAGAAGAGAGAATTGAAATGATTGGCCCCTAGATGGTGCTTAATATGAATAGCAGCCATAAACCTTATCATACCATGTACTTCCACATTAATCTCTATACAATTACCCTGCTGTTTGGAAATGCTTTTACAGTATCCTCTTTCAATTCAAGCTGTACTGTAGTGAATAGTCGATGGCCTGCTGATGTGGACCTGCATAGATCATCAAAAATAACGATGATGCTCCGCTGAGAGAGTCCTCCTAAAATAATGAACTACCATGATGCTCATAGAGTCCCCTTGAAATAAAGAATAACCATGATGCTCAGAGAGAGTCCTCTTGAAATAAAGAATAACCATGATGCTCAGAGAGAGTCCTCTTGAAATAAAGAATAACCATGATGCTCAGAGAGTCCTCCTGAAATAAAGAATATAAATGTCTGAGGATGGAGTAGACATGGAGAGGGATTTTATCTGAGTTGTTGTTGCTCTCTCTCTCTCTCTCTACCATCGCTCCTCAGGAGTACTAAACGAGGCATAATGATTTTACTGCAGCGAATGTTATAATAAAAGCCCTTCGTTCTATACACTTGTCTGATTGAAAACTTTATTAACAGACCGCAGAATGGACACAACTCAGCACGCTCTGAGCAAAGAAAGGAACTGAGATATGAATTGAGTAATGCTTGCCTTGCTATGGTCCGGTAAATACGCTGATGTTATTGAACGTGTAACTATATAACGTTAATGCCACAAACGAATGCCTTTGTTAATCATAAGTAGTAACTTTATAATAATAATAAGAAGAAGAAAGGGTCGGGGGGGTAACCGCCAGGCGCTACCACCCCTGCCCGCGACACCGAGTGAACGGCGCACGACCAGAGGGGAGACTTCGAATCCGTGTTTCACTTTCAATAACGAATGCGTGCTTGCCGAATCACAAACAATATTCATGCTGCAAAGTCATCCTCCAAAGATAGACATTTAGACTAGAGGCAGGCTATTTTTTTTTTGCGGTAACCGCGGCGGTAGGAAATATTTCGCAAATTTGTGCGGTAAGGAAAACATCAATACCCGTGCTCGCAAGGGCCCCCCCCCCCCCCCAGAAACCCAATGGAAAAACATGCACAACAGATCGCTGACGCTGTCGCATCCCTGACGAAGACGGGCAAGAGCACTTGGATTGGTCCCCGGGCGCAGTACCTCGCCGACGCCCTGTCTGCACCCGGTTGCCCTTGGGTGGAAGGACGACGGGATGGGTTAAGAGCAGATCGAGCTCAATCGCATCGGCGACCCTGAGAAAGACAATTGCATGTGTGTGTATTCCTGTGTGTGTGTGCCGCCCATTGCATGTTGTTGTGTCGTTGCATGACGGATAAAGACATCTCTCTAAAGAGGTCCTGCATTATTATTATTATTATTATTATTATTATTATTATTATTATTATTATTATTATTATTATTATTATTATTATTATTATTATTATTATTATTATTATTATTATTATTATTATTATTATTATTATTATTATTATTATTATTATTATTATTATTATTATTATTATTATTATTATTATTATACATGCTCCGCTGGGAGGTTCCTTGACCCACGCCTCTGGCTGGGCTCCGACAACATATTGGAATTATTAACTTGGGTGGTGTTCCCCTGGCATAATTTTTAAGTATTGTTTTCTTTGCTCCGGGATCAACTAAATACAATTTGTACCCAACCCTAATTAGGTGTGATCTGGGTAAAATCTAGTCTGAGTTAGGTTTGGTCTGGATTATACGTAGTCTGGGTTGGCTGTGGTCTGGGTTAGATCTGGTCTGGGTAACCATCTAATTCACAGGTCATAAGGGTGAGCAGGGAGTCCAGAGAAAAGTTCATTAAAAGTACTAGTAGTGAGACTGTGGTCTCTCAGGTTAGCATTTCACCATTTTCAAAGTGGTCAGAATCAGTGGTGTGAAGTAGTGGGCATATTGTGACACCCACTCCCCGTGCACAGCCTCATTACCTATCAAAGAGAAAATCATCTGAAACATGAGAGCAATTACAACAAGGGAGCATAGCCAGAGAAAGGCTTAACACAAGAGTGTTGAAAGCAGGTAGACTAAGGGCGTTTTCTCATTAGGAACGGTTGCCTCCGTTCCGTCCTCGAGAACGATAGACCCCCCTCCCCACTCCCCCGCTGGCCAGCTTCCTCACTACCAATGACGTTTTGTCCCCGAGCACACATGAGGGAGCAACACCCCAATACAGCAGGTGGCGGTATGCACCTAGTCAGTTTGCTATAGCTGGCGCTTCAACCCTTCTTTGCTCTTGGATAAAGCATTTTGCGGTCAAATGAGATAGAATGAGACGTGCTTTACCGGTAGCGCTTCTCTCTTGTCTCTCCCTCACAGACACACACTCGCCCAACTTACGTCATGTACATGCATATACACGCACACACCCAGAGACGGAGCGGCGTGTTTGTTATGTTTGGAGGAAGAGAGAGCATGAGAGAAGTGAAGAGAGTTTAGCGAGTTTAAACGCAGATGACGCAACAAGCACTCCCTGCGCCCTGATGTCTGTCTGTCTCTCTCTCTCTCAGCGCCTTAAGGTGGTATTGAGAGGGCCCTCTCAATACCACCTTAACACATTAACGCCAGCCATTAGCCTGGTCCTTGTGGCTAACGTGCCAGGTTTCCATAGCATATTTTCACTGTGCGTCACTATGTTTGGAGAGGTATATCTATATTCTATATTATAGCTATGGAGACAATACTATGGTCATTTGACAGTGACTTTCTTCCGTCGAACATGCAAAAAAGAGATAATTTTTTCATTTGATCTGGGATCATTCCTGAAAAGCTGAGTTATAGGGCGCTACGTGTATTCTACTATAAACGTTGGCGTTTCTTGCCTGGACATGCTACTATTGTCACCAGACCCCAATGAAAAGCACCCCAGTCTACAGCTAACAGGTGCAAGCGCACGGGTGTACTTTCCAAAGAGCTCAGCTGACCTACCAAAACGGATTCCCCAGGACCACAGACAAGACAAGGAGAGGATGTTTAACAAAAACCAGCAATACTTTATTACATAATAATATTATTAAGAAAAACAGGCAATACTTTAATACATAGGATCCAAATTCATAAATCTACCTAAACAGTTAATTAGTCTAGATTAAAATACCCCCGCCCCTAGGCCTAGGGTAATTAAAATGAGGAAGCGCTTAATGCACTGACGGCCAACCCCCAGAGCTATTCCCAACTTCCCACCCACACTACCTGTCCCCACCCCTAAGGCACTATACACGTGAGGAAGAGTTCTCACACTGCACACAGGTCTGGGACTTTCACACAGCTAGTCCAGAATCACACTACATCTTAAAACACAGTTCACTGCAAATAGCCTGAAATATATATATCACACCATATCTCAGGGAGTCACGGCAAATGATTATAGAGAACACATGTTATGGCAATACACACTGGGTGTCACACAGCAAAATAAGGGGGCTTGTATAGGGTAGTGGGTGCTGTTCACCACTAGGGG
>NC_140165.1:204125899-204320899 GCF_963971535.1 Notolepis coatsorum
ATATTGTGATGATGCAATGTAGTCCTATAGGCTATTGGTACTATATGAAGGTAGGCTACTAGTAATTTTCTTTGCTTTTATGGGATAATTGATAAGCTAATTATGGAGATGCCAATTGGGATGCATGTGGCCAATTTGGGGAAAACAGGCATCATGTGTTAAAATGGGCTGGACATCACACAGCCAGTGTTCTAAAATGTTTGGTACAGTATGTGGCGACATGGTTTTTTGACCGCTGCAGAGCAGCCTATGTTTTTGATTGATTCTGCACTATGATTCCTCTGTCAAATGGTAAGACAAGCATTTCCTAAGTTTCATTGTGGGGATTATTGGAATCTGAAAATCTGAAAGAAAATAAATGTCAAATGTAAAATCCGATCTCCCGAGTGCTGCTATCTAAGCGCGTCTACCAAGTGCATACCAGTAGAACCAGAAGGCGCATTTACGTTGAACAAAGATTGCATCTTTACTGCCTATAGGAATTACCCTAAACTGCTCTAAAACTTATATTCACCACGGTATAAAACGGGAATGTATGGATGGAAAACATATTCCTTTTATATATTCTTTGAACGATAGATACTCGATGTCAAATGGTATTGCATCCATAGCTATATAGTTATAGCCCTGCAAACAAGGTGACTAACTCCCATTGTTTACAGTGGTGGCAGTAGCTACTACAGGATGAGGCTAATAGCTGGTAGTCAATGAGTTAAGAGCAATTCCCACACATAGTGCCATTTAATTATAATCGTATATATTTTCTTTTTTTAAATTAATCCTACAGCTATACCCGTCCACTTGCAGGACATTACGCTGTCTTCACTTTGAAATTACAGGTTTTGCATTTGTGTTTTTAAAGCATACACGTTTTCTCTACTTCCTCATATAATTATTCGAATACTCCGATCCTGTCCTCTCCTTTATTTCCTTCACATTTACCTTGACTCCCTCTTCCCTCCATCAATGTCGTTCTCTTCTCCTCTCTCCACCCACTCCTCACCTCCTGTACTCCTCCCTCGTGTCAACAGTGTGTCTGATGAGATATGCATGTACGTCATTTTTCACAGTGAAGGAGAGGAAGAGGTGGAAAGCTCATCTCAACAAATGGAGTTTTTCCATAAATCATTGTAAGAGATGACAGGCCTGGCTGGAGACCGCTATGTGGCTCCGTCACTATGATCCATCCACTCCAGATTAATGGCAGTGACCAATCAGCTCCAACTCCAATACTTGCTCCTTCCATCGCATTGTGGCCTATCAACTGTTCACTTAACAGGGCATTGATAGTGGCTCTCTCTAGTATAAATATAACAATTTTCTGTCAGTGGAAGGTGAGGATGGACTGGGAGTGTGTGCGTGTTGCTGTAAAGCAAAGTCTTGTACTTAATCATAACCAATGGTTATCTGCAGATCAGATGATTTGCCATCAGGGTCATGGATTTCCTGCTTCCCAGCTGAGAAGCGCCACACATCTCTCTCGCATCTCCCTCACAGAGCAGGAATATTGTTTACCACAACCACACAGCTCAGCTCCAACTCCCCTCTAATGCAAATTAGGCTTTTCTGCACCACTAGAGAGGCTCATGCTTCAAAGAAGACTCGAAAGCAGAGTGAGAAAGAAAGAGGCAGAGAGAGGGATTACATCAAATATGGCTGGCCAAATGTAAAAATACTTAGAGGAAGACCCGTTTGGAAGGCACCAATGGAGGGGACAGTTCTGAGATGGTCGGGAAGGGTGTTCCAGAGGCGAGGAGCAATAAAGCTGAATACTCTCTGCAGCCACGAGGTGCGCGGTGGGAAGGGTCGCTGCGAATTGGATGCCATTGATGCTAATGCTAATGAATGCAACCTACATATATTTGAGTAGACCGTTGGAAAAAGAGAAGGTTTATGACCAAGCTCCATGATTGAAACCTTGCGGTGCATCTGTCTAATCAGCTGTTCGCAGTGTTTCTGTGGTAACCAGCTTGTTTGAAAAAAATTATATATATATATATTGCCTATATCATGCCATGATACAGTTGTTTATAGTTCATGGATGAAAGGCTGATAACAGCTTTATCTGGGTGTCTGATGGGTTTACTCATAGGTTAGATAATCAATATATTTAACATTATAATGGAACTCTCACAAAACATGCTGGTGGCTGTATTTACCTGTGCTATATTATTATTATTAATATTATTTTAAATAGTTTACCATGCAATGAATATGTTTATGCTATTGACATATTTGGTATACAAATTCCAATAAAGGAAAAAACAGCTGACATGACCATAAAAGGATGTGATGACATCATGACTATAGAAGGAGGTGATGACATCACGATTATATAACGATGTGATGACACCATGGCCATAGAAGGATGTGATGACATCATGGGCATAGAATGATGTAATGACATCATGACCATAGAAGGATGTGATGACATCGTGACCATAGAAGGATGTAATGACATCATGACCATAGAAGGATGTGATGACATCATGACCATAGAATGATGTGATGACATCATGACTGTTACAAAGGATCAGATTAAACCGAATATATATATTTATTGATTGATATATATTGCATAATATTTGTATATCGTTTGATATCCCTTGTATATTCCTTGTACATATACACGGAATATCCCTTTAGCCTAGTACAGACCATAATATTTCATTCTCCTATTGGACAGCGGTCCACAGGCGCCAAGGCCATGCCTCCAAAGTCAGGTTCAAAGTCACCGCCGGGGACATGCCTGGACAAGAATGGTACTGCGCAAGGATATGAGACAGGAGTAAAGCTGGTACTAGTTTATTCATCTAAGCGTATAAATACGTTGCAGGTGGATACAGCAGTGTTGTTACCCAATAAGTTGAAGCCTCACCCACGATACTACGTGCGGTGAAGTATGGCCTGTTTGGCCCCAAGATAGAGCATTGAGACCGCGTGCGAATTAATAACTGAAGTGTCAGAGTTTGGCGCTATACCGTCGAGTGCGACATATTTCTATTAAGTCAGTAATAGTCTATTTGTGTATAGTGTATCGTGCGGCTAAAGTTCTACAGTGACCAGCATCACCAACGTTTTCCTCGTATCAGCTAGAGTGCTTATCCAGGCTGGGCTGCTTTCATGGCGCTTTCACCCGAGGAGCCCTAGACGAGGACCGTGTGGACATGTACACTGGATTATCTACCCGACGACTGCATAGCAGTGGCGTCGTTAGCCCTGGGCTTCCGGGGCTTTAGCCCCGGATGTTTTTCTCCTAGCCCCGGATCTAAAAAAAAAAAAAAAAAAAAAAATTGTTTACATTTTTTTTTCTTTTTTTTTTTTTTTCTTTTTTTTCTTTTTTTATGTCAGCATCCCCATTGTCTGTGCTGAATGTTTGTTAGTGTTTGGTATTTTTTGTTGGTTTTTAGTACTTTTAAACATTTTTAGTAAGTAGTTTTCATTTGATCCTATAAATCTTTCATTCACCGATTTGTGGACTTTTTTTTAGTGTCCTGAAAGGCGCCTTATACATTTACATTTTACATTTAGTCATTTAGCTGACGCTTTTATCCAAAGCGACTTACAAGTTCTGTACGACAAGCCATCAGGAAGGGCACAACTCTATCAGCTGAGCAACAATGTTCATCAAAGTGTTGAGTGCTACAGTGTAGGTTAGTTTATTAGGACAAGTGCATGACAGTACGGTTAGTTAGGGTTAGATTTTTTTTTTTTTTTTTTTTTTTTTTTTTTTAATTCAGATAATGGTTGAAGAAGTGCGTCTTTAGTCGACGGCGAAAGATTGGACGTGATTCGGCTGTCCTAACTGGGGTGGGTAGTTCATTCCACCATTGTGGGGCAAGGACTGAGAATAGGCGACTTCTCTTTGATGACCCTCCCGGAGCTTGGATAGGAGTAGGTCTGAGGCGGCCAGAAGATGCAGAGCGTAGGGGTCTTGAGGGTGTGTAGTTAGAGACCATTGACCGGAGGTAGGCGGGAGCGGTTCCCTTTGCCGCACGGTATGCTAGGTCGAGGGCCTTGAAGCGGATTCGTGCAGCAATGGGGAGCCAGTGCAGGTCCCTAAGAAGTGGGGTGACATGGGCCGACTTCGGTAGGTTTGAGATCAGGCGGGCCGCTGCGTTCTGAATGAGTTGAAGAGGCTTAGTGGCAGTGGCCGGGAGGCCAGCGAGCAGTGCATTGCAGTAGTCGAGGCGGGAGATGACTGTTGATTGGACGAGGAGTTGGGTGGCTTCTTTTGTCAGGAAGGGGCGTATCCTTCTGACGTTGCTCAGGAGGAATCGGCAGGTTCTGGTCGTCGCTGCGATGTGAGCAGAGAAGTTCAACTGGTCGTCGAGGACAACACCAAGGTTCTTGGCGGTCGGGGACGCAGTCACAGCTGCATTCTCGACTGTGATTGAAAGGTCGGTTAGGGGGGAGGATTTGGCCGGCAGGTGGAGCAATTCTGTTTTGCTTAGGTTCAGTTTGAGGTGGTTGGACGTCATCCAGGCTGAGATGTCGGACAGACAGGCCGAGATCCGCACAGAGACGTGGATATCTGAGGGAGGGAAGGAGAGGAAGAGTTGAGTATCGTCGGCATAACAATGGTAGGAGAAGCCATGAGACGTGATAATGTTACCCAGTGATTTAGTGTAGAGGGAGAAGAGAAGGGGTCCTAAAACCGAGCCCTGGGGGACACTTATAAATCAAATGCATTATTATTATTATCATCCAGGAGGGAAAAGACACTTTGGATAGTAGGGACTGCATCTCTGCCTGTCCTGACCAGGAAACACTTTGCAACTGTGATCTCCTCTGGCAATAGTTGGATATTGTAATGTGTGGCGCGGGGGTTGCAGCAATTCCACTGAGAGAAACTGGTCTGAGGCTGGATAACATGCCTGTATGCCTCTCATAAGTTGTTATCCAACTCATGAGAACCTGTTCTCAAGCTCTTGCAGCATTCTGTCGACGACTGGATAGAACAGTCTCTGTCTCAGCTGATCTCCTGAGCTGAGGTCTGAGCTTGTGCCACAAGATGACTCAACTACATACTCGTCCATCCTTTTCTGCTTCCTCCTTTGGCTGGTAGTATGTTCCTCAATCCAAAGGCCATTACATATGGCCTTTGTCCTGTCATACATGTCCACTGCCATCTCTGAGGTGCGATAACCTTTGAGTGTGTCCTGCACTGTGCTTTTAAATAGTACACTGAAGATGTGCACTTTAACGCAGCAGCACCTGGAGCCATCCATTTGAGATGTGAATGCAAAGCGGACCAAAGGGAGGGAAAGACCCAAAAATCGAATATTTTTTTTATGAGAAGACTGAAACATATGTATATAATGAAACACACAATAGTTTTTTTTCGATTGCCTAAGCATGATTTTGAAAACGGGGCCCGGTGTTTCAAAACACACAATTAGCACAACCACACACACAATTATCAGAACACCTCAGATCCTTTGCTAAATTAAACACTTGTCAAAACCATACACTAATTTTGTTACCATATGAAACACACGTTACATAATGACTTAATTCTGTTTGAACCAGTTACACACACTGCTGTGCTTAACCTAAAACACATTTAGCAATTCTACTTCTCAGTGATTAGAGTACTGTAAGTGAAGTACGCAGAGAATGTGCAAATATACAATAAATTCACCAAACACTACACAAGACCAATGCTGTAGACTGATGAAAATATAATTTATTTATCTACATATACCCAAATCAATGATGCAGACTGATGAAAAAAATTACATTTTCTCTCCATATACCCAAATCAATGATGCAGACTGATGAAAATATAAATGTTCTCTCCATATAACCAAATCAGTCAACATTTCAACATGGAGAATCACAACAATACATGTCCCAGTTTTCATGCTACTATGTGCATAACACTGTAAGCTCAGCAAATATCAGACAAACATAAAATACTGTATCCAGTACAGGTTAAAATTACAGTAACACATTTTTTTTAAATTTAAACAGAAAATACTAGACATTATCTCTTTGCCTAGCTGGATCTGGCAAGATAATTTTTTGTTGTGATTCTCCATGTTGACATGTTGACTGATTTGGGAAAATGGGAGAAAAATTATATTTTCATCAGTCTGCATCATTGGTTGTCTTGTGTAGTGTTTGGTGAATGTATTGTATATTTGCACGTTCTCTGTGTACAGTACTTAACTCTCCTTCCATTTTGGTTGAAGACAGGTGAACTCACCTGCTGCATTTTTATAGTGCTTAAACCTGATTGTGTATCTACAATTAAGCAATGGTGTGTTTGTGCATCTGATGGCTGTGTTTAACCAATTGGCTCATATGTGTGGTAATTTGACATTCTGTGTCTAATGTAATGCAAGTGTGTTTAGTGTTTTGCAAATCACTGTGTGTATTGTTTTGCAAAAAGTGAGGCTGACATTGTAGGGGTGCAAATCTGGGCCTATATTTTGCTCCTTGAGTGTAAGGTTTTGATAATTGTGTAATACTTTTGATTTGAGTGTTTATGTAATTGAAGAAAACTGTAAAGACTAGAGATGAACTGTTTATTTATTTTGTACATAGGCTGTGCATATGTTTGTTTGTTTATTTGCTTATGTGTATGATTCTTAACTGTGTTTTTATTTTGTTATTGGTGTATATGTGTATGTATGTACAGTATATGTATATATATATATATATATATATATATATATATATATATATATATATATATATATATATATATATATATATATATATATATATATATATATATATATATATATATATATATATATATATGTGTATATATATATATATATATATATATATATATATATATATATATATATATATATATATATATATATATATATATATATATATATATATATATATATATATATATATATATGTGTGTATATATGTATATTTGTACTCCTGTTGGGGCTTCTTGGACCAGATCAATGTTTTATCTGGCTAAATAAATAAATAAGAAACTGATGATTTGGTCCTGTTAACTTTGAATTTTCTATGGGGACTGCCCAGATCCCTCTCATGGACCTGGACCTCACTTTGAGAACCTCTAATGATTCTAGTTATTCAGTATTCATCTCTAATTACTCTAAAATTGCGTATTTCGGTGCTTAAAAAAAAAAAAAAAAAAAAGGGGGGGGGGGGGGGGGTTGACCCCCCCTCCACCCCCCTGGGCTGAAGCCCCCAATGTTTTCTAACCCTAAAAACGCCCCTGCTGCATAGCCCTTTACGGCTGGATTATATTTGCTTTTGGTCCTGTAATTAATGGAGCGGAGAATCGCCGACGCCCACACGTGTGTGGGATTTACCCTGTGAGGAGCCACGTCGAGTCTGCGCCTCAGAGAGCCTGAGGCAGGCTAGCTTTCTTCCCTGTGGAGCTACAGGCTACGGAGAACAGCTGTATTCGTCTGTGGATCAAGATCTTATTGCACCGTCTCCCGTACTCGGAGTCTCCTTATCATCGTTGACCCAGACTCTATTACCGACAGATCCTCTACCCTTGCTGGCTTACAACCGGGGGGACCCTTCCAGTATCTCCCGCTATATATTACTAGTGTACCATAGATATAATTCCCTAAGATTCAGGTTGTATAATTACCTCCTGCGTAACCAGAGAATGGACATTCATTATTGATTTGCCTACGCACATTCCTTTGCCTTATAAGCGCATTCAAAGTGAAATAGAGAAGTATATTATGTACCTTTTGCTGCAATAAATACTTAATTACAACTTTGTGTGGAACCGATTCATTGTGGGAAGTGTTCATCATTATATATATCATGTACTGTATGGCCAGTAATTAAAGTACATAAGACGGTAGTGGTTTAATGATACCATACTTATCAATACAGTCAGGGAATTGTACCCCTCAGTTACAATGACCATAGAAGGATGTGATGACCAGTGGTGCAGTCGTGGTCACACCCGGTTACACGCCGTGTTACCAGATCACTGAGGCAGAAGTACGCGCGATCGCGCACGGATGTGTACACGCGTGTACACGCACACAAAAATGCGCTGTATCCATTCGTTGTGACTAAGTACCCGGCCACCGTTTTACATAACAAAAAGCGCAGGTAGACTAAGTGTCTGGGTGTTGGCTATCTGAATGCATCTCCCCCTTCATTCTGTGTGACACAGGCAGTGGAGGTGAATACTAATGTGGCTCGGAATTCGTGATGGGGGTCTACCTGCTTATGATATTGAATCAAGCGTCTGTGCTGCGCGCCAGCTTTCCACGCACACATTCACACAAATAGAGAGCAAGAAGAGCTTGTATGATAGAAAGATTGCACTTGCGTATATGCGCTTGTGTGTGTGTGTGTGTGTGTGTGTGTGTGTGTGTGTGTGTGTGTGTGTGTGTGCGTGCGTGTGTGTGTGTATAAATCAGTTCTGTGCGCATGCACGTACCCGCGCGCGCGCGCGTGCACGTGGCGTGGCGTGTTACCAGTTCCCATATTACGACTGCACCACTGGTGATGACATCATGACCATAGAAGGATGTGATGACATCATGATCATATAAGGATGTAATGACATCATGACCATAGCAGGATGTGATGACATCATGACCATAGAAGGATGTGATGACATCATGACCATAGAAGGTGATGACATCATGATGACAATATAAGGATGTGGGGGCATCATGATATATCTATCCTAGGGCACCTGCCTACATTATTTCAGTGAACGCCCATCAAGTGGCCAGTTGGACTGCTCCGGTGCCTCTCCTCGCATATCTGCTGGAGTTGGTCGGGACGGTCCATTAGCGTTTTCTTTGTTGGCAGCTTTTAGCTGCTCGATACGATTTATTTCCTTAAATATGAGTGGTCAGCATTCAGTGCAATACGCTAGGGTATGGTTTTTCCAAAGACAGGAGGGTAGTGGCTAGAAGGCATCCACATTACCACATTACCTATGACAAGAGGAGAGGAACGATCTGTGCGTGATGCATTGTGGACTTGTTGTATTGCATTGTGGTATGAATGCCCACCATTGAGGCAAGTATGGGAGTGATATTACTTGACTCTTGGTTCCAGCGAGGACTGGCAGTGTGGTTCTGACAGCTGATGGGAGGAAGACCAGTAAGTAAAGCGTTGCCATAGTCAATGTGGGAGAAGATGAAGGCGTGGACTATTTTGATAACATCAGCGTTGGAGAAGGATGGCTTCAGCTAAGCTATGTATGTTTTTGAGGTGGAAGGAGACCTTGCAGGTCTGTTTCATATGGACTGTGGAGTCGAATTTTACACCAAGAGTTGTGACAACAGAGGACCATAGAAATGGGTTGACCGTTGATAGAGGGACATATGCTGCCAGCCTTGGAGTGTTGTTTAGGTGTACACATGATAATAGCCTCAGTCTTACTGCTATTAAGCTAAATAAAGATGGTCTTCATCCAGGAGCAGATGTCTTCAAGGCAGCTGTTGAGAGTGGAGATGGCATCAGAGAGGTGTTGTTGAGCATTGGTGTTGATGTGAGTGTCATCAACAAAGCAATTAAAGTTAATGTTGTGAAAATCTGATTATTTTACCAAGTGAAAAACTAGGTGGTGCCCTACTAGTTGATATTATCACCCTGCTGCACACTCTGCCGTGCATATGTGATGTCAGAGTGACTCTTTGGAGGTACTATCCAGGTACTATCCAGTCTGTCTATGGAGAAAAAGAGGCAGTCAGGCAATCTGACATCACAGATTGGGGTGGGGCAGAGTGTGCAGCATGGTGAACATATCAACCACTAAAGCAGCAAAATTACCACCGGTAGTTATTCTTCAAGATGGGCCCTAGCACTGACCCCTGGGGGACACTGCATGTCACTGTGGAGCCATTATACTTTGACCCTCCCAATGCCATGTGGTGACTCCTGTGGCTCAGATAAGAAGAAAACCACTTTAGGGCATTGCCAGTAACCAGGGTGTGTTCTCTGAGTCAGTGGAGGAGGATGTTGTGGTCCACTGTATCAACAGCCATGATCAGATCTAGGAGGACCAGGATGCTGGGAAAACCAGAGTTGGCTGCCATCAGCAGATTGTTGGTAATTTTCAGTAGGGCCGTTTTTTAGTTTGTTGCCAGATGTGATTGAAGCTTGGTGGCCACAACCTTTTCCAGAATCTTGGAAAGAAACAGGAGGTTGGATATTGGTCTGCAGTTGGAGAGTTTTTCTTTGTGGAGTTTTTCTTTTTTCAGGAGTGGCAGCTGATGGACTATGGTCTGTAGTCTATTATGATTGATGAGTATATGTCTTGCTGCTTGTCTCTTCCTGTGGATGAGATGTGATGGAGTTAGGGTGAAATGACAGTGTGGCTATAATTACTTTAGTCTGTATTTTCTTTATTCCGGTATTGTATGACTCATGACTGGCCTGCATGGTTCATGGTGTGAAGAATGCTGGTGTTAAGGACTTTACCTGATACTGCACAAGCTAGCTCTCCCCTTTGTCTGAAAGCAGCACATGGAGAAATTAACAGTTGTCAATAAAGTACATTTTACTTACCATGGTCTTGTCTCTCATTCCACAATTAATTCTGCAATGTCATCTCATTAAACTATAGAAAAAAGAAAACAATTCTATAAGTTAGTTTGGCGGTGGTCGGTTAATGTGTTCATCTCAGTGTGTGTATCTCCATGCATGCTATGCCTATTTGCAGTGGGGAGAGCTGTCTAGTACAGAGAAACAATGGTGTATTGTGTGTTAAATAATTTGTGTAGGATAATTGAAAGACTTCCAGGGACAACTGTGAATAATTATTTCAGTTGCAGTGGCAGCAACAGAATCAAGAATCAAGAATCAAGAGGTTTATTTGTCACATACATACCAGGGCATACAGTGAAATGCGGGTGGTCATGCCCGCATTGATTGGGCAAATACAATAATAAAATAGGCATAGAAAAAATAAAATCGGTAAGACACAAGATATTCATGGTAAAAAAGACATGCTAAGTTCCTGAGAAACTGGTTCCTATATACACTACTATACAATATACAATTTACAATTTGAACTCTTTAACTCCTTAAAGTATCTAAACTATACTATACAGTACCTCCTTCCTTTAAAGTGACTTTCTGTGTGTGTGTGTGTGTGTGTGTGTGTGTGTGTGTGTGTGTGTGTCTGTGTGTGTGTGTGTGTGTGTGTGTGTGTGTGTGTGTGCGCGTGTGTGTGTGTGTGTGTGTGTGTGTGTGTGTGTGTGTGTGTGTGTGTGTGTGTGTGTGTGTGTGTGTGTGTGTGTGTGTGTGTGTGTGTGTGTGTGTGTGTGTGTGTGTGTGTGTGTGTGTGTGTGTGCTCATGTGTACTTGTGAGTGGAGAGTTCAGTGTTCAGTGTTCTGATGGCCTGGGGGAAGATGATGAGCCGGGGTCTCTCTGTTCTTGCAGCGTGTGACCGTAGGCGCTTGCCTATCCGCAGCAGCTTGAACAGGCTGTTGTTGGGGTGGTGGGGGTCTTTCATAATTCTTCAGGCTCTGGATTTGCACCTCCCGTAGTACGCTCAGCTGAGCGCACCACTCTCTGGAGTGCCTTCCTGTCCTGTCCTGTCCTGTCCTGTCCTGTGCCGTGCTCTTGCTGCACAAGAGCTGTGTAGACTTAAAGGTGCTATGTAAGGGATAATGTATAGCTACGAGGTCATTGTCCCAAAATAATTGACCGACACGGAGTTTAGAATACAGAGGCGTCTCGCCGAGGTGTTCTAAACGTAGTGAAGGTCAATTATTTTGCAACAATGACCGAGTATAGGCTATACATTATCCCGCTTATTACATGGCTAACTTACTAACAATATACCTAATTCATTTTACACCATCGACAAGACGAGATCAAATGCAGACGCAGTTGTTCTGTGGCTCTGTCAGCCCAAATAAAGTTATTATTATTATCGCTGTGTGTGTCAGTGGGCTTGATTGCTCCAGCTGCGAACAGCGGTCATTATTGCTCGGTTGCACTGATGCAGTGTGTGGCAGTGGGCTTGATTGCTCCAGCTGCGAACAGCAGTCATTATTGCTCGGTTGCACTGATGCAGTGTGTGTCAGTGGGCTTAATTGCTCCAGCTGCGAACAGCGGTCATTATTGCTCGGTTGCACTGATGCAGTGTGTGTCAGTGGGCTTGATTGCTCCAGCTGCGAACAGCGGTCATTATTGCTCGGTTGCACTGATGCAGTGTGTGTCAGTGGGCTTGATTGCTCCAGCTGCGAACAGCGGTCATTATTGCTCGGCAGCGGTCCGTTATCGAGTAATAACGGACCGCTGCTAGGGGCAACCGAGCGCTATTGACCAATCACAATCAAGCATTTCGGTGAATGTTAAAACGCCATGTAATAAAGATAATTACTTTATGTAGAGTAATCATTTAAAAAAGAATAATACATCGACAGAGCTTTCAAAACAGTGCAGAATAAATGTATTGCTTTCCCCCCAAATATATGTGATTAATGAAATTAAATTTAAAACATGCTGTATGTATCCCCTCCCTACTTCCCATTTCCCATGTGGAATGCACCTGATTGGATAAGTGACATGCAGGTGCAGAGTGTGACATCTAATGGCTGAATGTCACAGCACTATATCATAATATAAGTATTTTATCTTGGCATATAGTAGTACAGAAGTATGAATTATAGTAATTGATATTTGGGACTTCACATTTAATACAATACATACAACAAGCTGTCTCATCAAGCTGACCTCCTCACTTTGCCTCCCACATATAGTCAAGTTCAACTTGTCAACATCATTTGCATGGAAGCTGAAGTACATTTGTTTACTACAGGAAGAATAGCTGCTGCTTCTGCAGATGCTAATGGCGATCCTAAGAAATGAAAGAAATCTCAACAAATGCCAAGTTTGTGTTTAGCCCATCCTGTCCAAACTGGCTTCCAACACCAATAGAGTAGACCGTTCCAATTGCATGTGGTTTCTCATCTCTTATAAAAACAAAATAATGGCACCTCACCACACAGTGGCCAAACAGATCCAGAGATACAGTGGATAGTGAATACTATTACTGCTGCTATGAAGGTCATAAATTATATAACCTTAGCCTTAGATAACAAGCAGTGCTGTCTTTCTCTTTTCATAGACTTCTCTAAGGCCTTTGATGCCGTTGACCACGATATTTTAATTGGACATATCTTACAGCTATTGGTGGGGTGGATTGCAAACTATTTCACAGACAGAACCCAGGCTGTTCCGTTAGTTAGAGGGTGCTACTCCGGAGGTACTGCAAGTCTATAAGGTGGTCCCACAAGGTTTGGTTCCAAAAACATTGTGTTGGACAGAATATTCCAAACACAGGCTTTCATTTATATGCTGATGATACTGTAAAAAAATGTAATGTAATTAAATATAATTATGTGCTTTTTCTGTTTCTGAGGTTGGCCAATAATTGACCACATAAACTTTGTCTTTAAAAATATCACAAATTAGTTTTGTCACTCCCACACTGGAGAGTGATGCTTCATGGACCAGCTCCAATTAATCTGACTAATTCTCAGTAAACGTCAAGACATATTGAACTCTATTCACTGTGTTTGAGTTATTTCTCTTTTTTTGTTGTTGGTATGTTTAGTATAAGAACAAACAATGCATGGGAGGATCCTGTGACATCTGGCTCAGCCGGGGTTTTTCCCCGACAGTGACCCATTTTATAAAAGCAATAGCTCACATCAGGCTTCTTAAGCAATAGCTTAAGACAGGGTGTGGTATATGGTTATTATATCACAGCTAAGGGACTACCGGCCCTCCGCTTCATGCCCCTTAGCTGTGATATAAGAACCATATACCATGCCCTGTCTTGAGCTATTGCTGAATTTAAGCATTCATACAGATATGCAGACATATACCAGTCAAGGTTTGATCAAAGTGGGATGAAAGATGAGGCCGTAGGCAGTGAGGATGTGCAGTGAATATGTATAGATCTGTATCTCAGGCCTGCTGTTCTGTACCTCAGGTGGTATGGAATGTATAGAAGAACAGTATAGAGTACATTGCTGTTGTGCTGCTATAACTAAACATATGAGGTCTTGGTATTATAATCAAAGCAAAATATGTCTGTGGTATAGCCACACACATTGAGCAGTGTTCCCAGTATGATCAGGCAAACCTTTTGTCTGGCTACAACTGTCCTAGCTGGTCAGCCAGAGATAGAACACTGGAACCATTTGAGTCACACAAACACACTTACAGTATTGGCATTCATAAAAAATACTCTGAGGCTTTGTGTATGTGCTTCAATCAGTCACCATTGCCTTAGAGGCTTGGCCCTCCTCGCCTAAGATCGCAAGGATTTAATCAAATTCAGCCTTGTCTACATAATGCCATTATAGGGCCCCTTAGAACCCCTTCCAGTCAATCAGAATCTAATATTCACCCAGCCCATGGTATACAAAAAGGAGATATTGGAAAAGAATTGTGAGGGCGGTAGTATTTCTGGTACAATAACCTCATACGTGTTACAAATATATAGGCTAAATAGTTTGACATTGAATGTGAATAAATATATTCATATTTCCCATATTGTATTTATGTGAGACTATTATATTCCTGCTCGGAGAAATGTACCAATACACACAAAAAAGGTTTGCTGCGTGTCTTTGACACTGATTGGTCATAACAAGTCCATGCAGCAGCAGCAGCAGCCCTCCACAATGACGCCAGCAGCTTCAGGAGGTCTACCCCCACTGGAAAACAATCCTTGGGAAACACTGAACTATCTCATATTTCCAACTTTTGCATCAGAAAATGTGGTCTATAAGTCGGGCATCAGGCATTGTGACTGTGAGAAAGATGTCGATGGATTTGTATAGTAAGAGAGAGAGAGAGAGAGAGATGTGTAGCTTCATTTTAATTGTGCCATGAACAATTTTGTGGGGACAATGCCACATGGTTTGCATGTCAAAAAAATACAATAAACATTAAGGGCAAAAAATAAAAACGCCAGAGAATGTGTGTATTTTCGGGATAATGGACTGTCGGGATAATGGTCTTCCTCTTTAACTATAAGATAACGGCACTTTGTAACTATGGCTTTTGTTTTTCGGAGTAGCGCGCCGTCTGACTTATGGCATGGCACCATTATAACTATGAAGCTCAAAATGTTGAAAGGTCTATATCAGAACCTGTACCAATCCCTGTGTTTAACTTGAACCTGATCCCATCTGAAGCTAGTGAATGTGAACCTAAACTGTGCTAATGGAGGGGACTTAAATTACTGGTTCAGCTAAGTGGAGAATAATGTGATGACGGGTGTTGGCAGGCCCACCCAGAGTTTTCCAGCAAGCTCTGCTTTTGGATGGTGGGAGTTCAGGGTTCGATGGTGGTATATTGTTGAGTGTTTTCTTGATAGATATCAGTGATTCAAATGAAAAAGAGAGAGAGACAGGACACAAAGGGAGGCCCATGCTGCTCCAGGTTGCAGACACATGCTTGCACTTCCACAATCATTAACAATCAAACTCCAGCACGGTTCATTAAGACCCATCCTCCAAAATTGTCTGTCTGTCCGTACATGTTTGTAATAATTGTCCTGTAACAAAGTAATGTAATGCATTGCTGTTCCAATTCAATCACATAACAACAAAATAGGTTGTTACTTGTGCTACATACATTATCATTCCCCCTTCTTTTGTCATGGATTCAAATAAATTATTGATAAGATTCCTTACGAGCCATTTGGAAAATCTCCCGTAGTTTACCACTTGTTCAAGTGCACACAGCCGAGAGAAGATACAGTATGGTTAGCACTTTGAGATTTTCACAAATATAAAGTGCGGTACAAATAGAATTTATTATTACTATTATTATTATTACTATTACTATTACTATTATTATTATTATTATTATTATTATTATTATTATTATTATTATTATTATTATTATTATTATTATTATTATTATTATTATTATTATTATTATTATTATTATTATTATTATTATTATTATTATTATTATTATTATTATGTTAAAGAGAGATAGAGAGAGGGCGATACAATACCCCAGTTTACAGCATGTTCAAGTGCCCACACTGGCTGAGAGAAGATAAGTTAAAGAGAGATAGAGAGAGGAAGATACAATACGCCCTAGTTTACAACATGTTCAAGTGCCCACATCTGAGAGAGGATAAGTTAAATAGAGATAGAGAGAGGGAGATACAATACCCCCTAGTTTACAGCTTGTTCAAGTGCCCACACTGGCTGAGAGAAGATGTATTTCAGAGAAAGAGAGAGATATATTACCCCTTTCACTGTGATGGATTCAAATAAATACCCCTACAACTGCCGATTGTAACATCATGAAAACACCAAATGGCTCCTTTTGAAGATTTTTTTTTGGCCAGCAGAAGGAAGTGTGTTTTTCTGAACACAGTTCACCAGGTTTACGCCATTCATCTTGCTGTCCCCGATCACCTAGAGACATTTTTTTATTGTCTGCGGAGAAAAGCACCATGGTGGATTAGGCTGGGTGGCAGAGCGTGTTGGGTCAGTTTTATAGTCCACTGAATAAAAGACAGGCTGGTCTTTCAGTAGACGTACCTCTCTCTCAAATGTAGCTGCCTGCGGACATTATTTCTGTTTCACACAGCAGTAATTATTGAGAATGTCATAACTCTTCTGACAGTGTGGCCTTGGTTTATTGTCTTTCAGTATCACCAACGGAGAACAAGAGGAACTGGTGAAGCTAAGCACTGTGTCCTGGTTCTCTGAGCATTCAGTCTTTACACTGAATGTATTACACTGACAATACAAAGAGCTATTCTTGGCATCCAATGAATGCCTGTACTTTTAATTTGTATTCTTGGCTGATGTCATAATTATTGAGTTTCGTAAAAGTCAGTCAAAGCTTACCAAAAGCACAAGCAGTGAACTCCAAGCCCATGTGACTGAACTCAAACTAGAAAGAAACAGACTAAGAAATTACGTAAACTCCATGATCAAAACTGCTAAAAAAAAATGTCATCAATGACAAAACTGAGGAAAACAAAAACAAACCACGTGAACTTTGGAAATTACTCAATAATCAACTAGGCTGCAGTAAAAAACTTAAAACCAGGTTCTCAAACATAAACATAAAGACGGACAACACGCTCATCACAGACAAGCTGGATGTAGCCAATTACTCAAACACTTTCTTCACAAACATAGCCACAACACTGGTAAACACACTACCCTCCCACTCAGGGCATTATGGGGTAGACCACATGGTAGCATACTAGAAGAACCTAGGCGTCCACAGTTGAGTTACTTAAAAAACTGAGCGCCCTCCAACCGAACAAGGCCACTGGCCATGACAACATCCCCTCCAAATTCCTCAGAGACTCAGCAGCCGCCATCGCCCCAGTCATCACACACATAATAAACCTCTCCATAAAACGGGGACACGTCCCCAAGGACTTCAAAATTGCAAGAGTAACACCCCTGCACAAAAAGGGCAGCAAATTAGACCCAGGCAACTACCGCCCTGTTTCTATCCTTACATCCATCTCGAAAGTCATGGAAAAAATAGTATACGAACAGGTCGAAAAGTACCTTGCGGAAAAAAATCTAATCTACGAATTCCAATCTGGCTTCAGAACATCCCACTCCATTGACACATGCCTTCTCTATTTGAACGACCACATCTGAGGCAAATACTGCGGCATGGTCATGCTGGACCTACAAAATGCCTTCGACACTGTCAATCACACCATTCTGATTGACAAGCTAAAAGCAATTGGTTTTGATAGTCTAGACTATCAGTGAGCTGGATACAATCCTACCTGGAGGGGAGAGAACAGATGGTGGAGGTAAACTGTACCCTACCCCCCCCCCTCCCAGTGAGCTGTGGTGTTCCACAAGGAAGCATACTAGGACCGCTACTGTTCCTAATTTATGCAAATGACATGTTGTCAGCTTGTGACTGCAACTTGTTCCTGTTTACGGACGACTCAGCCCTGCTGGTCTCTGACAAGAACAAGTTACAGGTTGAAAAAACCCTCAGCTCGGAACTAGGCAAAATCTGCATATGGCTCGCCGATAACAAACTATGATTACACATGGGCAAAACAGAGTCCATTCTCTTCGGTTCAAATAACAAACTCAGCAAGACCGACGGCTTCTCAGTTACAGTGGGTGACAATATTGTCACAAGGAAAGATGAAATTACCTAGCTGGGTTCAATCCTAGAGGCTAATCTTTCCGGTGACAAAATGGCATCCAATGTGATAAAAAAAGTCAACCAACGAACTCGATTCTTGTACCGGATCTCCTCTCTGGTAAACAAGAATACCCTGAAGACTCTGGCAGGAGCACTCATTCAAGGGTACTACGACTATGCTTGCACCTTATGGTACCAAAGCACCTCAAAGGCACTAAAAACCAAATTACAAACATCTCAAAACAAACTAGTCAGACTACTGCTTGACCTGACTCCTAGAACCCACCTCACCCCTGCCCACTTTGACAACCTAGGATGGCTTAGAGTAGACGACAGAGTACAGCAACTTGCAATGGGCCTGGTCTACAAGATACACTACACGACCAAGGTACCCATGTACATGTCAAAATACTTCCCAAAGGTCAGTGAATACCACGATCACAACACCAGAGGGAGCTCCACAAATGATGTTAAACCCAAATTCGGCTCAAACAAGGGACTAAACACATTTAGCAATTATGCCACATCAATGTGGAATGCCCTACCCAAAGCTGTAAAGGAATACCCACTTTCAAAAACACTCTCAAAGGACACCTACGGGAGACTGCAATTCGAAACTGGCACCTACAAATGTCCTAACCCAGTTGTACAGTAAATGACCAAGTATGGCTTTGTCAGAATTCCAGTGTACAGTCTCTCACAATAGGAGACAGAGACACAATATGAATACCTGCTGACTAGACAGATATAGTAACTATTAACACCAAGCCACTTCAATGATTTGCACTTGTTTCTTGGTCTACGGTTCGTTCAACCGTTTTTAGGAATCCAATTTACTCCATTGTTTGTAAGATGAAAAAGAAACACAGTGCTATGTTGTCAAGTCCAACAAGTCAAACTGGGAGATGTGTTGCGAGGTAATGCAAGATTATTTCCTCATAGTTCATGGTAACGGGACAGTAAACAAGCCTAATAAATTACAGTTGGTGACCGCTGGGGACCTGTCTTCAGACAGATTAAAATAGGATGAAGTGCGTGGAGCAGGACTTGTGTGTGAAGGCTCAAAGAGGTTGTTATGGTTTGTAACCGACCCCAATCGCACAACACAAGACAGGTATGAGAGTAAGCCAAGAACAGGGCATTTATTGAATACAAATAAAAAGCGGCACTGTCCCTTTAAGGGAGAACACAAAATACTGGAAACAAGAATTAGGGAAAATTGGCACTGTGCCTTTAAGAGGCGAGCAGGCTAAGGGGCTAAGGCTAAAGGACAGGGCCAGGGCAAAGGATATGGCAGGAACAGGGGCACTGGAGAGGGGAACAGGGACAGAGGCCCGGGGGGCGGGCTGGAGACAGGGACAGAGAAAACAGGGTTAAGGCCTTGGACAGGGCGAGGGCCAGAGCTGCTTACAGGGATGGAGTAGGAGCGCGCAGGCTAGAAGTCTGGAGTGGAGCGCGTCGGCTTGAAGAGCGCGCCGGCTCGGGGGTCTGGAGTGGAGCGCGTCTGGAGAAGTAGCGCGTCTGGAGTAGTAGCGCGCCGGCTAGAAGAGCGCGCCGGCTCGGGGGTCTGGAGTGGAGCGCGTCTGGGGTAGGAGCGCGTCTGGAGTAGTAGCGCGCCGGCTAGAAGAGCGCGCCGGCTCGGGGGTCTGGAGTGGAGCGTGTCTGGAGAAGTAGCGCGTCTGGAGGAGTAGCGCGCCGGCTAGAAGAGCGCGCCGGCCCGGGGGTCTGGAGTAGAGCGCGACTGGGGTAGGAGCGCGTCTGGAGTAGTAGCGCTCCGGCTAGAAGAGCGCGCCGGCTCGGGGGTCTGGAGTGGAGCGCGTCTGGAGAAGAGCGCGCCGGCTCGGAGAGCGCGCCGGCTAGAAGAGACGCATCCTCCCGTAGAGGATTAGGAAGCGATGCGCGTCTGGAGTAGTAGCGCGCCGGCTAGACGTCTGGAGTGGGGCGCGTCGGCTTGAAGAGCGCGCATCCCCCCGTAGGATAGGGAGCGATGTGCGTCTGGAGTAGTAGCGCGTCAGCTAGACGTCTGGAGTGGGGCACGTCGGCTTGAAGAGCGCGCATCCCCCCGTAGGATAGGGAGCGATGTGCGTCTGGAGTAGTAGCGCGCCAGCTAGACGTCTGGAGTGGGGCGCGTCGGCTTGAAGAGCGCGCATCCCCCCGTAGGATAGGGAGCGATGTGCGTCTGGAGTAGTAGCGCGCCGGCTAGACGTCTGGAGTGGGACACTGGAATACCTCCCGTAGAGAATTAGAGAGCGCACCGGCTGTGTCCCACTCCAGGCAAACGGCGACAGGTGGCGATGGCTGGCACCTCGTCTCACGCCGGAGATGAACCAGCATACAGATACAGATAAGATACGGAATCTCCCGTAGGAGCTTACAGAACGACCCGACCAGGAACTGGAGGGGAAGTCCAGGTTTTTAAAGCCTTCTGGGGCGCTAATTAGAACACACATCAGGTGCGTGATGGTAATTGATACTTGACTTAGAAGTGTGTGTTCGGCACGGTCCAATCAACACAGAATCCTCACAGTACCTTAAAGGAACGGAGCGAGGCAGGGAATGCAATAAATCAACAAAGTACCTTAAAGGAACGGAGCGAGTGGGTGGGCTGTTGAAGAGCAGAGGAGAGGAAAAACGCGAGGGTGGGGGCTGGTGAGGTGAGGAGACAGGGAATTAAAGGTCCAGGGAACAGGCGAACCTCACAGTACCCCCCCCTCCACGGGAGCCACCGGGCGACCCAAAAATACAGACAGAGGGGCAGGGGACATGACAAGGCAACAAACAAAAAATTGGGCCATGCTAGCGGGGAAGCTACACCAAAAGTGGGGCTAGCAGAGGGACAGGGTAGCTGCCAGGGCACTGCTAGCTACAGGGCCTATGCTAGCTGTACTGCTACATTAACATAGAGGCTGCGCTAGCTGCCGGAGCTAGGCTAGCAGACAGGGCTGGACCAGCATGAGAGAACAAGCTAGCTGGAAGGACAGTCCTAGCTGTGGGGAAACTGACCTTGCTAGCTGAAGGGGCAGTCCTAGCAGAGGGAGAAAACTGACCTTGCTAGCTGAAAGGGCAGTCCTAGCAGTGGGGAAAACTTACCTTGCTAGCTGAAAGGGCAGTCCTAGCAGCGGGGAAGACTGACCTTGCTAGCTGAAGGGGCAGTCCTAGCAGTGGGGGAAAACTGACCTTGCTAGCTGAAGGGGCAGTCCTAGCAGTGGGGAAACCGACCTTGCTAGCTGAAGGGGCAGTCCTAGCAGTGGAGAAAACTGACCTTGCTAGCTGAAGGGGCAGTCCTAGCAGTGGGGGAAAACTGACCTTGCTAGCTGAAGGGGCAGTCCTAGCAGTGGGGAAACTGACCTTGCTAGCTGAAGGGGCAGTCCTAGCAGTGGGGAAACTGACCTTGCTAGCTGAAGGGGCAGTCCTAGCAGTGGGGAAAACTGACCTTGCTAGCTGAAAGGGCAGTCCTAGCAGCGGGGAAGACTGACCTTGCTAGCTGAAGGGGCAGTCCTAGCAGTGGGAGAAAACTGACCTTGCTAGCTGAAGGGGCAGTCCTAGCAGTGGGGAAACTGACCTTGCTAGCTGAAGGGGCAGTCCTAGCAGTGGGAGAAAACTGACCTTGCTAGCTGAAGGGGCAGTCCTAGCAGTGGGGAAAACTGAACTTGCTAGCTGAAAGGGCAGTCCTAGCAGCGGGGAAGACTGACCTTGCTAGCTGAAGGGGCAGTCCTAGCAGTGGGAAAACTGACCTTGCTAGCTGAAGGGGCAGTCCTAGCAGTGGGGAAACTGACCTTGCTAGCTGAAGGGGCAGTCCTAGCAGTGGGAGAAAACTGACCTTGCTAGCTGAAGGGGCAGTCCTAGCAGTGGGGAAACTGACCTTGCTAGCTGAAGGGGCAGTCCTAGCAGTGGGAAAGCTACACAAAAAGTGGAGGCCAAGCAGAGGGACCGGGTTAGCTGACTGGGCATGGCTAGCTACAGGGCCCATGCCAGCTGCAAGGGCCGCATCAACATAGAGGCTGTGCTAGCAGCCGGGGCCAAGCCAGCAGACTGGGGCCAAGCTGGTAGCAGAGGCCTGGCAAGCTGCAGGGGAGCTAACGAGGCTAACAGGGAAGCTAACAGGGGAGACTAACAGGCTAAACAGGGGAGCTAACAGGGAAGCTAACAGGGGAGTCAACAGGGGAACTAACAGGGGAACTAACAAAGGCTAACAGGGGAGCTAACAGGCTAACAGGGGAGCTAACAGGGAAGCTAACAGGGGAGACTAACAGGCTAACAGGGGAGCTAACAGGGAAGCTAACAGGGGAGCCAACAAAGGACAAACTCAACATACACTGTCTGTGCTGGCTGGGGTCGTCGACTGGTCGGGTCGTACTGTTATTGTTTGTAACCGACCCCAATCGCACAACACAAGACAGGTATGAGAGTAAGCCAAGAACAGGGCATTTATTGAATACAAACAAAAAGCGGCACTGTCCCTTTAAGGGAGAACACAAAATACTGGAAACAAGAATTAGGGAAAATTGGCACTGTGCCTTTAAGAGGCGAGCAGGCTAAGGGGCTAAGGCTAAAGGACAGGGCCAGGGCAAAGGACAGGGCAGGAACAGGGGCACTGGAGAGGGGAACAGGGACAGAGGCCCGGGGAGGCGGGCTGGAGACAGGGACAGAGAAAACAGGGTTAAGGCCTTGGACAGGGCGAGGGCCAGAGCTGCTTACAGGGATGGAGTAGGAGCGCGCCGGCTAGACGTCTGGAGTGGGGCGCGTCGGCTTGAAGAGCGCGCATCCCCCCGTAGGATAGGGAGCGATGTGCGTCTGGAGTAGTAGCGCGTCAGCTAGACGTCTGGAGTGGGGCACGTCGGCTTGAAGAGCGCGCATCCCCCCGTAGGATAGGGAGCGATGTGCGTCTGGAGTAGTAGCGCGCCAGCTAGACGTCTGGAGTGGGGCGCGTCGGCTTGAAGAGCGCGCATCCCCCCGTAGGATAGGGAGCGATGTGCGTCTGGAGTAGTAGCGCGCCGGCTAGACGTCTGGAGTGGGACACTGGAATACCTCCCGTAGAGAATTAGAGAGCGCACCGGCTGTGTCCCACTCCAGGCAAACGGCGACAGGTGGCGATGGCTGGCACCTCGTCTCACGCCGGAGATGAACCAGCATACAGATACAGATAAGATACGGAATCTCCCGTAGGAGCTTACAGAACGACCCGACCAGGAACTGGAGGGGAAGTCCAGGTATTTAAAGCCCTCTGGGGCGCTAATTAGAACACACATCAGGTGCGTGATGGTAATTGATACTTGACTTAGAAGTGTGTGTTCGGCACGGTCCAATCAACACAGAATCCTCACAGTACCTTAAAGGAACGGAGCGAGGCAGGGAATGCAATAAATCAACAAAGTACCTTAAAGGAACAGAGCGAGTGGGTGGGCTGTTGAAGAGCAGAGGAGAGGAAAAACGCGAGGGTGGGGGCTGGTGAGGTGAGGAGACAGGGAATTAAAGGTCCAGGGAACAGGCGAACCTCACAGTACCCCCCCCTCCACGGGAGCCACCGGGCGACCCAAAAATACAGACAGAGGGGCAGGGGACATGACAAGGCAACAAACAAAAAATTGGGCCATGCTAGCGGGGAAGCTACACCAAAAGTGGGGCTAGCAGAGGGACAGGGTAGCTGCCAGGGCACTGCTAGCTACAGGGCCTATGCTAGCTGTACTGCTACATTAACATAGAGGCTGCGCTAGCTGCCGGAGCTAGGCTAGCAGACAGGGCTGGACCAGCATGAGAGAACAAGCTAGCTGGAAGGACAGTCCTAGCTGTGGGGAAACTGACCTTGCTAGCTGAAGGGGCAGTCCTAGCAGAGGGAGAAAACTGACCTTGCTAGCTGAAAGGGCAGTCCTAGCAGTGGGGAAAACTTACCTTGCTAGCTGAAAGGGCAGTCCTAGCAGCGGGGAAGACTGACCTTGCTAGCTGAAGGGGCAGTCCTAGCAGTGGGGGAAAACTGACCTTGCTAGCTGAAGGGGCAGTCCTAGCAGTGGGGAAACCGACCTTGCTAGCTGAAGGGGCAGTCCTAGCAGTGGAGAAAACTGACCTTGCTAGCTGAAGGGGCAGTCCTAGCAGTGGGGGAAAACTGACCTTGCTAGCTGAAGGGGCAGTCCTAGCAGTGGGGAAACTGACCTTGCTAGCTGAAGGGGCAGTCCTAGCAGTGGGGAAACTGACCTTGCTAGCTGAAGGGGCAGTCCTAGCAGTGGGGAAAACTGACCTTGCTAGCTGAAAGGGCAGTCCTAGCAGCGGGGAAGACTGACCTTGCTAGCTGAAGGGGCAGTCCTAGCAGTGGGAGAAAACTGACCTTGCTAGCTGAAGGGGCAGTCCTAGCAGTGGGGAAACTGACCTTGCTAGCTGAAGGGGCAGTCCTAGCAGTGGGAGAAAACTGACCTTGCTAGCTGAAGGGGCAGTCCTAGCAGTGGGGAAAACTGAACTTGCTAGCTGAAAGGGCAGTCCTAGCAGCGGGGAAGACTGACCTTGCTAGCTGAAGGGGCAGTCCTAGCAGTGGGAAAACTGACCTTGCTAGCTGAAGGGGCAGTCCTAGCAGTGGGGAAACTGACCTTGCTAGCTGAAGGGGCAGTCCTAGCAGTGGGAGAAAACTGACCTTGCTAGCTGAAGGGGCAGTCCTAGCAGTGGGGAAACTGACCTTGCTAGCTGAAGGGGCAGTCCTAGCAGTGGGAAAGCTACACAAAAAGTGGAGGCCAAGCAGAGGGACCGGGTTAGCTGCCTGGGCATGGCTAGCTACAGGGCCCATGCCAGCTGCAAGGGCCGCATCAACATAGAGGCTGTGCTAGCAGCCGGGGCCAAGCCAGCAGACTGGGGCCAAGCTGGTAGCAGAGGCCTGGCAAGCTGCAGGGGAGAAATTAGGGAAAATTGGCACTGTGCCTTTAAGAGGCGAGCAGGCTAAGGGGCTAAGGCTAAAGGACAGGGCCAGGGCAAAGGACAGGGCAGGAACAGGGGCACTGGAGAGGGGAACAGGGACAGAGGCCCGGGGAGGCGGGCTGGAGACAGGGACAGAGAAAACAGGGTTAAGGCCTTGGACAGGGCGAGGGCCAGAGCTGCTTACAGGGATGGAGTAGGAGCGCGCAGGCTAGACGTCTGGAGTGGAGCGCGTCGGCTTGAAGAGCGCGCCGGCTCGGGGGTCTGGAGTGGAGCGCGTCTGGAGAAGTAGCGCGTCTGGAGTAGTAGCGCGCCGGCTAGAAGAGCGCGCCGGCTCGGGGGTCTGGAGTGGAGCGCGTCTGGGGTAGGAGCGCGTCTGGAGTAGTAGCGCGCCGGCTAGAAGAGCGCGCCGGCTCGGGGGTTTGAAGTGGAGCGCGTCTGGAGAAGTAGCGCGTCTGGAGGAGTAGCGCGCCGGCTAGAAGAGCGCGCCGGCTCGGGGGTCTGGAGTAGAGCGCGACTGGGGTAGGAGCGCGTCTGGAGTAGTAGCGCGCCGGCTAGAAGAGCGCGCCGGCTCGGGGGTCTGGAGTGGAGCGCGTCTGGAGAAGAGCGCGCCGGCTCGGAGAGCGCGCCGGCTAGAAGAGACGCATCCTCCCGTAGAGGATTAGGAAGCGATGCGCGTCTGGAGTAGTAGCGCGCCGGCTAGACGTCTGGAGTGGGGCGCGTCGGCTTGAAGAGCGTGCATCCCCCCGTAGGATAGGGAGCGATGTGCGTCTGGAGTAGTAGCGCACCAGCTAGACGTCTGGAGTGGGGCGCGTCGGCTTGAAGAGCGCGCATCCCCCCGTAGGATAGGGAGCGATGTGCGTCTGGAGTAGTAGCGCGCCGGCTAGACGTCTGGAGTGGGACAGAGAATTAGAGAGTGCACCGGCTGTGTCCCACTCCAGGCAAACGGCAACAGGTGGCGATGGCTGGCACCTCGTCTCACGCCGGAGATGAACCAGCATACAGATACAGATAAGATACGGAATCTCCCGTAGGAGCTTACAGAACGACCCGACCAGGAACTGGAGGGGAAGTCCAGGTATTTAAAGCCCTCTGGGGCGCTAATTAGAACACACATCAGGTGCGTGATGGTAATTGATACTTGACTTAGAAGTGTGTGTTCGGCACGGACCAATCAACACAGAATCCTCACAGTACCTTAAAGGAACGGAGCGAGGCAGGGAATGCAATAAATCAACAAAGTACCTTAAAGGAACGGAGCGAGTGGGTGGGCTGTTGAAGAGCAGAGGAGAGGAAAAACGCGAGGGTGGGGGCTGGTGAGGTGAGGAGACAGGGAATTAAAGGTCCAGGGAACAGGCGAACCTCACAGAGGTGATGTTTTAAAGTCTTCAACACCAATCACCCTGAATGTCAGAGGCATGTGGTACTGGAAGTCAGACAGAAAGCACGATGCCTTGATGAACTGGCCATGACTTTGTATTCTTAACCTTCAATAAATAGCTCAGATGTCTCTTCAACTGCTCTCTACACAAAACCAATGGTACTCTGAAATTGCTCTATAGTTTTTTTCTTTCTTTCTTTATATAAAATATATCTGTGGCAGCTGGACTAATAGATACAATATCCTCACAATACAGTACACACCATCAGGATTTATGTTGCATACTGTACTAGACATTGCATACATGCATCCCAACTGGATGTTCAAATCGTTATTTTCATTCAAACTCAGGTACAATTTATCATGTCTGCTCTTTGAATGCTCTCATGTATAGGTATACAAACAATGGAGGAGTAAAATCTTTTAATAAATTTAGCTATAATTAGTATAATAATAGTCAAGGCGAGGAGTTGGGTGGCTTCTTTAGTCAGGAAGGGGTGGATCCTTATCATGTTGCTCAGGAAGAAGAGAAGTTCAGCCGGTCATCAAGAACCACACTTAGGTTCTTGGCGGTTGGGGACGGAGACATGGCTACATTTTCCATTGTGATTGAAAGGTTGTTCACTGGGGAGGATTCAGCCTGCAAGTGAAGTAGCTCCGTTTTGCTCAGGTTCAGTTTGAGGTGGTTGGTCATCATCCAGGTGGAAATGTCAGACAGGCAGACCAAGATCTGTTCAGAAACCTTGTGTCTGAGGGAGGAAAGGAGAGGAAGAGTTGAGTATCATCGGCATAGCAGTGGTATGAGAAGGCATGAAAAGTGATAATGTTACCCAGATATTTGGTGTAGAGAGAGAATAGGGGTCCAAGGGCTGAGCCCTGGGGGACACCTGTCTGTAGGGGGTGACAGGGTGCCTCTCCAAGATACTTGGTACTGTAGGTGCAGCTGTTGAGGTAGGATGACAGCCATGCCAGCATGTTTGACCCCTAGAGGATGAACCTTATTGATTTTGGTGACCCCATGACCTTTCTTCTAGCACCACCATCAGTCCAAACGTAATTGTTTTGTATTGTGAACATGATAACTCAAATAGCTTTCTTTAAAATCTTTTAAAATGTGTGGTGCAGATTCATGGCCCATAGCAGATTAACTCTGATGATTACCACCATCAGGCTAAACTTTCAATTTTAGAATTATTGTATCTCCTGACCAGTTAAGTCATGCACAACACACATTAAACACTTTTTTCCCTATTCACCTGATTCTCACCAAACTTGCTGTGTGGAATTTAGGGACTAACATCTTCAAATATGCCATTTAGATAATGGATAGGCATGGTAAACAGAAAATGATTTGTTACTTGTGAATGTACTGTAATTTCCTCCAAACTTGACTCACTATTTATCACTGGAATCTTCAGGATTGTTTTGCAGATTTAGAGACACTTTCAAGCTATGTAGACAAAATGGTGTAGCTGTAGATATATGCTGTCCTTAGACTAGAATAAATTGGTGATAAACATGGAAAGAGTTCAGCCGAGGTGAATGTTAGGGCTTTATAGTGGAGATTATTGGGAACATAAACTTGTAAGTAACGAAAGGAAAATGTAAACAAACACTGGAGATACTTGTCACTGCTGGAGACATCTTCTTTATTCATTTAGTAACTTTATAACGATCACCTGTTGAGTATAATACTAGTTTTGTCTCTGTATATCACAACAGCAATTCATGTGGAAGCTTGGGAAATTATATTTATACATTTTAGTGTTTAGTGTTTTTTACATCTTAATTTCTTAATTTTAAAGGATGATCTTAATTTGAAATGTGAATGTCTACAATGTATGGAGCTATTTCACCACTCAGATGTTACTGTGAGAACGAGGCAGTCATTCTGTTTGAAATAAGGTTGTGATGTGTGGAGTTGGTTTGTTTTTATTTTCTTTCAACTAAACAGGAGTTTATGAAATGGTATGTGCACCATCCATTGCATAGTTATTTTCCATCAGGCTTGCATTATACAGCTGGAGTAGAATGGAAGGTTTTATAAGCGGACAGAGGTGAAATCAGTCAAGCGAGGCAGTCAAATTATTGTCCTTGACCAGAGGTGAAAGTTTACTATGTACACGTGTCTTACGAATAGTTGTCTTCAGCCTGGAAATTGGGGTGTAACCACTTATCTGTCTGAATGTGTCCTTTGAGTCAGTGGAGTGGTTTCTTTATAGACTTAGATGGCCTTCTGCATGTTAATGGTCCTCTCATATGAGACATGCTCTACTATCAGTCTGGCTCTAGCAGAAGTGGAATTACCTGTGTTCGTACTGGGAGAATGAGCACCCATGCATGTGTGTGTGTGTGTGTGTGTGTGTGTGTGTGTGTGTGTGTGTGTGTGTGTGTGTGTGTGTGTGTGTGTGTGTGTGTGTGTGTGTGTGTGTGTGTGTGTGTGTGTGTGTGTGTGTGTGTGTGTGTGTGTGTGTGTGTGTGTGTGTGTGTGTGTGTGTGTGTGTGTGTTCCCACTTCCATCCAGCTGCGTGTCTCATTATCTCAGCCTGCAAACGCTCCATTAAAACACATAGCAGTGAAGCTACTTTAAATTCTACAGAGCCCTGTGGCAGCAGAAGCACACACAGCATACACTAAGCAGTCAGGTTCTTCCAAATGGCCATTTTAAATCATGGCTCTTATCTGCCTCCTTTATGATGGAACAGCCTTCCATCCTCTGGGTGTTTCTGAGCTGGGATGCTCCCTATGGCCCACAGTGGCCTGCATGCAGTCTCTGGACGTCGCTCATGGCTACAATGTATCCACATTGTGTTGAACTCATGTCATACTCCTGTTTGCTGACTGCTGACAACAATGGTCCTCTTTCTCCAACGGAATTCCTTCGTGACTTAATTTACGAACCTATTCGGCATTCTCAAACGGCTTTGTATTGTAAATTCGTTGTAGGATTTATGTAGGATTTACGAACTCGAAAAGGCAGTCGTAAGTCGGACAGACCGGTGTGTGCCTACTTTGCTGGAACGATTAATTTTGTCACGTATACAGTACACCGGTGTGTGTGTGTGTGTGTGTGTGTGTGTGTGTGTGTGTGTGTGTGTGTGTGTGTGTGTGTGTGTGTGTGTGTGTGTGTGTGTGTGTGTGCGCGCGCGTGTGTGTACGCGTGTGTGTGTACGCGTGTGTGTGTACGCGTGTGTGTGTGTACGCGCGTGTGTGTGTACGCGTGTGTGCATCTGTGCATGGGTGTGTGCACACATGTGAGCATGGATGTGTGTGTGTGTGTGTGTGTGTGTGTGCACATTATGTTAGGAGTATGTTAGGAGTCCCAGCTGACTAGCACAGATAAGCAGAGGGAGAGATAGACGACAGCTGGCCTTATCTCCACCCCCAGAGGATCACATTCAACTTGTGTTTTAAATGTTCTGTCTATTCTTCTCTTTTCCAGACTTGAGCTTCCCATTATCTTACCACTGCTATCTCCCTTCCCCATTAAAGCGGCACCATGTGAGACTGGCCAGACTCTGACTAGCAATATGTTTTCATTCAAATGTCACATATGGGTAGTATAAGTTTACAGGGCTTGATGTTTTTTTTCCCAAGGAAAGACAATTATGGAAATGGAAGAAATTAGGAGCACACAGAGAAAGAATTTTGTACCAATACTTTTTATTCAATAGGGTTGGGTATTATTTGGATTTGATCAATTCCGGTTCTGCTTATCAAATTCAGTTCTTATCGAATCTCAGATTCTAATATTTTTGGTGGGGGAGAAAATTAAATATCAAGAACCAAAACTATTGTTATGGTTTGTAACCGACCCCAATCGCACAACACAAGACAGGTATGATGGTTTGCCAAGAAACAGATATTTATTTAGAACAGGGAAAAAGGGCACTGTCCCTTTAAGGGAGAAAACACAAAACACTGGAATAACACAAGAGGGGAAGGTAAAGGAACGCCTAAGGGAAGGTTAAGGGAACGCCTAGGGAGCAGAGGAACTAGAGACTAGGAGAACTAGGGACAGAGGACTAGGGACTAGGAGAGCTAGGGATAGAGGACTAGGGACTAGGAGAGCTAGGGATAGAGGACTAGGGACTAGGAGAACTAGGGATAGAGGACTAGGGACTAGGTGGAACTAGAAGGGGAGAACTTGGGACAGAGGGGACTGAGGCCCGCGGAGGCGGGCTGGGGAACAGGGAGGAACTGGGGACAGAGACCCGCGGAGGCGGGCTGGGGACAGGGAGGAACTGGGGACTGGTGGGAAAACATCTGGGCCGCTCTGCAGAACAGAGGAGAGGGTTAATATTCAAAAGGGAAACAAACAGAGCAGAAGCAGAACAGTCCAAATAAACAAGGTAACAAAATAATAATATCTTCGTGTGACAAACACACAGGGGGAGATGTAATGTCCAAAAATACTATCTAAGTGAGAACAAAAACAGAGTGGGAGATGAAATGTCCAAACTACAACTAAGTGAGAACTAAAGGAGGCAATACGCTGGGTGAGTGACATCACAATCAAAACTCACCCAGGCGTATGCGTAATGGTACAGGAACAGCAGCGAGACGGGGGCAAGAGGCATTACGCTGAGTGAGTGACATCACAATCAAAACTCACCCAGGCGTATGCGTAAAGGTACAGGGACAGCAGCGGGAACGGGGGGCAAAAAGCATTACGCTGAGTGAGTGACATCACAATCAAAACTCACCCAGGCGTATGCGTAAAGGTACAGGGACAGCAGCGGGAACGGGGGGCAAAAAGCATTACGCTGAGTGAGTGACATCACAATCAAAACTCACCCAGGCGTATGCGTAAAGGTACAGGGACAGCAGCGGGAACGGGGGCAAGGGCACTACGCTGGGTGAGTGACATCACAATCAAAACTCACCCAGGCGTATGCGTAAAGGTACAGGGACAGCAGCGGGGCGAGGGCATCGCCACCGGGTGGCTGGCTGTCCGAGCCGAGGAACAGAGTGCTGGAACAGTGGCGGTGGCGAGGGTGTCGTCCACCGGGTAGCCGACTGTCGGAGCCGAGGAACAGAGTGCTGGAACAGTGGCGGTGGCGAGGGTGTCGTCCACCGGGTAGCCGCTGTCGGAGCCGAGGAACAGAGTGCGCGCCACACCTTGGTGTGCGCGTCGGAACAGTGGCGGTGGCGAGGGTGTCGTCCACCGGGTAGCCGCTGTCGGAGCCGAGGAACAGAGTGCGCGCCACACCTTGGTGTGCGCGTCGGAACAGTGGCGGTGGCGAGGGTGTCGTCCACCGGGTAGCCGCTGTCGGAGCCGAGGAACAGAGTGCGCGCCACACCTTGGTGTGCGCGTCGGAACAGTGGCGGTGGCGAGGGTGTCGTCCACCGGGTAGCCGCTGTCGGAGCCGAGGAACAGAGTGCGCGCCACACCTTGGTGTGCGAACCGAGAGACGCCTCGGGGTGCGTCTGCGAGGAGGAGTGTGCCAAGCACGAGGATCCTTGGAAGATGCGCGTTGCGCGCTGGAGACTGGAGAGCGTGCCAAGCCCTTGAAGATGCGCGTTGCGCGCTGGAGACTGGAGAGCGTGCCAAGCCCTTGAAGATGCGCGTTGCGCGCTGGAGACTGGAGAGCGTGCCAAGCCCTTGAAGATGCGCGTTGCGCGCTGGTGACTGGAGAGCGTGCCAAGCCCTTGCAGATGCGCGTTGCGCGCTGGTGACTGGAGAGCGTGCCAAGCCCGAGGGTCCGGAAGATGCGCGTTGGTCTAGATGTGCGTCAGGACGAACAGCTGCGCTGGGGTCTGCAGTGGAACGCTGGGGTGCCTCCCGTGGAAGTTACAGGGAGCGCAGAACAGTCTCCTCCACAGGCTACGGCGACAGCAGACGAAGGCTTGAGCGCATCTGGCGCGCTGGTCTGGATGTGCGTCAGGACGAACAGCTGCGCTGGGGTCTGCAGTGGAACGCTGGGGTGCCTCCCGTGGAAGTTACAGGGAGCGCAGAACAGTCTCCTCCACAGGCTACGGCGACAGCAGACGAAGGCTTGAGCGCATCTGGCGCGCTGGTCTGGAGTGGAACACTGGAATACCTCCCGTAGAGGATTAGAGAGCGCAGTACAATGTCTCCCTCCAGGCAAACGGCGACAGGTGGCCAAAGCTTGCACCTCATCTCACGCCGGAGATAAAACAGCATAGGCAGACAGAGGATCTCCCGAAAGAGTCTAGATGTTTAGGGAATATGACTCGGCAAGTATACAACACGACCCCACGCCGAAACGAGGGGAAGCGCCCTGGTATTTAAAGCCCACCGGGGAACTAATTAGCCTGCCACCACAGGTGCGAGAGGTAATTGATAATAGTCCAGGTGTGGCCACTGAGAGTAAACGAGAGTAAAGAACGAGAGGGTGGGGGCTAGAGAGAGTGAGTGAGAAGGGAATTTCTAACAGTAGGCTTTAAAGAAACAGAGAAAAGGTGGTGAGCAGCGGGCAAAACCTCACAGTACCCCCCCCTCAACGGGAGCCACCTGGCGACCCAAAACAAATACAGACAGAGTGGCAGGGGGCAAAACAAGAGGTACTGTGGACTGATTTGAAAAGCAAAAAAAAAAAGCTCTGAGCGTTTTCCTGAGTCTCGCGACTGCCGCAGCTCCCCCACTTGCTCGATGTTGATTGCTCGGTCGAAAAAAGTTACCTTGATGAGCGCGCTCCTCTCCAAAAGTTTAACTAGTTTCAACTTTAGGCGCTGGGAGTGCTCCGCCCAAAAACGCTGCCGCCGAGAGCGCTAAAACGCAAGGCGCGGCGCTGGGAAAAGGAGCGTGCCTGTCGCGTCTGTAGCATAGAAATGAATGACAGAAAGGAGCTGACAACTCATAAAACGTCCCCGGTCCACACAGGCCCTAAAGCAAACATTAGTTGACTCATGTTGATAAGAAAGAGTACTATAATAATGTATTAGAAAAAAATTAAAATAACATAAAGGGAACATGGAATATATTAAACTCAATTATAAGAAATAAATCAACTAGTTCTGGCTTTCCAGATTAATTTATAGATTTATTTATAGGGAAAGTCAGTAAGTAAGAAAAATGAGGTGGCAGAAGGGTTCAACAGATTCTTTGTTAATCTGGGGCGCAAACTGGCAGAGGAGATAACCCCGCCACAAGGGGGAGGTGTTTCTAATTATTTTGAAGAATGAAACCCATGTACTATCTTCTTGAGAAATACGGATAAATATGAAATTATTGATACTGTGAACAATTTTAAGAATAAAACATCAACAGATTGGAACGGCATTGACATGACCTTAATTAAACAAGTAATCATAGCCATAGCAGACCCTTTAGTGCATATATGTAACCTCTCATTCAAACTGGGTGCCTTCCCCACCAAAATGAAAACTGCAAAAGTGATACCGATCTTCAAAGCAGGTGAGAAAAATCTATTCACCAATTACAGGCCGGTTTCTCTCCTTTCCCAGTTCTCAAAGAGAATGGAAAAATTATTTGCTGCACGATTGGACAGTTTCATTGATAAACACACATTACTTATAGACAGTCACTATGGATTTAGATCGAATCATTCAACGTCTTTGGCACTAATGGACCTAGTAGAAGAACTGACAAGCATAATTGATAATAAGAAGTTTGCAATAGGGGTCTTCATAGATCTGAAGAAGGCGTTTGACACTATAAATCATGATATTCTGCTACTAAAATTGGAAAGGTATGGGATCAGAGGAGTAGGGCTCAAATGGTTAAAAAGTTACTTAGAACAAAGACAACAGTTTGTGCAGTTTGGGGAGTACAGGTCCACTCAGTCAAACATAATCTGTGGTGTGCCTCAAGGGTAAATTTTGGCCCTGAAACTATTCATACTGTATATAAATGATATAGGTAATGTAATGCGTCAAAAATATTGAAAAATGTAATTTTTGCTGACGATACAAATGTCTTCTGTGAGGGAGAGAACCTCCAAATGCTGTTAAAAAATTCCGCAGCTGAGCTATCCAAGCTGAAAGTGTGGTTTGATGCAAATAAATTATCATTAAATATAAAAAAAATTATAATTCATGATATTTGGTAAACGTGATATACAAGAAAACACACCGGTCGAACTAATGATTGATAGTATTAAACTGGAAAGGGTATTTGAGAATACATTTCTGGGTGTAATAATAGACCACAAACTCAACTGGAAACCTCAGGTCAAATATGTCAGGACTAAATTGGCACGGAGTGTTGGTGTTTTATGTAAGATAAGACACATTCTAAACCAAAAAACACTGTATACACTGTACTGTACACTCTTCCTACCACATATGAACTACTGTGCGGAGGTGTGGGGTAATACCTACAAAAGCACTCTACAGCAGTGGCGAATATTCATGGAAGCCAAGGGAAGCCAAGCTTCCCCCAAAATATATAAAAAAAAAATTAAATTAAAAATAAATATAAAATTGTAAAAATATTTATAGTTTACAATAATAAAAAAAAATTATTATTTTTCATCTCTGTGTTATTTTCCACTCTCTCTAACACTGTCACTGTGGCCCATACTCACTGACTCACAGTCTGCCAGCCTGGAGGCTCACGAGATAAAGTTGGGAACGAGGTTAGGACGCTAGGCCGTTTTAAATTTTTTTATTCATCCTGTTACCTCATTATTAGCCAATAAGATTCGAGCTGGGTTGGGCTTAGCTCCTAAGCCTTAACACGCCTCCAGCTTGTTTCTCTAGGTAGGGGAATATTTGCTAATTTCGCATCTGGCCCAATCAAATCACATTAAAAGCAAACGTGACCAAACGTCTTCGCCTCACGGGGACTTTGGAAGATGCAATGAAGCATATAGCACTTTATTAGCAACTTATTTTTCGCCGGCAGGACATTTACTGAGGACCAGCACAGCACACACTGTGGATATTATGATTTAACAAATCTATCTGTCCACGAGGATCACCACATTGGCCAGGTAAGCAGCATACATAGGCTAGCTTGGTTTCTAACTAACGTAACCAAGCTAGCTTGGTTGTAGCCCCTTTCATGACTGTGATGCAAGCCACTTATTCCTCCATAGTAGCCAGGTTAATTTGCACCACCAAGCATTGCTTAAAAGCTAGCGGTGGGTCCAAAATATATCAGATATAAATTTCAAAAGTACCCAGCGTTCCATTAGGGTTTCACACACACACACGGCGGTGTTTGAAAGCTTGGCGTTGCTAATAAACATTTTAAATCATTTTTATAAACTGGTCAACACTGCTCAAAACGAGAAGCATGCAGCTGCAGAGCTCTGAGGACCGCTCAGCAGCGCCACCCACCCAATGGCTGAATTGCCAATGGCTGAATTGGAGTATTGCACTGTGCGGGCACAGCTGTGAGATCTGCACAAGGCCAGAGGATGTACATACTGTATGAGTAAATTAACTATACTTTTGCTCACACACAATATCTTGAATGAATGCATTTATTTATTTCGAACATAAATTGAAAATAAATAATAATAAAAAACAAGTAATAAACAGATTAAAAAACAAACAAGCAGGAGTAGGATGAAGTGTAAACGTATGTATTCCTACCCCCTTGATTGATTGATTGATTGATTGAAAACTTTATTAACAGATTGCAGAATGGGTATAATACAGTACGGCTCAATACACACAATTGTTAAGGGGATGCAGACCAGAGAAATACTTTCGTCTTGTTTACATAAGGGTCTCCCATTTTCAATTCATCATAACATATGACATACATGACATACACAGATAGACAGTATTCAGTATACCTTCACACTCTATTATCTTATGCAATTCATATTCACTCCACAAACTGAAATATACATACATTGTTGAACAGCCTGTTTCTTGAAGTTAGACTCTCCTCTAAATTGTAACCCCCCTCTCTATAACAGAATTTTTGGATGTTACCCGGGAGTGAATTGTTTCGTGCTTTAAACATGATTTGTGCAGTCTTAAATTCAGCCAGGTCCCAGAGTTTTTAATAGCATGTGATTAAAAAAATAGTGTGTTTGTGTGTTCCAGATATCCTACCTTATTGATAATCAAATAAAAATCAAATGTATTTGTAAGGCCCGACAACACACGTTAATGTCCCCATGGGCCGGACACGTCTTCTTTAAACAAGTCAAGAAGAAACATCACAATAAGTCAAGAACAAAACAAGAACACCATAAAGTCCAAACAATTTTAAATAAATATATGATTCCACAGACATTTGACCACAAGACCACCTGACATACCCACATGTAGTGTCTTATGTAGTCTTATGCATAATTGCACATAGTTCATGTATAATATTGTAAAATATCTTAGCCATAGCCTACTTGCATAGAATAGTCATGTATAATAATGTATAATATTGCTGGCTGTACAATACTGCTGTACAATACTGCTGTATACTACTGCTGTCCATATCCAGTATACACATATTACATTAACACTTTCAGTGCCCAGCAGGGGGCGGACAATTTAGTGCTTGAATGCCCAGCATCCACTTCAATGTTAGCGTTAATATCGCCTAATCTATGTTTTAAATTATGGCTATGTGTCTAATCTGCCCGTCGCTTATCAATGACTCATTTTCCAGTCAACATTGTCGAAGCGGATTGTTTTTTTATCGGTTCATTTCCGTTTTATAGCATCTTGAAAAGCCCTCGTTTTCAAGGAAAATAAAAATATTTCATAATAAACGGAATATTCTAGAATACACTAAAATCGTTTTTCGGCCTATTTATGAATAGTTTTCAAATAAACGCTAGATTATCGATAGTATATGTGTACGTATGCACGCTATATAGGCGATCTGATATCTGCTCTGATATATTTCCTGATCGCTCGCACAGCCAAACAGCCATATCAAACATAGGGGAAAAGCTTATATCTCCGTGAAAACAGGTCTGATTATCCTAAGACTGGTAAAATAGATTCCTTACCTGAGATCAGATGGTATCCAAAAAGATTATTCCAATTCCTGATCGCCATTCCAAAAGTTTATCCTTTTATTGATCCACCGCTACATACTGTAAAGACATATTACACGCTGTTCTGAGGCTCCACAATGACTGGGATCATCTCCGGTTACAAGCGTGAGAAGTAAAATGTGGATTCCGGAGGTTTTTTTTCTCTTCCATTTTCATTGAGTCCATTCCAAAAGGGTGCATTACCATCGGGGATACGATAGGGGGCGCTTTTTTCACATCTGAGCTCCTGATGAGGCTGGTTTCCCAACGGTAGACTCGGTTGATGAAATATGAATTCAGATCGCTAATAAAAAAAAATCACGCTAATTATCGTGCTGGGAATTCAGGGGGCGGGCTGTTAACACGTGTTATGTCGTGGCTGGCATTCAAAGTGTTAAAGATAATATTCACCATTCCTTAATTACCATCATACCCACATCACATAGACTGTAGTGTATAGCATAGCAAACGTATACCGTTACCTGGCCCATGGGGACATTAACGTGTGTTGTCGGGCCTTACAAATACATTTGACTTTGATTTGATTATCAATAAGGTAGGATATCTGGAACACACAAACACACTATTTTTTAAATCACATGCCATGAAACTCGGGGACCTGGCTGAATTTAAGACTGCACAAATCATGTTTAAAGCACGAAACAATTCACTCCCGGGTAACATCCAAAGATTCTGTTACAGAGAGGGGGGTTACAATTTAGAGGAGAGTCTAACTTCAAGAAACAGGCTGTTCATTCAACAATGTATATTTCAGTTTGTGGAGTGAATGGCTGCCTGGTGCGCCATCACAGCGCATGCGCATCATGCACCCAACGCCAAATGCAAGTTATGATTACAGTGTAAGAAGGTAGTAGTAGTTATGATTACAGTGTAAGGTAGTAGTAGTTATGATTACAGTTTAAGGTAGTAGTTATGATTACAGTGCATCGCAGTCACGAAAGGGGCTAGGTGACTGCTTGGTTTGACTGGCCGCCAAGCCATACTGTACATGTGACTGCTTGGTTTCACAGGCCGCCGAGCCATACTGTACATGGTGACTGCTTGGCTTAAATATATATAAAAAAATATATATATTAATAAAGAATAAAAAAAAAATTAATAACTATTTTTTTGGCATCCTCTGTTTTACCCACGCGACGCCACTGCTCTACAGCCAATATGCACCATGCAAAAAAGCAATAAGAATAATCAACAATGTAGGATATTATGAACACACCAATAACTTATTTATAAAGCTACAAACATTGAAATGTATGGACCTAGTTGATTTCAAAACTGCCCTCATTGTATACAAAGCCAGGTACAAACTAATCCCAGGCAACATTAAAAAATGGTTCAGAGACAGGGAAGGAGAATATGACTTAAGAGGGATAGGGAATCTTAAACAACCAATGGTACACACTACGCTGAAAAGCATGTGCATATCTGTTTGTCGAGTGAAGTTGTGGAATATTTTACCTGAATACATCAAACTGAGTAAACATATGGCACAATTTAAAAAGCAGCTTAAAAAATACACATTAGAGAAATACAGAAATGAGTAATGAGGATAAACAAAGTAATGCTATATTGTGTTATGTAGTTCTGTACTGTATTCACTGCTGTCATGTGAATCAAGTTTTTTTCTTTTCGTACTATAAGTTAAAGTATATTGTATTATACTAAATGATGTTATAACTAGTCAAATTAATGGAAGAACAAATGTAAATGTAAGGGGGTAGGGATCTATAAGCTTAGCTTCCCTCTACTCCTTTTTTGGACATGTCTGCTAACTAAATACATTGCTCTTGACTTTTTGTTTATAATTCCTTTTTTTTAATGTTTTTTTAAAATAGTTTTAATTTTTTTTCTGTTGTTATGATTGTTCTGTTTGACGGAGCTAGATACCGTGATTAGTTTGAAGGAATATGAAGAATACATGTTCAAAAATAAACGTTTTCATTCATTCATTCATTCATTCATTCATTCATTCATTCATTCATTCATTCATTCATTCATTGATCGATTGACAGCACTAATTATTATATATGGCATGCCTAGGTATATTGAAGATAAGTGGGGGTTCTGAGCCATTTTCAGAACAGAAGTGCTCACCATATATTTGCAGATAAATGCAATTCTTGCAGAAATATCCAATGTCATAAGCTGTTGATACCCAGTTGATTTACACTCGAGGACATGACGCCGTCATGAAATCGTTGTTGTCCTAAGAAAGAGGAGACCCAGGGCTTTTGATGGATGTGAAAATTTCATAAAACTACACTAGCTAGCTCACACCAGCCACAGACATAGGAAGCCTAACCATTTTTATAAAGAAAATTATTGATTGATTGATTGATTGATTGATTGATTGATTGATTGATTGAAAACTGTATTAACAGATTGCAGAATGGGTACAGTACAAAACTCAATACATACAATTGTTAAGGGGGTGCAGACCAGAGAAAGACTTTCGTATTGTTTACATCAGGGTCCCCCATTTTCAATTCATCATAACATATATAACATACACGACATACAGATAGACAGTACTGCTACATCTATACATTTATGACATACCAGATTTGCGTTATTGCCATAAAATACAAGGTATATTGTTTATTTACCTTTCTGTGAACGTCTAGGAAAAAACTGCATTGCAATCCGGTAAAAAATAGCGGAGCTATGGACATTATACACAAGTAACTGTACTTACAGTAGATTTCATTCACAGTCTTTGCTGCCCTGTACCGGGCACCTGGTGGTACCAAACCCAGATTTAACTATGCCAATGGAAAGAGGAGATTTGGGCCGATCCATAGATGTATGACTTGGCTATAATATGGTAATTTATAGGCCTGATATTCTATATTCATATTTCATATTGCATGTGTCCGGATTGCCAAATGCAGTACTGTATAAAATCCCTGTAAATCATATACCCTTTGTTCATTTGCTTAGATGTCTAGTACACTTGATCTCAAAAATATGCTGAATGAGCTTAGTGGCTCAAGGACACATTTTTCACTTTTGGTCAATGTCAGCATGGTGTTATTCACCATCAAATATGGAAAGAAATCCTAATAATAATAATAATTTATATTCTCCTTTGGTATATTGTAATTTCATCAAGCATAGTAACAGACACAATATTTCTGACACTGGTCATACATTCCCTGAGGTCCATAGATGTCCCTAGATACCAAGAACATGCAAATGGTCCTTGTAGTAGAGCAATCTTCCATGTACTTGGGTATGTACTTTTAGGCAGATTTTCAGAAAATATGGCTATGGCTTAACAGGTTAAAGAATATTCAGAGACAATGGAGAAGAAAGCATGGAAATAATGGAGAGATGGGACAACCATGCCTTACCCTTCTGTTTATGTTTAATATGTTGGATGTCTGCTGACCCAGTATCACAGAGCTATTGATATTGTTGTATAACATACTGATGCCATTAATGAAATTATCTTAGAATATTCCAAATAGTTTTAGTCATTGTATTAGAAAAGCATGCTCAATGTTACCAAATGCTTTACAGAATGCAAATTATAAAACTATCCTAAAACTAGACTTTTATAAGTCTGCATAATCCAAAAGATCCAACACAAGTCTGATGTTATAGCTTATGGTTTTTATGAACCAAAATGTTCATTGATAATTCGACCCAGCCCGTTCTTCAGTCTTAAAGCACAGATAGAAGAAAACATTTATGTTCAATTGTTAAAAGTGATATAGTACTGTATGCTAGTTTACAGAAAGTAAGTTATATTTTTCTTGTTTTGGCAATAATGTTACACCCTGCTTCATTGTGATAGACATTTCTCCACTGTCAATACATTATTTGAACATGAAAAATAAGGGTTCCCGTAAAACTTGAAGATAGAGCTCTATAGATAAACCATCTACTCCAGGTGCTTTACCTTTAGCTGGACTGGAGGAGGACAGCCGTAAGCACTTTTTGATGCAAACCTTTTGTGTTAGATCGAAGCAACCATGGCCAAACATTCTCATTTCATGCTACTGTATACACCACAGGTCAAGCAAATCTAGTGTTGCCCAAGGTGTCCGATCGAGCACCAAAACACCACTGTTTTACAATGTTTCCCATACATAGGTTCTACTTGGGCTGTCAATGCCACTCCCACCAGATTCAGATTCAGATTCAGATTCAGATTACTTTATTCGCCATTTCATACAGATACAAAATGGAACGTGTTTTGACATTACAGTGCATACTTTTTTCACAATTAAGAACAATACTGTAATGTTTCTGTCCATCAATGAAGAAACTGGGGTTCTTTCAATATCATTTATTTAGGTCCTGGTAGTAGTTAGGTAGCATACAACAGGTAGGTAGGTAACGTACACGTCAACATGCAACAGGTGTCTCATTATCATAGTTATACAGACTGTGTAGTGGTGTGGTCCATGTACCCTGGTAGATGGGGCCATCTAGTGGTTAGTATAAATCACCACATCCTCCTTTCTATGAATGCTATACCGGCATACAACAATAAATGTAAACATTTCTGTTGACTCAAAACACAGTCATCTTTTAGTTTTTTTCTACTGTTGCTATTTCTAAATACAATAATCTCTATTTACTTTAACCTGCATACCATAAATCAACGTTATATATATACATCATGCTCTATAATTATTTTCCTTTTGCCTCTTCAATCTTTTTTTTTTTTTTTTTTATATATATATTTTTTTTTAATGCAAAAGGATAGAGCTCTGTGCTGTTCTTTACAAATACTGAAGTCTGTCAGGTGGTCTAGACTGACGTGTAGATCTTCTCAGTACTGGTGTTGAAGGTGTCTGGTCAGCTGGTGGTGGCAAGTTTGTCAGCCCAGCTGTCGGTGGTGCTGCTGTGGTGCAAACTTCGCCATCAGCTGTTGACCGTTCTCCAAGTGTCTCTGGTGTTTTCAACAAGCTTCGTCGATTCCTTCTTAGGACCTGACCCTCTTCTGTTCTGACGGTGTAGGATCTAGGACCCACTTCCTCCAGAACTGTGGCTCTCCTGTCCCAGTATTCCTGTAGTCTCACTGTGTCATGCCGTGACAGTGGTACTAGACCTTTTGAGACTTTGTCATAGTTTGTTTTCTGTCTGTTTTGCAGACACTTCTGTTTCTGTCTCACAATGTTATTCTTCTTCTGTTTTGCAGTGCAAGGAAGTGTGGTTCGCAGCCTCCGTCCCATCAGAAGCTCAGCAGGAGACAGTCCACGTTCTAGTGGTGATGCTCTGTAACTCAGTAGAGCTAGATATGGATCAGAACCACTCTCTTTTGCCTTCAGGAGCAGCCTCTTTACTATGCCCACACCTTTCTCTGCTTTACCATTGGATTGGGCATACAGGGGACTTGAGGTTACATGCTGGAAATCATATTCCTCTGCAAAGTTTTGGAACTCCTTACAGCTGTAAGCTGGTCCGTTGTCAGAAACGAGAACCTGGCAAATTCCATGTCTCGCAAAGATAGATTTCATATGTGTAATCACACAAGTAGCTGTCATGCTGGAAAGCAGTGCTATCTCTGGATAGTTAGAAAAATAGTCTATAACCAGTAGATAATTCTTTCCATCCAGGTGGAACAAGTCAGTTCCCACTTTCTGCCAAGGCACCTTAGGTAGGTCTGCAGTTACCATGGGCTCTTTCTGCTGCGTTGTATGGTGTTTCAGACAGGTTACACAGCTCGAGACCATCTTGTCAATGTCTGTGTTGATGCCTGGCCAATACATTGACGTTCTGGCCCTTCTCTTACATTTCTCCATTCCGAGGTGCCCCTCGTGAAGTCTCTTCAACATCTCTTGTCTCAGTGACTGAGGAATGACAATTGTGTTCTTTCTGAGTAACAGTCCATCTATCACACTCAGCTCTGCTCGGATGTTGTAATATTGCTTTAGGCCAGCTCTCTTTCATATTGGTCATGACCCTCTGTAGCAGGGGGTCCTTCTCCGTTTCTGCTGAAATCTGTTTAGATTTTCTGTCTGACACAGGAAGTGATTTTCCAATCAAGTTCACATGAAATTCAACATCAGCCTCTGTCGAGCTCACAGGTGCGTCACTCTGTGTCGTTGCCCTGGACAGAGCATCAGCCATCACAATGTGTTTACCTGGTGTGTATATCAGCTCAAAATCATAACGTTGCAGCTTCATCATCAGTCTCTGTATGCGTGGTGACATCTCACTGAGGTTTTTCTTTATGATGGAGATCAACGGCTTGTGGTCTGTCTCTGCCACAAATCTTGGTAGGCCATACACATAACTGTGGAATTTTTCAAATCCATAGACTAGTCCTAAACACTCCTTTTCAATTTGAGCATAGCGACATTCAGTTACTGTCATCGTTCTTGATGCATAGGCAACTGGCCTCCAATCATCTCCATACGCTTGCAGCAGCACCGCTCCAATCCCATTTTTGGATGAGTCAGTGGAAATCTTTATCCTTTTGGACGGGTCAAAAAATTTCAACACTGGCTCCGTTGTGAGCATGGTTTTCAGTGTTGTCCACTCCTCTTCATGACTGTCAGTCCACTTGAAGTCACACTTGTGGTGTAACAGCTGTCTGAGGTGCACTGTCTTGGTTGACAAAGTTGGTATGAACTTTCCAACAAAGTTTATCATTCCCATCATTCTCAACACACCTTGCTTATCCTCAGGTCTCGGCATCTCCACTATAGCTTTCACCTTGCGGATGTCAGGCTCGACACCTGCACTCGAAAGCTTGTCTCCCAGAAAGGTGATTTCTCTCACACCAAACTGGCATTTTGCTCTGTTGAGCTTTAGTCCATGCTTTTTGACATTTTGCAGAACCTTGATGAGTCTCTCATTGTGCTGCTCCAGTGTGGATCCCCACACCACCACATCATCCACATACACTCGTGCTCCCTCTATACCTTCCAGTATGTGCTCCATAGATCTGTGGAACACTTCAGGAGCAGAGCATATTCCAAAAGGCATCCTTTGGAACGAGTAGCGGCCAAACGGTGTATTGAATGTACAGTACTTTGTGCTGTCTTCGTGCAGTTTGATCTGCCAAAAGCCCTGTGAAGCATCCAATTTACTGAAATACCTTGCACCGGCCATTTCACTCGTTATTTCCTCTCTTGTTGGAATCTGATAATGCTCTCTTTTTATGTTTGCATTTAGGTCTTTTGGATCCATGCACAGACGTATATCACCATTTGGCTTCTTGGCACACACCATCGAATTCACCCACTCAGTGGGCTCCTCCACTCTCTTTATCACCCCTAGTGACATCATTCGGTCGAGCTCTTGCTTCACCTTTTCTCTGAGCGGTGTTGGAACCCGCCTGGGAGCATGTATGACTGGCTGTGCATCCTCTTTCAGTTGGATCTTGTAGGTGTATGGTAAGACACCAAACCCTTTGAATACATCAGTATACTGATCCACTATTGTCTCTATGTCAATCTGTGCATTTGTTTTGATGCAATACATCCTCTTGATTAAACCCAATTGTTCACATGCCTCATCTCCCAACAGTGAGTCATGTCCATCTGGAACTATTACAAACATGAGGTGATGCTCTTTGCCTTTAACTCTCACCTTCAGTCTGCACATTCCTCTTGTGGGGATGGGCTGTCCATTGTAAGCCTTGAGTGGAATGGGATTAGGACGAATGTGGGGCTTCACTTTCATGTTTCTGATGTGAAGTTCATTTATCATATTAGCCTTTGCTCCTGTATCCAGTTTAAAAGCAATTACAGCTCCATTTATATGCAAGGGCTCGGTCCACTTGTCCTGCTCCACTCTATTCACACTTGTCTGTCTGTCCTCATCCTGTGTCACCATGCCCACAAAGAAGGAATCACACAGGGAATCACACAGGTCATTTTCCTCTACTGTGTGTACACGTTCCCCTCTGCCTTTTTTTCCCTTGGCAAAGCATTGCTTGGAAAAGTGATTTTGTCCTTGACACTTATGGCACATTTTCCATATGCTGGGCATTGTCTTGGTGCATGACGAGTACCACATCTTTTACATTGAAAAGTGTCTGATCCCTTTTGTTGATTGTACCGCCCCCATTCTCCCTTGTTGTAGGGCTTCCTCGTTACCATAGCAACCGCTGCTCCGTCCCTAGCGTCTCCCGCAAATGTTCTGGCATGCTGTACTGCTAATTCACTTGCGTGACATATTATCACAGCTGATTCAAGGGTTAGCTCTGTCTCCCGCAGTAACCTCTCCCTCAGTTTCGAATCCAGTACGCCAAACACAATTTGATCACGGATCATAGAGTCGTGCACGTCTCCAAAATTACACGTTCTAGCTTTTAGCTTTAAGTCCGTTAGAAACACATCACAACTTTCAGCAGACTGTTGCATCCTCGAGCGAAACACATACCTTTCAAAGGTTTCGTTCTTCTTCGGAGAACAGTGTTCATCAAACTTCTTGACAACCTCCGCAAACTTCTCTCTGTCATCTGCATCGGCGAACACAAACGTGTTATATACTTCCACAGCTTGTTGTCCCGCGATGGTCAGAAGCAGTGCAATTCGCCTCGTTTCAGACTTCCCCTCCAGTCCAACAGCCATCAGGTACAGCATGAAACGCTGTTTGAAGGTACGCCACTCATAATCCACATTACCAGTCCAATTCACAGCGTCCGGCGGCTTCACACTTTCCATCATGACGACCCGTGACCCCACTCCTGGTACCATGTAATGTTTCTGTCCATCAATGAAGAAACTGGGGTTCTTTCAATATCATTTATTTAGGTCCTGGTAGTAGTTAGGTAGCATACAACAGGTAGGTAGGTAACGTACACGTCAACATGCAACAGGTGTCTCATTATCATAGTTATACAGACTGTGTAGTGGTGTGGTCCATGTACCCTGGTAGATGGGGCCATCTAGTGGTTAGTATAAATCACCACAAATACAACAGTAAATAAATAATTTTAAGTAAAGTGCAAGACAGGACAGAACAGTGAGACAACAATAAGACTGTGAAAGTGCGGTGGTTGGGGACATGGATACAGTGCAACACAAAGTTCAAGTCCAGAAGTCCAGCCCTAGCAGCTCGCCATAGAGGGGGGGGGGAGCAGGGGGACACCTGACTCGTTTACCAGGCAAGCTGCTGAGGGGAAGAAACTCAGTCTGTGGCGGGATTTTAGTGTAATGGGCAGCCGTAGCTGCCTGCCGTGCGGGAGCATGTTGAAGAGGTTGTGACCCGGGTGGACGGGGTCTGCCATGATCTTCCTCGCCCTCCTCAAGGCCCTGGTGGAATGTAGGGACTCGAGGGAGGGAAGGGGGCAGCCGATCACCCTCTCCGCCGAGCGTATCACCCGCTGCAGCTTGGCCTTGTCTCTGACCGTGGCTGCAGGGAACCAGGTGATGATGGAGAGGGTGAGGATGGACTGGATGATGGCGGTGTAAAACTGGACCATCATGGTCCTCGGCAGCCTGAACTTCCTCAGCTGACGTAGGAAGTACATCCTCTTCTGGGCCTTTTTATTGAGAGCGATGGTGTTCAGCTCCCATTTTAGGTCCCGGGAGAGTGTCATGCCGAGGAAGCGGCAGGACTCCACAGAGGCCACCGGGGTGCCTCCCAGAATGATCGGGGTGGGGGGGGCTGCCTTCCGCCTGAAGTCCACTACCATCTCCACTGTTTTCTGGGCGTTGAGGTCCAGGTTGTTGCAGCTGCACCAGCTCAGCAGCCTCTCGATCTCCCTCCTGTAGGCGGACTCGTCCCCCCTGGATATGAGACCCACCAGGGTGGTGTCGTCCGCAAACTTCAGGAGTTTGACCGAGGGGTGCAGAGAGACGCAGCTGTTGGTGTACAGGGAGAATAGTATTGGGGACAGAACACAGCCCTGTGGGGAGCCAGTGCTGATGGACTTGGGATCGGAGATGTTGTTTCCCAACTTCACCCGCTGTGACCTGTTAGTCAGGTAGTCCGTGATCCACCTGCAGGTAGAGTCCGGCACCTGCAGCAGGGACATCTGGTGCTCCAGGATGTGCAGGATTATGGTGTTGAAGGCCGAGCTGAAGTCCACCAACAGAATCCTGGCGTAGGTCCCTGCAGTGTCCAGGTGTTCCAGGACATAATGCAGAGCCATGTTCACAGCATCGTCCGTGGAACGGTTGGCTCTGTATGCAAACTGCAGGGGGTCCAGAAGAGGGTCTGTGGTGGACTTCAGGTGGGCCAGGACAAGGCGCTCAAAGACCTTCATGACCACAGACGTCAGGGCGACCGGTCTGTAATCGTTAAGGCCTGTGACCTTGGCCTTCTTGGGGACGGGGATGATGGTCGAGGCCTTAAAACATGCTGGGACCCGACACAGCTCCAGTGAGGTGTTAAAAATGTTAGTGAACACTGGGGACAGCTGGTCGGCGCAGTGCTTCAGGGTGGCGGGTGAGATAGAGTCAGGACCGGCTGCCTTCCGGGGGTTTTGGCTCTTAAACAGGCGGTTCACCTCTCTTTCTGTGACAGAGAGGGGGGGGGGGAGGAGGAGGGGGAGGGGTGGCGGGAGAGGGGAAGGGGAATGGGGGGTGGGTGGGGGGGGAGGGGTCGTGGTAGGGGAGACAGGGTTACCACTGGGGACCGGGGGGGGGGGGGGGGGTGATTGTGGTCTGGGGGTGTGAGGAAAGGGGGCCGGGGGTTCCCTGTCAAACCGGCAGTAAAACTCATTGAGCTCATTTGCCAGTAGAAGGTTGTCAGACGTCTGTGGGGATTTTGGCTTGTAGTTGGTGATGGTTTTTAGACCTTTCCAGACTGAGGAGGAGTTCCCCTCGGAGAACTGCAGCTGCAGTTTCCCCGAGAAGCGCTGTTTTGCCTCCTTCACTGCTCTCTCGAATCTGTACTTGGCCTCCTTAAAACTAGCCTTGTCCCCACTCCGTCTGGCCTTCTCCTTCCCAATCCTAAGCTGACGCAGCTGGGCTGTAAACCAGGGTTTGTCATTGTTATAGACTTTCCTGGAGCGGGAGGGGACACACTCCTCCTCACAGAAGCCGACAAATGACGTCACAGTCTCTGTGTAATCGTCCAGGTTGTTGCCGGCCTCTGGCCCCGCCCACTCCAGGAAGCCCTGGTCGCAGCCTGCACGCTCCAGCCAAGCGCTGAGTTTATCCCGAGCGTCACCGGACCACACTTTGAAGCGTCTTACTACAGGTTTACAGATTTTTTTATTTCTGCCTGTAGCAAGGGATCAGATGGATTAAGTCATGATCGCTGTTGCCCAACAGCCACACAGGCATTAGTTTACAGAGGAGACATGTTGTCAAAACCAAAATGACAGAAGGAACTAATATCTCAGCCTTACAGTATTTACACAAAATGTACACAGTATTTACACTACTTAAATCTGTAGTGTGGGAGAATTTTACATATCTAATGCTGGCTGTATTCCCAATTCATGGTAAAAACCTAAACTAGCTGACAACTAAGCTGGCCCCAAGAGATATGCTAACCTTGGAGCCTGAGTGAGTTTTGGCCAAGTATTCTACAGCCGCTGTCAGTTCTAGGAAGACAAAAGGCTGTTCTGAGCAAAAGTCAGTGCTGAGCCAACCAACATGTGGGCTGAAGGAGGAATAGGTTAGGTTTGAAACAGTTGCCTGCAGTGATCACTCAGGGTTTGAAAAATGGTGAGAAAGAGAGAGAGACAGAGAGAAAGAGAGAGCTGTGTGCTTTGTCATACATTGAAAATGACTAGTGGAGCTTGTAAGGTCAGACCTCCTTGGTCATGCGGAGCTACCCACAGAGCTGATGTTCTTCTGCCTCAGTGATCAAATAAACAACAGCTGTTTTCCTTCCCGAGAGCTTCTTATCAGGCCCAGTGCCCTGCACACCGCCATACCTCCACACACGCACGCACGCACGCACACACGCACGCACGCACGCACGCACGCACGCACACACACACACACACACACACACACACACACACACACACACACACACACACACACACACACACACACACACACACACACACACACACACACACACACACACACACACACACACATAAACACAGGGTCAAGAGCATTGCTTCATCCTCTGCATCAATATCTGATTGACATTTTAAAATCTGTTCTATTCTATTCTATTCTGTATACTTCCATAGTCATGTCATTAACAGGCCCCCCAAATTTGGCCATTTTAGTTTTAGTTTTTGAGGACTGTATACCTTTTTTGCAAACCAAAACACTATACTTTATCCTTATAGCACATGCATGAGCCTGATCTCTTTTGAAAGATGACATTCTGAAGTTTCTGATACAATAAAGGAAATTAACTTTTAGTGCTAATGAAATAGAGTAACATAGGTCTGAACTTGAGTTGTAGAAAAACTTGTTACTCACGTTTTTCTGTAGTAGTTAGTAGTCCAGAAGTAGTATTTCCCTACTATGGCTGGAATGGGTCCATAGCCTGAAGTCTTCTGTCTCATTCTGTTCAGAAATTTGTGATTAGGAGCGACTTTGGTAAACTGTGTAGCGTTCCTGGTTTGTTTTTCCTCATAGACTTCAATTCATTCTGTGGTTTTTTCTCTTCCTGTTTTCGCTTGTTTTCACCTAGATCCCAATAATTTTCGAGATCGCCAAATGATTGACGGAACTAGAGCCCCAAGAGTTGGGAGTGGTATTTGCGCAATACCGTGTACTTCAAACAAGCCTCACATATTGGCATGTAACTCGAGAACCGCTGAACGGATTCTGTCACCTCAAAGGGATATCGACTGGCAACAAATGGGGCTTTAATTCGATATTGTATTAAAATATATGCACACCCGAGCCACTAGAGGTCGCCAAAGTACCGGTGGGCAAATCGTCCCCAAGAGTGCCCACATGTGGGCCCCCGCCTGTTATAAACAACAGAGTGAATGTGAGGCCTGTTTTAAAGCTCACATACTGCATGTCATGTTTTAACATCTCACATACTGTGTAGAGCCTGGGCATCACACCCAGGCTAAGAGGCACTGCCTCACCCTATCTCGTCTCTTCTCTTCTCTTCTCTTCTCTTCTCTTCTCTTCTCTTCTCTTCTCTTCTCTTCTCTTCTCTTCTCTTCTCTTCTCTTCTCTTCTCTTCTCTTCTCTTCTCTTCTCTTCTCTTCTCTTCTCTTCTCTCCTCTTTTCTCCTCTCCTCTCCTCTCCTTTCCTCTCCTCTCCTCTTGTCTCCTCTTCTCCTCTCCTCTCCTCTCCTCTCCTCTCCTCTCCTCTCCTCTCCTCTCCTCTCTTCTCTTCTCTTCTCTTCTCTTCTCTTCTCTTCTCTTCTCTTCTCTTCTCTTCTCTTCTCTTCTCTTCTCTTCTCTTCTCTTCTCCTTCTCCTCTCCTCTCCTCTCCTCTCCTCTCCTCTCCTCTCCTCTCCTCTCCTCTCCTCTCCTCTCCTCTCCTCTCCTCTCCTCTCCTCTCCTCTCCTCTCCTCTCCTCTCCTCTCCTCTCCTCTCCTCTCCTCTCCCTCTCCTCTCCTCTCCTCGTCAGTAACATGAACAGGAAGTAGAGTTGTGGCTGGGCTCCGGTAACAGAAGGATCTTATCCGGTCCATCAGTCACATCAACACAGCCAGCCTAAAAGCAGTCATTGTTGTCCTCCGTTTCAGAAAACAAAAGGCTCTGCTAGATTAGAACACTGGTAATATATAGAATAACCAGGCGTTACCTCTTTCCAACAATCATCATTGTATTTGTTCTCTCTCTCTCTTACATCTCTTTTACATCACTACTTCTTCTCTCACTCCACCTGCCCCTCAGATGTTCTCCCCCCAAGTCAAAACCCAATATTATATACAATATTATATGTAATTATTTATATAATTTCACAATCATATTAGTCAGGACAGAAGCAGTGAGCTGAACTGAGATCTTCACTGCTAGAGGGTCTGAGTGGTGGAGCGAGAGCCTTGACATGACTGACACAGAATGACAGTGATGTCATTACTCTGTGAGTGAAGCTGCACTGCTTTCTCCATCTCCTTCCTGTGGTTCAGTCCTCTATTCTGAGGAAATCTGTTATATTTTTATTAGAATTGACGGGAGGATCATATGAAAACTCAGATGGGAGGAGGTGGAATATGATCGAAAAGTGGTTTGTATTTTATTCTTTGCCTCTGAAGAGAAGCGCTGTCTCAGCAGATATATATCAGTAGGATGGCAAGATAAATACATTATCTTTGCTCAATATTGCTTTCCACGTCTCGCCCCTTAAATTAAAGGAGATTATGGCAAGTAGTGTGTGTGTGTGTGTGTGTGTGTGTGTGTGTGTGTGTGTGTGTGTGTGTGTGTGTGTGTGTGTGTGTGTGTGTGTGTGTGTGTGTGTGTGTGTGTGTGTGTGTGTGTGTGTGTGTGTGTGTGTGTGTGTGTGTGTGTGTGTGTGTGTGTGTGTGTTACAATGATCCCATTGCGCATGTGCACTTGTCTGAGAAGGGTACAGATACGTGTATCACTGTGTGTGTTCATGTGTGTTTGAGTCCGACAGAGCATGTGTGTACATGCATGTGTGTGATCCCATCTCTCAGTCCCTCTGTTTCTCTGACTAAGTGTGTAATGAGAAAACACACAATAGGAAAAGCAAACAAAGTGGAGTTGGGTTTTGATGTTTACTGTGATGTTCGGGTGAGAAGTTAGCAGGCTGTTGAATCCGATAGCCGGTGTAAGAGTGAGGGTACGTGTTATCTCTCTCCCCAAAGACAGTAGAGCTCAGAATCTTCCCCCTCATGACAGCTAGCTCGTCACATCTGTCACATACACCTTTGCATACTGAACTTCACAGGCAGAAAGTAGGCCAAGCGCTTCAGTCTGTCAAGTTCAAAAACATTATAATCTTCCCTTTTCACACATCTAGAAGAAGAAAATAAAAGGCAGGGGACAATAACCCCTTAAACCTGAGCGGTCCGGTACCGGTACAAAATGTATATCATGTCATAAATAGATCAATACAGTCCATATTAATTAATGTTGCATTTCTTTTTCAAATGTAGCCAAGAGTAAAGACCCTAACCCAGTCAAAACAGCAGTCAACGTGTAGATTTTGAGCACTATGTTTGTTTACCAATGATTTTAACTGTTATTAGTGAAATATGAATTTATAGAAATCTCAGGGCATCGTGTCGGAAAAAAAGAGATTATAGACGCAAGGATTTGGCGCAAGTGTAGGCTTTTTTTTAGTGTAGTCTTTTGAGAGAAGAGATCCAGGGCTTTCTATGGGATTTCGAAAAAAAATAATAACTACACTTCCCAGCTCACGCCAACCCCTGTCAATCAAAATCAAGTTTTTTCGTTCTCTTTTTTTTCGGGCTCATATCTCATGGGTGGAACAAACCTGAATGTTATTTCCATAAAATAGAATGCAGTTAGTTTCTCTACCTTTCTGTGAACGTCTAGCAAAAAAATGCGTTGCAATCTGATGAAAAATGTTGGAGAAATTTACATTATATTATGTGTGTGACTTGGCCATAATAAGGTCAGTTATAGGCCTGATATTCTATATTCTATCATCCTATTTCAAATGGCATGTGTCCAGATGGCAGAATTTAGTACTGTATCTCCAAAACCTCCTGTAAATCATCTGCCCTTAATTAATTTGCTTAGATTTCTTGTACACGTGATCTCAAGACGGTGCTGAATGAGCTCAGTGGCAAATCTTTCACTGGTCAATGTTAGCATGGTGTTATTCACTGTCAAAGATGGAAAACAAAACAAAAAATTATAATTTATATTCTCCTTTGGTTCATTACAATGTACTCAAGCATAGTAAAATACACTGGGAATACATTCCCTGAGGTCCATAGATGTTAGATACCATGAACATGCAAATGGACCTAGAAGTGGAGCAATCGTCCATTTACTTAGGTATGGTACTTTTAGTTGAATTTTCGGAAAATATGGCTAGGGCTTAACAGGAAAACCTCCAAATGAAGTCCAAACGGAGTGAGGACGAGAGGGCAGGGAGAGGAAATAGAGGGTAGAAAGTGTGTCTGGAGGAAAGTGTATATATAGTGTCAGATTGTCAGTTCGAGATCACGGCTTGTGAACAGAACTTGTAGTTCAGCAGTGTCAGATGATGTAGTGGTTAAGGCCACCTCCACAACCCTGCTGGGCGAGGATCCACTCTGACCACGACCTTCTGCCCACTGGCTCGCTTCGCTTTACCCTCTGGTCCATCTTCTGTCTGATAAAGAAAAGAAGACACATGAACAGTATATGCAGAGGATCATTTTGTATGGCGGTCTTTTTTTTCTGCTGTGTTGCACATTGCTTTGCTTAACTTACTGCTGGTTTATTGATTGAATTAAGGTTATTATATATATCATTACTCTATAGCCTATATGAGGAATAGACATAATTGGTCCTCATTCTCGAACGGTCATACGTAAAAGTTACAAAGGAATTCCTTCGTAACTCAATTTCAAAATCAGATTTACGTACTTATTCGGCTTCGTATTGTAAATTCATTGTAGGATTTACGAACTCAAAAAGGCAGTCGTAAATCTGACAGACCGGTGTGCGCCCGTGTTTTCAACAGCTTTCTCTGGGACAAGTCATTGGGGATTGCCGATACTACAGACATCTGTGGAATTAAATAATTATAATGATTATAAATATGACAATATTTGTATCATTAACAATTATGTTTTGCATTTATAGTCCTGACTCAATGAGGCATTGTGAGCATTACACACACACACACTGAAAATGTCTGTATGCAAATTCAGGTGAACGAATTCATGGGAACCCAGCTGAAAATATTTTGGCCACTTATGCAGACCGGTTCATGCATTCAGGAATCCGGAGGATTTTTGTAAATTTGTTGGGACGGAATTTTTACCAAGATATTTACAAAGGTACTTACAAACGCGTTCGAGAATGAGGACCATTGTCTCTCTAGTGTGATGTGGGACAGGGCCTCAATTACAATCATTTTCAGGAAATAATGTCACCTTATTGGGTCTCATTCTCCAAAATGTTTGAGTTCTTTTGGAAGACTTATCTTGGAACCACTGAGACAGAATCAATGACAAGTTCACTCTGAGTCCCGAACGTGCTGGTAATATGTCTTAAGTGGCTGAAACGGTTGCACAAATGATATGATCTGATATCTGCTTGGCGAATGTGATTCTGTCTTAAACTCAAAAGCGTGTTCGCGTTCAGGTCATTTGCATACAAAACAACGCCTCCAGAGCTCCTTATAAGGCAAATTAATGACGCAGCTGTGTGGAAATGGATGCAGAAGCGCTTTGCGAGTCTTGCGACCCATCAAAATGAGATTAGATTAATGTATTGTCATCATAATACAGCTTGTGGTACACCTGCCACAGCGCGCGCGCACACACACACACACACGCGCGCGCACACGCAGTATACTGTAGCCTACGGCGTATGAATGAACGCAGTATAGGCTTATTATTCCATTAATGCCTACGGTGTTGTGGTGACCTATATTAAGAGACATTCACCAAGGTGGGCTTGTGCCTTTAAGAGTGTGGGTTTTACTGTTTAGGGGACAGGTTAAATACCACTTCCGGTTCCGGGTTAACTTTGTTGTTATTTGTAAATGCTATGTGAGTGAGAAGTAAAGTACCTCAACTCGAACCACGTCTCTGGCTCGCTACTTTCTTATCGCCACATTGGTGACCATGTGAAGAACATTTGTAACGTTAACAGCATTTAGCGTTATGTCTCAAGACAACGGCGTCGCGCAACCGCAAGCACCCGCACCGAATGCTAACGACGCTAACATGCTACAAGCGAACATTTACGCTGCAACCGTCAAGTTGCCCGACTTTTGGCAGCATAATCCCCGGCCGTGGTTTCAACACATCGAAGCCCAATTCCAGCTGAGAGGAATAACACAAGATCTAACTAAATACTTCCATGTTGTGGCGGCGTTGGATGCTTCAACGACGGCACGGGCGATGATGCTGTTGGAGGATCCGCCGGCAGCTGACAAGTACAATGCGCTAAAGACATTCCTTCTGAAGTTGTATGAACTGTCAGAACTGGAGAAAGCGGACCGCCTGCTGTCCCTCAACGGCCTCGGCGATGGCAAACCGTCGGAGTTGATGGAAAAAATGCTGGCTGTACTGGGATCAGCTGATCCCTCTTTTCTATTTACACACATTTTCTTGCGACAGCTTCCAGTGCCTGTGCGCACAGCACTGGCGAGTTCCCTCCTCTCCTCCACCAAGGACTATCGCGGCCTGGCTGCAGAAGCAGACAGGGTTTTCCTGGCCAACAGGCAGCAGCAGTTTGTCCATGCGCTGCTGCCCCACCAGGGCACCTCTGCCCCACCACTGGAGGCCTATACAGACACCGCTGCTGCGGTGACAGCCCGACGCCAACCCGACGATGGGCTCTGCTATTACCATGCCAGGTTTGGGGACAGGGCCAAGCAGTGTCGCAAGCCATGCAGTTTCAAGGGGCAGGGAAACGCCAGGGCCGGCGCTCATTAGTGGCTGTGGGTGCCGGCCATGACTGCAAGCTATTGTTTATCACCGACTCCTTGTCTGGCCGGCGGCTGCTGGTGGACTCGGGCGCGCAACGCAGCATCCTGCTGGCACAGGGCGTGGACACCATGGACGGCAGACACGGGCCCCAGATGGACGCAGCGAACGGTACGCCCATACGTACCTACGGCACCAGGTATGTGGAGGTGTGTTTTGGGGGGCGCCGTTTCGGCTGGGGTTTTGTGATGGCTGCAGTGTCCACGCTGCTCCTGGGAGCAGACTTCCTCTGTGCTTTCAGCTTGCTGGTAGATGTTAAAAACTGTCGCTTGATCGATGCCCTCTCTTTTTCCTCTTACCCCTGCACACTTGGGGCGGTTGGGGGGGGCGGAGCTCTCTGCCTGTTAAACACACTTGCCACCGGGGACCCGTATGAACGCCTGCTCGCCGGGTTCCCTGACCTCACCACACCCACGTTCTCATCTGCAGTGGCCAAACACGGTGTGGAACACCATATTACCACAGAGGGCCCCCCAGTCTATGCCCGGGCCCGGCGCCTCGACTCAGCCAAGCTGGCAATCGCCAGGGGGGAGTTTTCCACCATGGAGCGACTTGGCATTGTGCGCCGCTCGAACAGCCCGTGGGCTTCTCCATTACACATGGTTACAAAGGCTGGCGGAGGTTGGCGCCCCTGCGGCGATTTCTGTCGCCTTAATAACGCCACAACCCCCGACCGGTACCCTGTTCCGCACATACAGGACTTCTCTACCCACCTGGCAGGAGCTGTCATCTTCTCCAAGGTAAACCTGGTGCGCGGTTACCACCAGGTGCCGGTCCATCCACGGGATGTGCCAAAGACGGCTGTCATTACACCCTTTGGGCTTTTCGAATTCCTAAGAATGCCTTTCGGGCTCATGGGGGCGGCGCAGACGTTTCAGCGCCTGATGGACTCTGTGCTCCAGGACATGCCGTTTTTGTTTGTATACTTGGATGACATTCTTATAGCCAGTACGTCCATAGAGGAGCACATGACACACCTCCAGCAGCTGTTTGAGCGGCTCAGTAAGCACGGCCTCATCGTAAACCCAACCAAGTGCCAGTTCGGGCAGTCCTCCATCACTTTCCTCGGACACCATGTCGCTCCACAGGGAGCCACCCCACTCCCCGCCAGGGTGGAGGCCGTTGCCAGTTTTCCTCGTCCCCGCACCGTACGGGCTCTACAGGAGTTCCTGGGCATGGTGAACTTTTACAACCGGTTCCTTCCCCATGCTGCCCACCTCATGCGGCCCTTGTATGAGGCCCTGCGGGGCAAAGTGCCCAAGGACGAGTTAGATTGGTCTTCGGGGATGGACAACGCTTTTGGGGCTGCCAAGACCGCGCTAGCCAACGCTGCTCTGCTGGCGCACCCCTCTCCCACTGCCCCGGTCGCCCTCACGACAGACGCCTCTGACTATGCAGTGGGGGCGGTGTGCGAGCAGTGGGTGGGCGGTGCCTGGCAGCCACTGGCCTTTTTTAGCAAACAGCTCCGCGGCAACGAGCGTAAGTACAGTACTTTCGACAGGGAACTGCTGGGTCTGTTCCTCGCCACCAGGCACTTTAGATTCCTGTTGGAAGGCCGCAGTTCACTGCCTTTGTGGACCACAAGCCGCTAACGTTCTCCATGGCCAAGACCTCGGAGCCGTGGTCGGGACGTCAGCAGCGGCAGCTATCGGCGATCTCCGAGTTAACCACGGACATTCAGCACGTGGCGGGCAAGGACAACTTTGTCGCCGACTGCCTCTCTCGGGCGGTCATCGGGTCCGTCCACTTGGGACTCGATTATGCCGCCATGGCGGCAGACCAAGCCACGGACTCAGACATTCAGGCCTATCGGACGGGTCCTACCGCACTGCAGCTGGAGGATGTGCTGTTCGACACAGCTAACGCCACTCTCCTCTGCGACATCTCCACTGGCCAACCGCGCCCTATGGTGCCTACGGCCTGGCGGCGCCGGGTTTTTAACATGATCCACAGCCTTTCCCACCCAGGTGTGAAGGCCTCGACTAAGCTGGTGGGGGTCAAGTTTGTGTGGCCTGGCCTCCGGAAGGATGTTAGGACCTGGGCTAGCTCATGTGTGGCGTGCCAGCGTGCCAAGGTGCACCGCCATACCAAAGCCCCTTTGGCACCGTTTATAGTGCCGGAGAGGCGGTTCGACCATGTGAATGTGGACCTGGTGGGCCCCCTGCCCCCCTCCCATGGATATACTCACCTCCTCACCATGGTGGACAGGACCACCAGGTGGCCAGAGGCTGTTCCACTGTCCTCCACTACGGCAGCGGAGGTGGCCCGGGCGTTCATCGGCTGCTGGGTGGCCCGTTTTGGCACACCGGGGGACATCACAAGCGACAGGGGCCCCCAGTTCACTTCGGAGCTCTGGACTGCAGTTGCGGAGCACCTGGGGGTGAAGATCCACCGCACTACGGCGTACAACCCGCAGGGCAACGGACTTTGCGAGCGGTTCCATAGGGACATGAAGGCCGCTCTTCGGGCTGCCCTTACGGATGGCGGCTGGGTTGACCGCCTCCCGTGGGTCTTGCTTGGTCTTCGTTCTGCCCCCAAGGAGGACCTCCAGGCCTCGTCCGCCGAGCTGGTGTACGGCCAGCCGCTGCGGGTCCCTGGGGAGTTTCTTCCGGAGGCCACAGCGTCCTGGTCCGTCGCCTCCCATCGAACAGTGTCCCGGGGTGTTGCCGATGCCCTTATTCCCATTCCAACATCCCGCCACTGCCTTCCCCAGTCCTACATCCCCAGGGACCTGCCATTGGCCAAATATGTTTTCATCCGGCACGACAGCCATCGGACCCCGCTGCAGCCCCCTTATGACGGGCCTTTCCGTGTCCTGGAGGCAGGCACTAAAAACTTTGTTGTGGACATGGGAGGCAGGCCGGAGCGGGTCACTATAGACCGTCTTAAGCCTGCTCACTTGGACAAGGACGAACCAGTTAAGTTGGCCCTGCCCCCGCGGCGGGGGCGCCCCCCGGTTTCGGCTCAGACCCCTGCCCTATCCTCTGTTCCGGCCTTGGCCCCTTCCGGGGCCCGGCCGCTGGTCCCACTTATCTCCCTTAGTCCCCCTCTGGTTAAACGCAGTCGGTTCGGCCGCTTGATCCGTCCCCCTCCACGTTGACTATTTCGTGCTGTGATCTGTTCACTGATGGACTGTTCACTGGCTATTAATTAGTTGCAGTTTTTGTATGGGTGAATTCTGGGGGGGCCTGTGTGGTGACCTATATTAAGAGACATTCACCAAGGTGGGCTTGTGTTTTTAAGAGTGTGGGTTTTACTGTTTAGGGGACAGGTTAAATACCACTTCCGGTTCCGGGTTAACTTTGTTGTTATTTGTAAATGCTATGTGAGTGAGAAGTAAAGTACCTCAACTCGAACCACGTCTCTGGCTCGCTACTTTCTTATCGCCACAGTGTAATGAATGAACGCAGTATAGGCTTATTATTCCATTAATGACTTGTTGCATTAGGATTTAGTAGATACTATATGCTCTGCGCTACATACAGTATAGGTACAGTACAGTCTGTACTTATACTGTGCGTAGGGCAGAGGCAGAGCATAATATAGTATCTACTAAATCCTAATGAAACAAGTAACTAGAATATATTAAGCCTATACAGTTCATTAAACACGTAGGCCATACTGTGAGGTTCGCCTCTTCCCTGGACCTTTAATTCCTGTTCCCTGGACCTTTGATTCCCTGTCTCCTCACCTCTCCAGCCCCCACCCTCGCGTTCGTTTACTCTCGTCTGCTCTTCAGCAGCCCACACCCTTGGACTACCTGTCATTATGTGTTTGATTGGTCCGTGCCGAACACACACTTCTAGTCAAGTATCAATTACTATCTCGCACCTGATGTGTGTTCTAATTAGCGCCCCAGTGGGCTTTAAATAGCTCGATCTCCCCCCCAGTCCTCGTCGGGTCGTTCTGCAAACTCCTATGGGAGATTCTCTATCTGTAAGCTCCTACGGGAGATTTCCCTATCTGTCTGTATGCTGTTTCATCTCCGGCGTGAGACGAGGTGCAAGCCTTCGCCACCTGTCGCCGTTTGCCTGGAGTGGGACACAGTACTGCGCTCTCTAATTCTCTACGGGAGGTATTCCAGTGTTCCACTCCAGACCCCGCGCCAGATGCGCTCTCCGAACCGGCGAGTTCTCCAAGCAGACGCGCACCACTCCAGACCCCGCGCCAGATGCGCTCTCCGAACCGGCGCGTTCTCCAAGCAGACGCGCACCACTCCAGACCCCGTGCCAGATGCGCTCTCCGAACCGGCGCGTTCTCCAAGCAGACGCGCACCACTCCAGACCCCGCGCCAGATGCGCTCTCCGAACCGGCGCGTTCTCCAAGCAGACGCGCACCACTCCAGACCCCGCGCCAGATGCGCTCTCCGAACCGGCGCGTTCTCCAAGCAGATGCGCACCACTCCAGACCCCGCGCCAGATGCGCTCTCCGAACCGGCGCGTTCTCCAAGCCGACGCGCACCACTTCAGACGTTTAGCCGGCGCGCTACCACTCCAGACGCGCATCGCTCTCTAATTCTCTATGGGAGGATGCGTCTCTCCGAGCCGGCGCGCTCTCCGAACCGGCGCGTTCTCCAAGCCGACGCGCCCCACTCCAGACGTCTAGCCTGCGCCCTCCTACTCCATCCCTGTAAGCAGCTCTGGCCCTAGTCTCCCCTGTTGGCTTCTTTGTTAGCTCCCCTGTTAGCTTCCCTGTTAGCTCCCCTGTTAGCCTGTTAGTCTCCCCTGTTAGCTCCCCTGTTAGCTTTGTTAGCTCCCCTGTTAGCTTCCCTGTTAGCTCCCCTGTTAGCTTTGTTAGCTCCCCTGTTAGCTTCCCTGTTAGCTCCCCTGTTAGCCTGTTAGTCTCCCCTGTTAGCTCCCCTGTTAGCCTTGTTAGTTTCCCTGTTGACTCCCCTGTTAGCTTCCCTGTTAGCTCCCCTGTTAGCCTGTTGACTCCCCTGTAGCTTCCTTGTTAGCCTTGTTAGCTCCCCTGCAGCTTGCTAGGCCTCTACTACCAGCATGGCCCCAGTCTGCTAGCTTAGCCCCGGCTGCTAGCACAGCCTCTATGTTAATGCAGCCATTGCAGCTAGCATAGGCCCTGTAGCTAGCCATGCCCAGGCAGCTAACCCGGTCCCTCTACATGGCCTCCTCTTTTTGTGTAGTTTTCCCCACTGCTAGGACTGCCCCTTCAGCTAGCAAGGTCAGTTTTCTCCCACTGCTAGGACTGCCCCTTCAGCTAGCAAGGTCAGTTTCCCCACTGCTAGGACTGCCCCTTCAGCTAGCAAGGTCAGTTTCCCCACTGCTAGGACTGCCCCTTCAGCTAGCAAGGTCAGTTTTCTCCCACTGCTAGGACTGCCCCTTCAGCTAGCAAGGTCAGTTTTCTCCCACTGCTAGGACTGCCCCTTCAGCTAGCAAGGTCAGTTTTCCCCACTGCTAGGACTGCCCCTTCAGCTAGCAAGGTCAGTTCCCCACAGCTAGGACTGTCCTTCCAGCTAGCTTGTTCTCTCATGCTGGTCCAGCCCTGTCTGCCAGCCTAGCTCCGGCAGCTAGCGCAGCCTCTATGTTAATGTAGCAGTACAGCTAGCATAGGCCCTGTAGCTATCAGTGCCCTGGCAGCTACCCTTTCCCTCTGCTAGCCCCTTCCCTGTTCCCCTCTCCAGTGCCGCTGTTCCAGCCCTGTCTGCTAGCCTAGCTCCGGCAGCTAGCGCAGCCTCTATGTTTATGTAGCAGTACAGCTAGCATAGGCCCTGTAGCTATCAGTGCCCTGGCAGCTACCCTTTCCCTCTGCTAGCCCCTTCCCTGTTCCCCTCTCCAGTGCCCCTGTTCCAGCCCTGTCTGCTAGCCTAGCTCCGGCAGCTAGCGCAGCCTCTATGTTAATGTAGCAGTACAGCTAGCATAGGCCCTGTAGCTATCAGTGCCCTGGCAGCTACCCTTTCCCTCTGCTAGCCCCTTCCCTGTTCCCCTCTCCAGTGCCCCTGTCCCTCGCCCTGTCCAAGGCCTTAACCCTGTTTTCTCTGTCCCTGTCTCCAGCCCGCCCCCGCGGGCCTCTGTTCCTGTTCCCCTCTCCTGTGCCCCTGTTCCTGCCCTGTCCCTTGCCCTGGCCCTGTCCTTTAGCCTTTCCCTTAGCCTTCCCCTTAGCCAGCTCGCCTCTTAAAGGCACATTGCCCTTTTTTCCCTAGTTCTTGTTTTCCAGTGTTTTGTGTTCCCCCTTAAAGGCACTGTGCCTATTTTCCCAAGTTCTTGTTTTCCAGTATTTTGTGTTCTCCCTTAAAGGGACAGTGCCGCTTTCTGTTTGTATTCAATAAATGCCCAGTTCTTGGCTTACTCTCATACCTGTCTTGTGTTGTGCGATTGGGGTCGGTTACAAACCATAACAGTACGACCCGACCAGTCGACGACCCCAGCCAGCACAGACAGTGTATGTTGAGTTTGTCCTTTGTTAGTTCTAGCTTCCCCGCTAGCATGGCCCAATTTTTTGTTTGTTGCCTTGTCATGTCCCCTGCCCCTCTGTCTGTATTTTTCGGTCGCCCGGTGGCTCCCGTGGAGGGGGGAGTACTGTGAGGTTCGCCTCTTCCCTGGACCTATAATTCCTGTTCCCTGGACCTTTGATTCCCTGTCTCCTCACCTCTCCAGCCCCCACCCTCGCGTTCGTTTACTCTCGTCTGCTCTTCAGCAGCCCACACCCTTGGACTACTTGTCATTATGTGTTTGATTGGTCCGTGCCGAACACACACTTCTAGTCAAGCATCAATTACTATGTCGCACCTGATGTGTGTTCTAATTAGCGCCCCAGTGGGCTTTAAATAGCTCGATCTCCCCCCCAGTCCTCGTCGGGTCGTTCTGCAAACTCCTACGGGAGATTCTCTATCTGTAAGCTCCTACGGGAGATTTCCCTATCTGTCTGTATGCTGTTTCATCTCCGGCGTGAGACGAGGTGCAAGCCTTCGCCACCTGTCGCCGTTTGCCTGGAGTAGGACACAGTACTGCGCTCTCTAATTCTCTACGGGAGGTATTCCAGTGTTCCACTCCAGACCCCGCGCCAGATGCGCTCTCCGAACCGGCGCGTTCTCCAAGCAGACGCGCACCACTCCAGACCCCGCGCCAGATGCGCTCTCCGAACCGGCGCGTTCTCCAAGCAGACGCGCACCACTCCAGACCCCGCGCCAGATGCGCTCTCCGAACCGGCGCGTTCTCCAAGCAGACGCGCACCACTCCAGACCCCGCGCCAGATGCGCTCTCCGAACCGGCGCGTTCTCCAAGCAGACGCGCACCACTCCAGACCCCGCGCCAGATGCGCTCTCCGAACCGGCGCGTTCTCCAAGCAGACGCGCACCACTCCAGACCCCGCGCCAGATGCGCTCTCCGAACCGGCGCGTTCTCCAAGCCGACGCGCACCACTTCAGACGTTTAGCCGGCGCGCTACCACTCCAGACGCGCATCGCTCTCTAATTCTCTACGGGAGGATGCGTCTCTCCGAGCCGGCGCGCTCTCCGAACCGGCGCGTTCTCCAAGCCGACACGCCCCACTCCAGACGTCTAGCCTGCGCCCTCCTACTCCATCCCTGTAAGCAGCTCTGGCCCTAGTCTCCCCTGTTGGCTTCTTTGTTAGCTCCCCTGTTAGCTTCCCTGTTAGCTCCCCTGTTAGCCTGTTAGTCTCCCCTGTTAGCTCCCCTGTTAGCTTTGTTAGCTCCCCTGTTAGCTTCCCTGTTAGCTCCCCTGTTAGCTTTGTTAGCTCCCCTGTTAGCTTCCCTGTTAGCTCCCCTGTTAGCCTGTTAGTCTCCCCTGTTAGCTCCCCTGTTAGCCTTGTTAGTTTCCCTGTTGACTCCCCTGTTAGCTTCCCTGTTAGCTCCCCTGTTAGCCTGTTGACTCCCCTGTAGCTTCCTTGTTAGCCTCGTTAGCTCCCCTGCAGCTTGCTAGGCCTCTACTACCAGCATGGCCCCAGTCTGCTAGCTTAGCCCCGGCTGCTAGCACAGCCTCTATGTTAATGCAGCCCTTGCAGCTAGCATAGGCCCTGTAGCTAGCCATGCCCAGGCAGCTAACCCGGTCCCTCTGCATGGCCTCCTCTTTTTGTGTAGTTTTCCCCACTGCTAGGACTGCCCCTTCAGCTAGCAAGGTCAGTTTTCTCCCACTGCTAGGACTGCCCCTTCAGCTAGCAAGGTCAGTTTCCCCACTGCTAGGACTGCCCCTTCAGCTAGCAAGGTCAGTTTCCCCACTGCTAGGACTGCCCCTTCAGCTAGCAAGGTCAGTTTTCTCCCACTGCTAGGACTGCCCCTTCAGCTAGCAAGGTCAGTTTTCTCCCACTGCTAGGACTGCCCCTTCAGCTAGCAAGGTCAGTTTTCCCCACTGCTAGGACTGCCCCTTCAGCTAGCAAGGTCAGTTCCCCACAGCTAGGACTGTCCTTCCAGCTAGCTTGTTCTCTCATGCTGGTCCAGCCCTGTCTGCCAGCCTAGCTCCGGCAGCTAGTGCAGCCTCTATGTTAATGTAGCAGTACAGCTAGCATAGGCCCTGTAGCTATCAGTGCCCTGGCAGCTACCCTTTCCCTCTGCTAGCCCCTTCCCTTTTCCCCTCTCCAGTGCCCCTGTTCCAGCCCTGTCTGCTAGCCTAGCTCCGGCAGCTAGCGCAGCCTCTATGTTAATGTAGCAGTACAGCTAGCATAGGCCCTGTAGCTATCAGTGCCCTGGCAGCTACCCTTTCCCTCTGCTAGCCCCTTCCCTGTTCCCCTCTCCAGTGCCCCTGTTCCAGCCCTGTCTGCTAGCCTAGCTCCGGCAGCTAGCGCAGCCTCTATGTTAATGTAGCAGTACAGCTAGCATAGGCCCTGTAGCTATCAGTGCCCTGGCAGCTACCCTTTCCCTCTGCTAGCCCCTTCCCTGTTCCCCTCTCCAGTGCCCCTGTCCCTTGCCCTGTCCAAGGCCTTAACCCTGTTTTCTCTGTCCCTGTCTCCAGCCCGCACCTGCGGGCCTCTGTTCCTGTTCCCCTCTCCTGTGCCCCTGTTCCTGCCCTGTCCCTTGCCCTGGCCCTGTCCTTTAGCCTTTCCCTTAGCCTTCCCCTTAGCCAGCTCGCCTCTTAAAGGCACATTGCCCTTTTTTCCCTAGTTCTTGTTTTCCAGTGTTTTGTGTTCCCCCTTAAAGGCACTGTGCCTATTTTCCCAAGTTCTTGTTTTCCAGTATTTTGTGTTCTCCCTTAAAGGGACAGTGCCGCTTTCTGTTTGTATTCAATAAATGCCCAGTTCTTGGCTTACTCTCATACCTGTCTTGTGTTGTGCGATTGGGGTCGGTTACAAACCATAACACCATACTGGCGCACACAAGACTTGCTATTTCCATGCGATTAGCTTTAGTTCTTATTTATTTATTTATTTATTTATCCACTGTCATTTCAGTGTTGGTGTATAGGCTATATAGTGTATTTCAATATAAGTTTAATTGATTAATGATATATTCGAAAGAATGCAGGTTTATAGCTATATCAACTCCCTCCAATGTACAGTAAATGACCAAGTATGGTTTTGTCACTATTTCGTCACTTTCTCTGGTCTGCATCGCCTTAACAATTGTATGTAATTGAGCTGTACTGTACTGTACCCATTCTGCAATCTGTTAATAAAGTTTTCAATCAATCAATCAAACAAAGGTCTGTCCCATTGTATACCAATCAATGGGATACATTGCATGTTGACCTGCATTCTTTCAAATGTATATAATTAATCATTAAAACAGATGTGTAACAAATAAGAAATACAAATTCCACAGAAGGCATTAAATAATTATTATTTTCAATCATTTCACAATAATTGCATAATTGTGTTTGAATATCTGAGTAATTAAAGTAATTATACATTTGTCCAAAATAGCTGGTTCAGATATGGTTAAGCAGCTGCCCTGTGATCAGATGAATCCATATTATTTATTTTTCCGACATCAAATGCGTAATTTCTTATCGTACAAATATTGTCATATTTATTTTAATTATTATTAAGTAATTAATTCCAAGGAGGCCTGTAGCATTAACATGAAGGAATCACTATGAGAACACAGTCTGTCAAGTTAATAACATTTTCAATTATTCAATCATAAGAGTGCTCCTCAGCACTCTTAAATCTGCTCTCAGCCACGCTCAAATCTGATCTCAGGAAAATTTGGGGACTCGCGCTCCCAGCCCTAATATGTCTTAAATGGGCAGACATCTGCCTAAGAGGACATTTTTGGTAGTAAATTCGTTCGGGAATGAGACCCATTGATGTTATATATTTATTTACATTGATATTCTTCAGATTTAACCAAAAATATATGTGCTGAACTGGCCTGTGCCCTCAATGTAGACGTCATAATTGCCACATTACTATGTGTGTAAAGCATGTTTACATGACTGGTGCCCAGAATAACTACAACCTAGTTCAGCTTGAATTTGTAGTCTCTGCTTGAGGATAGCCAGGGAGCGTGGACGCATGGTCCAGAGAGTGTGGAGGCGTGGACCAGAGAGCGTGGACGTGTGGTCCAGAAAGCATGATGCATGGTCCAGAGAGCATGGAGGCGTGGTCCAGATAGTGTGGACGTGTGGTCCAGAAAGCATGATGCATGGTCCAGAGAGCGTGGAGGTGTGGTCCAGAGAGCGTGGACGTGTGGTCCAGAGAGCATGATGCATGGTCCAGAGAGCATGGAGGTGTGGTCCAGAGAGCATGATGCATGGTCCAAAGAGCGTGGACGCGTGGTCCAGAGAGCATGGAGGTGTGGTCCAGAGAGCGTGGACGCGTGGTCCAGAGAGCATGGAGGTGTGGTCCAGAGAGCATGGTCCAGAGAGCGTGGACGCGTGGTCGAGAGAGCATGGAGGCGTGGTCCAGAGAGCATGGAGGCGTGGTCCAGAGAGCATGGTGGCGTGGTCCAGAGAGCATGGAGGCGTGGTCCAGAGAGCATGGTCTAGTGAGCATGGAGGCGTGGTCCAGAGAGCATGGAGGCGTGGTCCAGAGAGCATGGAGGTGTGGTCCAGAGAGCATGGAGGCGTGGTCCAGAGAGCATGGTCTAGTGAGCATGGAGGCGTGGTCCAGAGAGCATGGAGGCGTGGTCCAGAGAGCATGGAGGTGTGGTCCAGAGAGCATGGTCCAGTGAGCGTGGAGGCGTGGTCCAGAGAGCATGGAGGCATGGTCCAGTGAGCATGGAGGCGTGGTCCAGAGAGCATGGAGGCGTGGTCCAGAGAGCATGGTCCAGTGAGCGTGGAGGCGGGGTCCAGAAAGCATGGAGGCGTGGTCCAGAGAGCGTGGAGGCGGGGTTCAGAAAGCATGGAGGGTGGTCCAGAGAGCGTGGAGGCGTGGTCCAGAGAGTGTGGAGGCGTGGTCCAGAGAGCGTGGATGTCTACATGCTGCTTAAACTAATGCGGGACATGTGCTGCATTTTTTGCCATGCAACCAATACATTGTTGGAAAGTTGCATTTGACGCCTTATGATTGTCACCTCACCTATTGCGTGCGTCTCGAGTTACAAGACAGAATATCTGGCGAGCATAATTTGACAAGCCATTCGGACGTGTGACCACGTCCGGTTGTGAACAGTTCTGAACTGACCAGTCACCGCTGATGGCGAAAATGATTGACCACCCACCACGAGCGTCTGGCGGCGGACCATTATGGATAATCACGCTGAATTATTGCGGTACACACATTACAAAAACCTTTGTAAAACTCAAATTTTTCGTGGGATTTTTATAAACTTTGGACCGGTATGACAATAAGACTTCAGGCTATGGAACCATTATGTTTTCCAGCTCCTACCTCTTACAGTAGCTGGAACCCAAAAACAGGCATCTGGCAACAAGTCTCAAACAAAGCTTCCTTGTTTCTTGTGAACAGCAAAAATGGTAAATACTAGTGCAGAGGTTTTTATGGACGAGAATACATTTTACAGTGTTTTGGCAGAATCCCATATGGTTGAAGCCAGAGGGAAAGGCCAAGGATGCAGCTGTATCCCATTAGCCGAGCAAAAGGACATAGCCAAGCAGTGACCATGCAGACATGCCTCCGACAAGAGAAAACAGCGACTGGTGGTGTCCTTGTTGTCATGTATGTACCAGCAGGATAGAGAAGGAAAATGACTGAGAACAGCTGAGAATATTTCCGCTGTGCCATCTTAATTGCTCATTTAGCTGTATAAATGAACATAATTATAGATTGTGGCTACTCGTGATACGGTACTACTGTACCGGAGCATTTTGACAAAAACAACTCCAGGGCCTATTCCCATTGCTCTGCCGTCATAGCCACCCCTAAATCCCCCTCCCATGATCTCTTTTGCTGGGTTATGTGAATCTGACAAGAGAAAATGATATTGTGCCCCCAATTTGAGGGCTCAAAGGAAAACAAAGATTCCATGAGCGACTCATCCGGTAAATTAGTAAAGGAGGGAGTATTAGCTTTAATATAACTGCACATTTTGATTAATTTGAAGAAGTGAAATTGTATGTATTTTGTAGCTGTTTAAAAGTGGGAATAGGTTTGTATATATATATATAAAGGACCTTCATATTAATTATACCATTTATTTTCCATATATCAAAATAATCTACAGTGGAGGGGATAATAGGAGAATAGGGATGTACAGGGACAAGCATTGATTGATTGATTGATTGAAAACTTTATTAACAGATTGCAGAATGGGTACAATACAGTACAGCTCAATACACACAATTGTTAAGGGGATGCAGACCAGAGAAAGACTTTCGTCTTGTTTCCACCAGGGTCCCCCATTTTCAATTCATCAGGACATATATGACATACATGACATACAGATAGTCAGTACTGCTACATCTATACATTTATGACATACCAGATTTGCAAATACAGTACTGTTTGTGATACAGAAGGAGTCAAGAAAAGGGAGTATATACATTTGACGTAGAAACTGTACATTGGAGGAGGTTGGGTGGGGGGGGTTGGGTACACTGGGATATTGACAACCATACTGGGTAATTTACATTGGAGGTGGTTGGGGGGGGGGGGGGGGGGGCACACTGTATAAACAAGCAAAACTGTACATTGAGGGGGGGGAGACTCTGTACAAACAAACAAAATTGTACATTGGACTATTGACAAAACCATACTAGGTAAATTACTGTACATTGGAGGGGGTTGGGTTAGGATATTTACAGGGGCCAGTGTTGAATTGCAGTCTCCCGTAGGTGTCTCTTGAGAGAGGTTTTGAAAGTGGGTAGTGATCCACATTCCTTTACAGCTTTGGGTAGGGCGTTCCACATTGATGTGGCATAATTGCGAAACGTGTTTAGTCCCTTATTTGAGCCGAATCTGGGTTTAACATGATTTGTGGAGCTCCCTCTGGTGTTGTGATCGTGGTATTCACTGACCTTTGGGAAGTATTTTGCCATGTACATGGGTACCTTGGTCGTGTAGTGTATCTTGTAGACCAGGCCCATTGCAAGTTGCTGTACTCTGTCATCTACTCTAAGCCATCCTAGGTTGTCAAAGTGGGCAGGGGTGAGGTGGGTTCTAGGAGTAAGGTCAAGCAGTAGTCTGACCAGTTTGTTTTGAGATGTTTGTAATTTTGTTTTTAGCGCCTTTGAGGTGCTTTGGTACCATGAGGTGCAAGCATAGTCGTAGTACCCCTGAATGAGTGCTCCTGCCAGAGTCTTCAGGGTATTCTTGTTTACCAGAGAGGAGATCCGGTACAAGAATCGAGTTCGTTGGTTGACTTTTTTTATTACATTGGATGCCATTTTGTCACAAGAGAGAGAGCCCTTTTGCCATCCATACATTTTCCTGATATTAGACCTGTGTTACAATGGTTTAACATAATACTATGCCAGGGGTACTTGAGAAAACAACAGATTATCCAGATACATGTATGTATATTTACATGAGCTGTGTTCCATTTGTATACAATTTGGATTTTGGTGTACTTATCAAAATGGGCCCAGGAATAAATAACTTTATACATTAAACATTTAAACAGTATTAGGGCTGACCTTCGATTTTTTTTTGGCAATCGAAGCTTCGGGGCCGAGCTTCGATTTTAATTCGAAGCTTCGAATAAATTTTTTTTTTTAATAAATGTTTTTTTTTTTGATAATTTTATTTTTTTATTTTATTTTTTTGTATCTTATGTTGTGGCACTTGACACAGCACTTTGGTAAACGTTGTTGTTTTTAAATGTGCTCTATAAATAAAGTGGATTGGATTAATGAATTAAGTAGCCCCTTTCGTGACTGTGACGCAGCCAACACGGCTGTGTGATTTAATTCAAGGTGGATCGCTGTTGTCGTTTGAAAAACTTCATGGGAACTACCAATCCCCCAAATCAAGAATGTTTAAGATGAATGAAGTAAGATTTAGATTATTTGAAATATGGCCTGTGTAGACTAAACTATGCACAGAATTATGTGAGTCTACAAGGTCCGGATTCTACATGGTCCGGCAATGTAGACCTTGTAGACTCCACTACAGACCAATTATCAGTGAATGTTCATGCATTTTTAAGAAGGGCTACTTCCACAAAAAAACAAAGAACTCACCAAAACATCTCAGTAGCACCTTATCTAAATGTTCTATTACATATATGGAGATTCATATTTATTTATGTATTGCATGCATTTCTACATTTATTTACTATTTTGTTTATTCATCCCAGTATCTTTCTTTCTTATGTGTGGAATTCCACAAGGCATTTACATTCACATTTACATTTAGTCATTTAGCTGACGCTTTTATCCAAAAAGTTCTGTACAACAGGTCATCAGGAAGGATACAACTCTATCAGCTGAGTAACAATATTCATCAAAGTGTTGCGTGTTACAGTGTAGGTTAGTTTATTAGGACAAGTGCATGACAGTAAGGTTAGTTAGGGTTAGATTTTTTTTTTTTTTTTTTTTTTTTTTTTCAGATAATGGTTGAAGAAGTGCGTCTTTAGTCGACGGCGAAAGATTGGACGGGATTCGGCTGTCCTAACTGGGGTGGGTAGTTCATTCCACCATTGTGGGGCAAGGACTGAGAATAGGCGTGTAGGTGGTGTATATGTGTTTGAGGATGATATCCTTCAAACAGGCAATAGTGATGATATAATTTGGGCAGTGCTGAGCTGGGTTACTTTCCTCCAGTGTATTTGTCCCCCGGCCCCACCCAATGGCCCCATGCACACACACACACACACACACACACACACACACACACACACACACACACACACACACACACACACACACACACACACACACACACACACACACACACACACACAGAGAGAAGTAAAAATTAAAATTAAAATAAAAAGATTGAAAAAAGAAAATTGAAAAAAAAATCATTTTTTATTTTTTTATTTTTTTAACTTCGATTTTTTTTTAATGTTCGAAGCTTGTGCCATCGAACGAAGCTTCGAAGCTTCGAAGTATTTAAGACAGCCCTAAACAGTATACATACAATATAAATCAAAATGTTGTAGTCCCATTTCCCAATCTGACTCCGGCTGCTGTAAGTAAGCGTCCATGGTTCTAGGTATCTAGGTCTCAAAATGCTAATTAAATTACAAATTATTTGATCATTGGATGCAAAAAAAGATTTACAAATGAATATGGGAATAAAAACAAAACATGTAGGAGAATATTAATCTTCACTGCATCTATTCTGCCTGCCAATGAAATGGGGAGATGGGACCAACTTTCAAGGTCTCTGGTGGTGTACTCATAAAGCAATTGTAAAAGTGTGCATTAAACAAACCACTGATGCTCCTGTTACATGAATAAATTGCTACTTTGAATGGGCAATGTGAGTATGAGAGGCCTCTGGCAATCTTGTTGATTTACAAATCAAATTTAAAACTTAAAATCACACCATATATTTTCAGAGTATACATTATGTTGGGGATGAACTTAGAAGGATGTGTTGCATACAAAAACAGGTCATCCACATATTTCCAACCCCTCCCTCTTATCCATATAGGGACCATAAAGCAATGGCCAAAGGCTTGAGAGCAAGAACAAATACAAGTGGAGAAAGCGGGCAACCCTGTTTTGTCCCCCATTATAGAGGGAAGTAGGGAGATCTACTGGTCATTACTGAGGTGAGAGGGGAGTAATATAACAACTTCATCAATGCTATGAATTTCTCACACAGACCAAACTTCTCAAGAACAGCAAATAGAAAGTCCCATTCGACTCAGTCAAATGCTTTCTCAGCATCCAGTGAGATAAGAACACTTGCTGAGGGGCTGAGCTGGGGGAGTATACAATATTATATAGCCGACAAAGATTGGAAAATAAAAAGCGGCCCTTGACAAAGCCGGTTTGCTCTGGTTATATAATTGATGAGAGAACCTTTTCCAATCGTGTGGCAAGCATCTTAGCTAACAATTTGGCATCCAAATCTAAAAGACTGACAGGTCTATACGAATCTGGTCCCTTGGGGTCTTTACCTTCCTTTATTAAAACTGATATACAGTAGATGTATGTATATATGTATGTATGTATATGCTAAAAGGTAGGAGGATATGCCTCTAAGGCCTCATTAAATGTGTCTGCACTGGGGACATTATATCTGAAAAGGCCTTGAAGAATTCAGAAGTAAACCTGTACGGCTTTGCATGCCTTTAGATTGCTTGTGTTAATTCCTCAAGGGAGGTTCATCCAGGCTGGCCATATAACTCTCTTCTAATTTTGGTATTTGTAATTCATCTAGAAATTCACTAATCAATGAGAGATCTCCTTTGGATACCGAGGTATAGATATTTGTGTAAAATTATTCAAATACCGTATTCAATTCATGTTGATCATTAAGTATTTCACCAGAGGTCTTATGCATTATTGATGCAGCACCTTGATGTATCTGGTCAGCCGGTAGGTGTCCAGCCTTCTCAACCTGCTCATAGAATCTATGTCTGGACTGTAGTATTAGCTTCACTGATTCATCAGTGGAAAAGATATCTGCTTTCGAGGGAAATCCTTCTGTCATAAAGATCTGGAGAGGGCACTATTGAGTGTTGATCAACTTCCAATATTTCCTCAGAAATATCAGACACATGTTGAATATTTAAGCATTGAGACAATAATTTAGTATAAGAGAATATTTGCCCCACACATACATGTATAAACCATAAGAGCCTCCCAGTGAGTTAGATACTTCCCCATTGTTGTTAATAACCATACTGTACATTGTTATTGGATCTGTGGTAGGAGTTTTCAGTCTATTATAAAGTAATCAATCCATGAGCATGTTTGGTGGGCAGGGGAGGAGAAAGAAAAGCTTCAGCTAGAGGGGTTTTTAGATCTCCAATGGTCTGCAATCACATATTATTTTAAAAGAATTCTATATTCCTTTCCAATCCAGAAAGTGTTTGATTGGTTTTTGAAGATCTGTCTAAATCTGGATTTAGAACACAATTAAAAGTCTAAAAAGGGCCTCCGCCGTCGTGTGTGAATGTGTGAATGAATGGGTGAATGTAAGGAACAAAATTGTAAAGCGCTTTGGATAACGCTATAAATGCGCTATATAAATGCACCATTTACCATTTAGTTTCCCCACTACCACTTTGTACCTTCCCTGACTATCAGAAAAACGATTGTTGGGAACAAACAAAAGGGGTGTTCTTACTAATTAAAATCGCTGCCCCTCTGGACTTAAATTGGAAACAAGAATGAAACACCTGGCTCTTTATGTAGACTGCCTTTCATTTTATAAGATGTGCCAATATCCTTCCTCTGTTCACTGCCCATTAATTCTCTTGGTATTCCATGTATAGCATGGATTAATCTCTCCCATTTATCTTCCATATTAATCATGCCTTCCTAGCTTGTTTGTTTATCCCTATCACAAAGCCTGTAAATATGCCTTGGAAGGTGAGGGAACATTTCCCCCCTGGCGAGGCCCACACTCCTCTCTTTTTGGGTGTAGTAATGCAGCCATCAGGCAATGCTAGGTCGGTCTCCTTTTTTGGGCTTTGGCACTATAGATCTATGGGCTCGGTCTACCACTACCAGGGACAACAAATTCTCAGCCTCCAAAATCTCTGGAATAAGTTTATCCATGAACTTAGTGTGGCAATTTCCCCCTTGCTCCTTCTGGGATGCTGACAAACCTTGGTTTTGCCGCCTGCTCCTGCTTTCTAGGTCAAAGCCTTTATCCGTCAGTCACATCAATTATTTCATCCTCAACCAGTCTGTGTAATTGTTGAATGTGATCGAGGGCATCCTCTTTTTTAACCTGGGCCTGGTCTCAGTGGGATTATTTCTCCATTTCCTCTTCACGGCGCAAGCCTTCCATATTCGTTGTTGTTTCTGAGCTTATGGCCTCAACTTCTTGTCTCACCTCCACCATGACTTCTCTCAATATAGTTTCCAGGAATGAGTTTGTGTTCTTGTCGAGGGCATTCCTTGATATATTCCAATGTTAAAAACCCATACTGGGCCAGATTTCCCAGGATCCTCCCGTACACTGTCATACCAAAAATACATAAATAATATCAGAAATAACTTCAAGTTTACTGAGTAAACACATAGTAATCAAGTAGTAACCTGTAATGTTTGGGGTTTGCTCTCCTCAGGAAGCAAACCTCTAGTGTTACCTGGTGGGTAATTGACCTGTATACCTGTCCTAATTACACTCATTCATACCTGGTGTGACTTGTTAAATGTCTCTTTATATTCTCTTCCGTGTCACACAAACACCGTCAGTCGATCACTGAAACTGTCCGTGAGTATACCTACCTGTTTAGTCTTATCGCTCCTTGCCACAGATGATAAGTTTGTTCGTGATGTTTTGAATCGCCGTGCCACCTTGATTGCAGATTGAATTTAGTTGTTAAAGGATTATTCTTATCCTATGTATATGCAGCACCGTCGTTTGACAGTTACTATTTAGTGTGTTTTGGAGACCTTGCTTGCTCCCCTTTGTTTTCCCCCATTATTGTGATGAATACCTATGTATGTGAAATATATTTAGCGTGTTTTGGAGACGGAGATTTCTCCCCTTTTGTTTATCACCATTGTGTGCGTGTTCATTCAGCTACTCTAATTAAAGACGTCGTGCTTTATTCGAAAATCAACATCTGTTTCTCGTCGTCTCTGTTCTGCACTGCACCTGGGTCCAACACACCTACCAAACCGTAACAGTAACTCGTAGTTACTACTTGGTAACACATACAGTAGTAACCCTTCCCTTTTGTGGGCTTAATGCTGTACTCCTCCTACTGTGCCACCTATGCATTTTTACTTACCGTCTGCCATATGGCATTTTCCCCAAAATGATTACCAAACCTAATGGTAGGTGTCCTTCAGTCTTGTTGACACAGTTTGCATTTCCATACACTTCTGAAACTAACAGTATCCCTGTCCTTCAATCATTAACTTAAGAACCTAGATGTTTCTTGCTGACTCTAAACAAATATATTTAAATGCAATACAACCTAATGATAACTTGAGCATTGATTAATCAAGTATTCATGTTTACATGTATGCAGATTAAAAACATATATCCCACACCATCTTGTTTCACTTGCTAGCCTGTTTGTCATTTGCTATTTTTTCGTGGATCCTTACTTTTCAACCACCAGCACTCCGTATCTAGACTCGATTGAGCAGACATTGACTTCTAAACTATTTCACCACCAAATGAATTAGCTATGTTTGTTAAAATGTGAATTAAAAAAGGGAGCCATCCTTCACTATAACCACAACATACCAGGACTTCTTATTTACTCTTATTCATCCTAAATGGTTGACATGCATCTACACAGGTGTGTTAAACCTTTCATTACTTTCTTGACTTACTTCAAGTTTCTCAAGTTTCAAGTTTCTTTAATAGTTGTCATACAGAAGTACAGAATACTTTTATACAAAATGCTTCTTACTGTTACGCTCCAGAGACTGTGCAAGACAAGATAAGTATGAAATAAAATAACATAGTATAGCATGTAAATTAGAAGTAAAAAAGAAGTAAAAAAAATTAGGTCACAGTGTTCAGTATAGACATATGTACAATGTTCGATGCAGAATAGACGTAACTGAGTTACCATATAATATACAATACTATGCAGTGTACTAATATACAATACTATATAGTGCAAGGCAGAAATGGGTACGAGTTGTAGTGCAAATCCTTTATCAATAAATATAAAGTGTGTTTGTGTGATCTAAAGTGTGGAGAGTGGGTGCTGCAGTGTGTTGTTTCTATGGTTGTATAATAACTTACTGGAAAATCACTGTTGTGGCTGCAAGTTTCTGTAATGCATCTGACATATAGTGCTGTATTGTATTTAGAGCTGGGCATAGATTAATTTTTTTAATCTAGATTAATCTACCTGCAATCCTGGAATTAAATTAAAATTAAAATCTAATTAAATTAAATTAGATTAAAATGGCTCAAAAAAAAAAAAAGGTCTGCCGAAGGTGTTCAAAATAGGTGTGTTCTACCCAAATAATGACCAGAGGAGGAGATTTATCCTCTCCTCTTCATCTGAGGAGTCACTAGCTGTTCTATCTCCTTGTTCAACAGCATGAACATGTCTCTTCTTTTTGTAATTTCCAGTGTTTCTTTTAAAACCAGATGTATCGTAATTTTCTGTGCCCTTCCTTTGATGCCATTAACATTGTTACACTGATATTGACATCATATGTATATATGTCAGGATCTAGGGGTAACAGTACTGTATATTTGAATACCGCTTATGTCACAAATGTATCAGTACTAAATACCTATATGTCCCTATGCCATAAATGTCATGTATGTTGTGTATGTCATAAATGTCTATATGAATTGAAAATGGGGGACCCTGATGGAAACAAGACAAACGTCTTTCTCAGGTCTGCATCCCCTTAACAATTGTATGTATTGAGCCGTACTGTATTGTACCCATTCTGCAATCTGTTAAATAAAGTTTTCATTCATTTATTCATTCACAGCTCTCTCCATTGTCAAATCACTCTCTGTCAGTAGTTTCTTCTGTGAACCTTCATTTCTTAATCCACAGACAAACCTGTCTCTCAATGTGTCTTTTAGTGAATCTCGAAATTCACAATGCTGCTGACTGGTTGCTCACACACAGACTGCTGCAGAAGCAGGTTTCTCAACAAATTCAGTGCAAGCTCAGTGTAACAGTTCCATGAATGAATGAATGAAAACGTTATTTAACAGATTGCAGAATGGGTACAATACAGTACGGCTCAATACATACAATTGTTAAGGGGATGCAGACCAGAGAAAGACGTTTGTCTTGTTTACATCAGGGTCCCCCATTTTCATTTATTTGCTCCACATTGTCATTAGCCCCTTTCATGACTGTGATGCACTGAGTGAATCCACAGTCACTTGCTCCTCAATAGGAAACCAACATAGATTTACCATGAAGGACTGGTTCTGGCCGAACCGTTCGTTATACAAGAATCACAGAGAAATTACAAAGGTACTCACAGTTGCACGAGGATTTCGGACAGAGATAAGGGATGGTGCGCATGCGCTGTGATCACCCAATGGCGGAAATAATGCCGTTTTGAGCAGTTTATAAAAATTATTTAAAATGTTTATTAGCAACGCAGAGCTTTCAAACCATCCCGTATCTCTGTCCGAAACCCTTGTGCAACTGTGAGCACCTTTGAAACGTCTCTGTGATTCTTGTATAACGAACGGTTCAGCCAGAACCAGTCCTTCATGGTAAATCTAGGTTAGTGTCCTATTGAGGAGCAAGAGACTGTGGATTCACTCCGTGCATCACAGTCACGAAAGGGGCTACATTGTCATCAAACGGTCCAATATTTCCAATAACCCAAGCCATTTCTGTTGTAAACACTCACGATAGTCCAGTCGATCCTTCCTTTAGTGTGTAAAGTGGATTTCCTCCTCTTGTAGATGTTTTCAAGTGCCGCCAGAGTAACGTGAGCTAACATGCTAACATCAGGGTCTCCCATTTTCATTTCATATTGCTCCAGATTGTCATCAAACGGTCCAATATTTCCAATAACCCAAGCCATTTCTGTTGTAAACACTCACGATAGTCCAGTCGATCCTTCCTTTAAGATAAGATAAGATATTCCTTTATTAATCCCCTTGGGGAAATTCGTGACACACACATACAGCTCAACGGGTGATAACATGCAGCTCGAGGCAGATATGCCGCATATGGTCAGAATCAGGTAAATTTTGTCTAATCATCGTCACCATCGTCGTATCCCCTATTACGGTACGGTGGCATCTTAATTTTCACGTCCCTAATTTCCGACGTGATATCCAGTATGGCCTGTGACCGCGAAAGTTCCTCTGCATGGTTAGAAGCAAGTCTCTCAAGAATTGTCTTCAAGCATGACTGTTCGTCTACATGGTAGAGTTCGCCTCTTTCCAACATGGTCTTGGAGCTCAATTGTTCATCACCGCGCAGGGTACTTAGGTCAGCGATCTTCTTAAACAGTTCCATTAGGTTTTCCTTGATCCCGGCCAGATCCCTGGCCAGGGAAATCAACTTCTTCCGAATTAGCTTCAGGCAGTACCAGATCCAGCAGCTGACGGAGCCCAGGCCGAGCAGCATGACAATTAGAAGATATACGTCCTCAACGTCGTTTATCTCCAGCGGGAAAAAGCATATCGCGAGCCAGGTCCCGTAGGAATTTATGGTGTATCCCGCCTGATAGCTCCCAAGAGGGCATAATGGGTCATCCGCATTCTGCTTCCTTGTAGAGAATATGCGATCAATCGCTGTAAAAGCCCAGCTTATTAGATCCATATTACGGTCAAAAGTCGAGTCGACTTAGTGTGTAAAGTGGATTTCCTCCTCTTGTAAATGTTTTCAAGTGCCGCCAGAGTAACGTCAGCTAACATGCTAACTCGCTAAGCTAACGTTAATAATGGAAACAAAGCTCTCAACGGACTTCTTCTTTCTTGCATTGCGCAGATTCAGACGTCCTCATCGCCGAATTGTGTTATATCCTGAGGACTTCTTAACCTCACCTGTATAACAATGATTACCGGACCACTACTTTAGTTTAACACATTATTCTGACTACAGCTCCGGTAGTGCAATCACTTCCTGGTACCACAGCTGGGAACTACGGCAAGTATTTAAGGACAATACAGACCCAACGTTGAGAAAAAGATTAACGGCGTCAATTATATTATCGCGCGATACTAGTCTCGCGATAACGCAGCACGTTAACGCCGTTAACGGCCCAGCTCTAATTGTATTATATAAATGCTAATGATATTTATAGTTTCATTTCCAGATGTTATTTTATGATTAATATGTTGTGACTTAACAAGTCTGTTTGCATGATGCTTACTGTAACTGTCAGTTTGGACCTAGACAGACAGACAGACAGACAGACAGACAGACAGACAGACAGACAGACAGACAGACAGACAGACAGACAGACAGACAGACAGACAGACAGACAGACAGACACACAGACAGACAGACAGACAGACAGACAGACAGACAGACGGGTAGACAGAGAGGCAGACGGAAAGACAGACGGAAAGACAGACAGACAGACAGACAGACAGACAGACAGACGGAAAGACAGACAGACGGAAAGACAGACAGACAGACAGACAGACAGACAGACAGACAGATGCATGTGGTGTTGTGTGCAGTACTGTATGTGTGTTTTTTATGCCCTAATCATTTGGCATTACATATTGATGGCTAGTGCATTTGTTTGGCTATTGTGTCACAAAGTTAATAAACTCCCTTTGAAATGGTGACCGCTGTGTCATTAATGTTTAATGTAGAACCTTTTTACTTGTATGTCAGCTCTTTGACTGAGTGGAGGTGACTCAACCTTGTTGACTCGAGATTTAGTGACTCGACTACAACACTGGCCATAACTAACAGGGAGGGGGGCTGAAAGAAATGGATACTGAGCAAGGTCCTCAAGGCGAGGTCACGGTGCAAAACAATAATAACGTTTTTTATTGTTAATACAGTAATATATTTAGGTTTTTGTTGGTTAAGTTCTCAGGGTTGGTTGATCCCCCTGCTCGTTTCCTAAGTAGGCAGTTATAAGACTGTTTCATTATAAGGCTTAGGCCAAGGGGCTTATACGTGTGGAGCCACACGTGTTAAGCTTTGTGTGTGGGAGACGGTGGACCGGTTGGCCACAAGAGAGCTCGTTAGAGAGCATGGTGTGTGGGTTTGTGTTTTTACTTGTTATGTCTTGCGTGTCTGTGGAGTCTGTATGTGTGGATGTGCCTCCACATTTCTAGGATGTTGCCTCTACGTAATATCTTCCACAAAAGCTTGGTCATTAAAAAATGTTAACATTTCAAATGCAAATACACATTGTGCACGTACACTTGGTAACTACTCCTGGGTAAGGAGTTTATAGGCCTATTATTTCTAATTACATGTACAGTATATCAGAACCAGTATTATGACAGTAATTTATACGTATCGGAGTGGTGAAATTGTCCACAAAAGGGATCTTCTGTGAGCTACAGTAGCATTTGAACCATAATGTGCAGGCTATCGATACGGTTAAACACTGCGTCCCAGTAGCGAGGGGAGGGAAGGGACCCAAGATTATGCATTTCTTGCCAGTGACCTATATGAGCAGTGGTTTGTTGTTGGTGTCTACAGTATATTGACGTAAATTAATTGGATCAAAATGACCCATATACAGGAGGGATCAAAATCATCTAGCGGTCTCTGGAAAGGCAACAGGACACCCCAGCCAAAAGCTAACAGTGCAACCCTTCCCCCTTCACCTAGCATCTATAGGAAAGGCTCAGAGTGCCATATAGATAAAAACAGACCAAATGGCAAACAGATGAAACATCTTCCCCCACACAACGAAGTGGAATGGTGGGCCCAATTTGACTGACTTTAAAGACCCACTGTTAGGTTTGAGGAGATAATCTATTCCAAGCTTCAGGGGGGCGGCTTCAGGGGCAGCTGGTTGACTCATTCTAAAAGGAAACTATTTTAAGTAAAGTGCCTGAATTTGGACAACAGCCACTCAGCAGAAAACTCTGGCTGGAAAGACAGAATGATCAGGAATATTCTGGCCAATAGAATAACCAAATTACAATATAGAAATAATACTAGCGTACTGGACCAAAAGTAAACTGTTGAACAAATCACATTAGAAAATTGGCTACTAGGGATAAAACGAGTTTGAACTACCAAGTTAAAAATACATTTAAAAGTACCAGTAAACTTATATAAGGAACTGGGTTAATCATTCATAATTGTGTTAAACAACTTTTAAAAGGCTAAGTTATAGTAAACAGTAAATAATCTATGCATGCAAACATGTAAAACAAAGTAAACCAATAGAAATATTGAATGGATCAAAACTAATAGACCAAATGACGGTTTAAGTCCCTACCTCCATGAAAAACGGCCAAACTTAGCCTAAACCAAAATACTACTTTAAATGGACCGAGTTCTCAGATTAAGGATGACGTGTCAAGCAGCAGAAAGAGCTTTAGCCAATAGGAGAAGCCCGAGCCCTGGGGTGACGTCACGGGACGTCCCCGGGGGCTCGGGGGAAAACCTTCCTTTTAAGCAGGCGCTGATGGAGGAGAAAGGAGCGCTCAAACGAAACCGACACAGCGAGACGAGACGGACAGCGTGAGAAGGAGAACCTGGAGACATCCCCACCAGTTTGAGAAAAGGAGACGCAAACCAGAAGACTGATAGAATAAATGCTGTGAAACCTGATAATTAAGCTGTTGTTTTCAATAAAACAACAGAACTACAGACCGTTCTGTTTTCACTCGACGTGCTGCCTCCGTCTCCAACTTGATTTTGACCAATGAAATGAATGAACTTTTTAAACGTGTGAATACCACAGCAGAGTAAGGTAGCTATCCACTATACACTTAAGAAAAATTTTATAGCTACATAGAATCTATTGAAAAGACACGTTGATATCTAGCACCAGGGTAGCAGCAGTGGTTTGTTGTTGGTGTCTACAGTATATCTAGCACCATGGTAGCAGCAGTGGTTTGTTGTTGGTGTCTACAGTATATCCAGCACCAGGGTAGCAGCAGTGGTTTGTTGTTGGTGACTGTCTACAGTATATCTAGCACCAGGGTAGCAGCAGTGCTTTGTTGTTGGTGTCTACAGTATATCTAGCACCAGGGTAGCAGCAGTGGTTTGTTGTTGGTGTCTACAGTAGATCTAGCACCAGGGTAGCAGCAGTGGTTTGATGTTGGCGTCTATATCCAACACGCTATCGCCAGGGTAGCAGCAGAGTTCAGCCTTGGGAACAGCGACATGTCTGACCATGGAGAAGCCTGGCCAAGGATTTTGGTTTCCGTATTCCAAAATCAGAGAACCAGTCCGGGCGAGGGTCAAAACCAATATATCACCAGTGCCAACAATCCAAAGCCCAAAATCCAGAATCAGGTGTAATTAAAGGAAAAAAAAAGGCCGGGCAAGAAAACACAGTAAACACGTGTGGAGTGGAAGCGAAATATGAATGTATAGTATTTCCTCTAAATCTATTTCACTATTTCAAATGACCTGAGCTGGCACTCCAATACCAGAACCATTGTTAAAAAGTCCCAGCAACGTCTTTTCTTTCTTAGGAAACTGAAAGAGTTCACTAATAACAGGGTGATTCTACACAACTTCTATCGCTGTGTGATTGAGAGCGTTCTTACTTCCTCCTGTACTATATGGTTTGGTAACATTACAGACCAGGAGAAGAAATCTCTGAACAGAATTGTGCGTCTCGCACGCAAGACAATCGGGGTTAGTCTGCCAGCTCTAGAAGAGATCTATGGTGCCAGGCTGCTTTCCCGTGCCTCTGGCATTATCAACGACCCCTCTGGTCACCCAGCCATAGGCCTCTTTGTCCCCCTCCTGTCGGGCAGACGCTACCTCTTGGTTTACTAAGAGTTTCTTCCCCAGTGCTGTGCGCAGCCTGAATAACTCCAAAGGTATATTATCCTATTTTTATTTGGTGTGTTATTAGTCAGGTTGTGGAAGTGCTGTTTCTGTGTGTCTGTGCATCACGCACTTTGATTATATGCACTTTTACTGTCAATTGTGCCTCTATGCATTATGCACGTTTACTATGATATGCACTTTAGGGGATGTTGATATAAACTTTAGCATTTGTCCTTTTATACTGTCTGTGTTTAAAAAAAAATTCTGTACTGTTTCTACTCTGCTCCTGTATTGGATTAGTTATAGACACACAGTGTTTGCTCTGTACCTGTATTCCAATGTGGAATCGTCCATATATGGCAAATAAAATCTCTGAAATCATCATATTCTATTCAGCCTGATTATCTGGTATAGGTACTACAGCTGCATCTCCATAATTTATTGAGGTAAAACAAAAGTGAATTCGTGACAGCTTGATATATGGCAGCCACTCTTACTCTGAATGGATAACAAGTAAACAGTGTATTTGAAACATGTTGAGATGAGTTTCAAATATGTCAGGCTCTTCCTTCCTCAAATTTAGCATCACTTATTTCAGGACGTATCTGCCAAGCTGTCAACCAGTCCCCTGTGTAGGTAGTTGCAATTTAATTATGGAATTATTATTATTATATATTTTTTACTAACCCTTACTGACCTCACACAGCATGGATAGGGGTGGTGACCATCACTATAAGGAGAGGCTGAAGACTTTTATCATTATGATGTATAGGTCTAATAAATGAGCGCCAAATTAGCACACAGTCATTCATTGACACTCCTCATTAACTCATTGACTGTTTTTCCATCTGTACTCCCTAGCGCCAGAGTTTTTGTATTATTTATATATATATATAAATCCCAGGCTAACACCTGTCCCGTTTCAAATTAATCCAGTCCCGTTTCCTGGAACGCGAGATATTACGTGTTTTCTGTGCAGCATACGCATTTCGTGCGGGTTGCTCGCCTGACACCTATATTATTTCCAGGTCAAAGGTAAACATGACCATATAGAATAGTTCTATTCACAAAGCCACCATGGGGGGGGTCCCTCCGCGGACTCGTTTTCTGATGCTGGGATCATTACAAAGGCATGTTTCATGATGGGGTTCGGTAAAATAGACGTTACCTTTGTCAGCAGGTCCACCAAAACCCTGTCCACTCTTTCTCCGAAGTGTCTGAATCAGAACAGGAACAATACATTATGTTAGTTGGCTCTGACAGCGCCCAACTGATAACGTTAACGTTACATCCAAACAGCCTGTTTGAAAATACTAGAATCCAACATAGTCTGGTGAAAACGCACCTTATGTTATGGATGGATCGTCACCATTTGTCCTCTTCATAATAATCTCCAGTAGTTTGCTCGTCTAGGTGATTGCCATTGCCGAACGTTATAGTTGGCTCTAGTCTGGGGTGCTCTCAACTCTGTTGTCGGCGACAGATAATGTTACATGATTGGCCGGTTTGACTATAGTATTTTTATGATTTACCAGAAGTGCTGAGTCCAATGAAGTCTGGTGAAAACGCACCGTATCATCCATAAGTTTGATCGTTTTGTCCTCTTCATAATATTCTCCAATAGTTTGCTTGCCATTGCATAGGCAGTTCCAATGCTAGTGGCTACTATTATGGCCAGCAGTGAGTGAGCAACCCCCCCCCCACAGTAAATTAGCCCAGTTCAAAAGGTAGGCGATACTGCCACCTATCGGGATTCGATCGTCATTTCAATTCCAATTCACTCAGAGCTACCAGGATCACACAAGAAGGTCCGGCTGACTGTTTAGTATAATAATAATAATAATAATAGAAGAAAAAAAACAAGTATACACATTTTTGGCGTTCAATGAGTTAACATTGAACACAATGATTATTTCAATTAACTTATCGCAACACATGTTGCCATATTGTTTAGCGGCCACTAGATGGCACCTGCTAGGCTGGTCAGACCGAGGACAACATGGCCATTATTTTCATGAACATTCTCTTATTCAGAGAGACAGTTCACTAAAACATGTTTCTGAAAACATTTGAAATAGGCAATTTAGTTTGATTCATATTTGATCTGCAACGATTAATTTGGCAGTTTAATCAGAGTCATGAGACAGCATGCAATACTTTGCTGTGTGTGTGTGTTTAGACGTGTGCTTGTGCTGGTTATGCTGGCTTTTACAACACACATTTAGGCTGCATGGACAGAGATATCCTGTGGTCACAAGCCATGAGAGTAGTTGTATGATGTATACTGTATGTGTGTGCTGGCAATTCTGGGTGGAGCACTCCTATAGGTCTAATCTGTGAATATAAACCCATGCTAATGTATGTATGTAAATTGCTTTCACAAGAGCTAAAGAGATCATTTAATAAAAATCCAGTATTACGACGGGTAAACGTAGGCATCAATGATCTGTCTTTGAAGTCACAATTATTTTTGTGTAAACTACAAGTTGGTCGCAGGCAACCAACGGTGTTGGACCCTTTAGTTCAGACCTGGGCATTGTACGGCCCGCAGGCCAAATACGGCCTGCGGGATGATTCTGACCGGGATGATAATAAAAAATTAAATAAAATTTAGTTTAAATTTTTATTTTTATTTTTTCATGTCAGCGTTCACACGCAAAATATACGCTTACCTAGGATTTGACTTGATTCAACAACAACTCAGTTGGGGCAATGGCAAGCCAAAAACGGTCGAAAGTGTGTGGAGATGCGAAGCACAGGTGACAGATGTTCATCAGTGAGAGAGGATCTGTACCTGGATTTGGTAAACATTGTGACTGAGAATGTCTGGTCACATATGTAGGTGGATCCAAAGAGAACCAACATCTTCTGAGCATGTCTCCTCATGTTTGGAAAGTTCTCCTCCTTGAGAGCAGAGTAGAACTCTAGCAGTGATGCTGACTTACAGTAAAGTGCTCTTTCAGTAGTGAATCAGACTGCAGGTCAATGAGTTCAAGCTGAACATCAGTGGGTACACTATCAACACTGCAGGTAAAGGGAGTGAAAACCAGCTGCATTTCATCCTCAACCTTTTTGAAATCTTGAAAACGCCTTGAAAATTCATCATGCAGTGCTCCCAACATGGATGAGTACCTGTGCCGGTGATCAGCTGATGGTTTGACTTCTTTCAGGGTTTTCATGTGTTCGAGATTGTTGCTGCCTAGTTGCCTTGAAATTAATTGCAACTTTGTCATGAAGGCTTTCACATTGCTATGCATTTCATGAGCAAAAATGCCCTTGCCCTGCAGTTGTGTGTTCAGTAGGGATGGGTACCGTTCACATTTGAACCGATACGGTACCGGTACCCAACGGTACCTTTTTTCTGTACTTTAGTCTCTAAAAATGTAATCTACCTACCTCAGTTGTAAAAAAAAAAATCCGAACTTCAACCTGACGGACTTGTTAAAGCTCAAAAGAAACTGGATTTCTCACACTGAATGAAAAAAAAGAACTGAATAACACTAAAATGTGGGAATATAACAAGTGAAATGGGACACTTGATCCTTTTCTTTTTTTTGCACAGTAAAAAAAAGAACTGAAGAACACTAAAATGTGGAAATATAACAAGTGAAATGGGACACATGATCTTTTTTTTGCACAGTTCTGAAAACATTAAATGTTTAATATAGGCATGTAAAGTAAAAAAGGCTACAAAACTGGGACACTTTTCTTTACACAGTTCAGTCACATGTCTTGTTTATTTTGGCTACAAAGATGATGTGATGTCTTTAGAAAGCTAAGAAAATCCTTGTTTCAATAGTATATGAAACTCAAAATGCCCTTTGTTATTAATGTGACTGAAAATGAGTTAAATGTTTCACATTTTGTTTATCATTTTGGAAATTCTATTTGAATAAATGATATTTTTGAAAGCTAATCTCACCTTTTAATTGCCAAATAATAACATACAGTACACTCTTACCAGCAGTCAAAACAATGCCATTTACTGCTTTTTATATAGAAATAAAATGTATATTATGCATAATTGAGTTCGGAATTTTGTCCCGGCCCTCCAAAATATTTTCAGTTGCTCATTTGGCCCCCTAGGAAAAATAATTGCCCACCCCTGCTTTAGTTGGTTAATGCGGCTGCATGTAGATCCTCTGGTCCGGTTACATTAGTCTCTGGTCTAGAGCCTATTTTTTTAATGTATTTAATACATTATTATTATATTAAAATTATTGTATTATTTTAATTATATCAACAGAGGGCTCTGGTCTCGTCTTGTTGCTCTCTCTTACCCAACAAAAAGGCTATTATGGATTTATGTGCAATGATGAGGGAATGTTTTGATGATCGATGACAAAACATTTCCATTAGTCAACAACTCCGGCTGAATGTGGCTTGCATAATTTTTGGTTTTGCTTTGCTTAGCATGCATACCCAATCATTTTTGAATGGCCAGCCAGCCAGTTAATTGCAGTGGTCTGCTGATACTGTGGGGGTTACAAATCATGCGGTTGAGCCTCACATATTGAAAGAGGCAAGAATTAAAACTACAGATAATAATAATTATGATTGATTTAGTTTGAACAGTCTGCAGGTCTAAAGAACGCCAGAAGAAGAATCAAACAATGCAGCTTTGAACCTTAACTGCTGTGAGGGAAACTTGTGTGTGTGTGTGTGTGTGTGTGTGTGTGTGTGTGTGTGTGTGTGTGTGTGTGTGTGTGTGTGTGTGTGTGTGTGTGTGTGTGTGTGTGTGTGTGTGTGTGTGTGTGTGTGTGTGTGTGTGTGTAATATTATTATTTGTATTTAATTGTACCATTTACTACAGGGATATATATACCCAGGGGACTTGTTTTTTTTCCAACTGTGCAAGAAGAGATGGAATGATTAATTTATCTCACCTTCTTATCTCAACTATAAACTAGAAAAGTGTGCAAAACTCCACCAGGCGGCAGCATAAAACAATGAAAGCAGATCTTCCTGCATGAAGCATGGCTGGAGTAAACAGGAAATGACATGTCAGCGGCTCATCCTCCCCCACGGCCCCAGTCAACCATGGTGTCCCCCAAGACTCCGTGCTGGGTCCCCTACTATTCACCATTTACATGCTCCCCCTCGGTCAGATCATACGTCACTACGGACTCAACTTTCACTGCTGCACTGATGATACTCAGCTCTATCTCAGCACCTCACCATCCTCCCAGCTCCCCCCACAGTCCTTAGTCAACTGCCTCCACGTCATAAAAACCTGGATGTCAACCAAACTACTCAAACTCACCAGCAAAAAGACAGAGCTCATGGTTGTGGCCCCCAAGGCACTGCTCCAGAAGGTTGGAGACCTCCTCCTCCATGTTGACGGCTGTTACAACTCCCCGTCTCTCGAAGTCCGTAACCTGGGCGTCACCCTCGACTCCACACTCTCATTTCACTCCCACATCAAATCCGTTACCAAGTCTGCCTTCTACCACCTCAAAAACATCTCCCGTCTCCGACCCTCACTCTCAGATTCTGTGGCTGAGACCCTGATCCAGTCATTTATCACCTCCCGGTTGGACTACTGCAACGGAGTCCTGTTCGGGGTACCCAGAAAAGCCCTGGACAGGCTCCAGTATGTTCAGCACATCACCCCACCCTCATCCACCTCCACCGGCTCCCAGTTAAGTTACACATCTCTTTCAAACTCCTGCTCCTCACCTACAAGTCCCTCTATGCCCTCGCCCCCCGATACCTGTCTGATCTCCTCCACCAGCACACTCCATCCCGGAACATATGATCCTCTGATCTCGGTCTCCTCTCCATCCCTCGCACCAGGTTGCGGACTTTCGGTGACAGAGCCTTCAGCGTGGCGTCCCCTACCCTCTGGAACTCTCTCCCCCCTGAAATCCGCAACGCCCCAACCCTGGACACCTTCAAAACTGCTCTCAAAACACACCTCTTCACCAAGGCTTTTCCCCATTAGTTAGTTTAGATTAGGTTCATTATCCCTGCCCTCATCCCCCCCTTTTTTCCCTACTTCCCTACCCCTATTTTTTGTTGTGATTGTGAAGCGACCTTGGGTTTCATGGAAGGCGCTATAGAAATTTGATCTATTATTATTATTATTATTATTATTATTATTATTATTATTATTATTATTATTATTATTATTATTATTATTATTATTATTATTATTATTATTATTATTGTATTTATGTTATGCCACGGCCCCTTTTTGGCATTTGTAGTGCCCCCTATTGGTCAAATTTCAACAGCGTAATACAAAATATCCACCATTTTGGTGATGTTTGGACAAACATCCAGCAGTTTGTGGCTCATGTCTCCCTCTGTAATTTTTCAGATTTTTACAGATTATGAAAATATAGAATGTAAGTTTTCAAATGAAAATATTTTAAGAAGATATGCTTATTTGAATCTTGTCTAGTCTCAGAGCAGAGGAAAACTGAGAAAAGACTATCTAAAGTTTAGTTGCATTTTTAACACCTTGGCAGTCAGGTAGGTGTGAACAATAGCTCTTAAATCCACCCCTAACCACTCCCCCACTGGATTAGCTGTCATCTGTCAGTAGCCCTTTTCACACAGACTTCGCTGCATTAAGGATTCTCTTATAGATTAGAATAGACGTGAAGTAACCAAGTGGTCTATAATTCTGTTCTGATGAGATCAGAACCAGCTTGAATACTCTGCGTTGTGAATTGTCCGTCCTAATTCCCTTGTACTTTCAAAAGACCATAAAGGTCAGACAGAGGAGAATGTAGTTATTTCAAAAGTAGTGGTTTTATTAAAATCCACAAAGTTATACAAAAATGATCTGTTTCAATTAAAATGAAAGTGCTATAACATTGAGGTACCGAAAGCACTATGCCGCTTGCCCTCAATATTAGACTAAGAAAGCAGTTAAAAAGACTAACGAATTGTTGAATTGTTGATGGTCTTTGTTGTCTTGCTGACAACAAAGGATTCTGTTCTGATTCCAAAAGTTTCTCCTCCGTGTGTTCCTTTGTTCCTGCTGCCGCTCCTCTGTGTGAAGGTGGGAGGTATTCCTGTGTCGGTTCCGTTTTTAGTGTGTTTCTTCACAGTCACAGCACCCCCCTTTTTATCAATGAGCCTGGCGGGTCTGCGTGATGTCACAGGAGTGACGTCAAGCAGATGTTTTCCTCCAATCACGGGCTCTCAGTTTGAATTTGAAATAAGGGCTGTCCTTTGGAGCCCTCTAGCTGTTCTCCTTTGTTTCCAATCAAAGAATAGCTTTACTGTCTAAATTTACTTTATATGTTTTGTTTTACAATTCAAGATGCATATTTTTGAATCGGGGATAACCAGATGAACACATAGCTACCATTTTAAACTCAAAACAGCTTTATACTTGACCAGAATCACAGTATTTTATCATTAATTCCACTTATATTGTTTCCTAATCATATTCTTTTAACTTAAATCAATATCTATTTTATACAGTTATTATACAGCACTTTGAGTATTTTCCAATGTAGTTTCAGAAGTGGCTTAATTTCAAACTCTGTGATTCTTAATCATAAACCTTGCATTTTTCATATCATTAGATTCAGGATTATTACCACAACCTAACAGGAATATTTGCAGTTCATTGTAAGCTAATTTAAGTATAGAAACATACATTTGAAAGTGTACTTGTGTTACTGAAATAGTGAATCCTAGTCCCTCCTCTGCAGCTGTTCCCACATGTCGTGCCACAGAGCCAGTTTAACAGATACCACCGATATGTGACTCTTGACCTATTGTCTGCAGCTGTTGCCAACACTTTGTATGCAAATCTACCTTGTTGTGAGCCCAAGTCTCTGTAACCACACACAATCTATAGTTTTGTTACTCTAATCAAATCAGGTTTATTTGATCTCCAACTGTTACTCTTTGACTGTTCTATAAGAACCTCCAAATCACGAGTCCAAGGCAGCCAGTTGATGCAGTTTTTTGGCATCTTCTCATGTTCCATATTATTTTAATTAGACATAAAACATGTAGCCTATTATTATTATTATATTATGTGGTCAGCCTAATGTGACAAATGAGAGTTAGACTAAGTAATATTCCGACAGGTTGGTAGTTTTAGCGTTTTTCTCACATTGTATATTATTGTAATTAGACATTAACCCTATAAAGCGCCCATGCAACACTAGACATTAAATATCTTTGGAACCATTTGGGATAAAGTCTCGCTTTTAATGAAACATTCAGGGTATGTTTCAGGTATGTATGTGGACACACGTTTTGTGATGATTGTCCCAATGGTTGTTGACTTTGGTCTATTAATGTGCTGAGCCACTTTTAAAGTTAATTGGTCAATATCTACAACATGCTATTAAATATCAACAAGCCTTATACAACATTTGATACGCTTGTTCCAGTAATGATCCATAGAAGATTTGGTAGCAATCAGGCTTATGGTTAAGGCTTGTAGAGTGAGGATAGATGGATGTCTGTATACCATGTTTCGTGTAAATCTGACTTACAGTGTAGGAGTTATGACCTTTCAAAGATCAAAATGTTGACCTTTAATTATAGCACCATGCCTTTTAGTTGGCAAGCTATCCTGAGCATACACACACACACACACACGCTACCGATTGCAATATCTCTCCCCAGGCATTCCACCTGGTGGAGATAATTACACACAGTAATCACAGTATTCTCTCATAATCGCTTCCACATACAAACATTTTATTCAGCACCATGTAATTTATTTCTGCTCAAAACATCACCTTTAATAACCTTAGTATAGCAACCTTTTGGCTTTCATTCTATTCAAGTTGTCTATTTGCTTAAAAAATACATCAATGAAATTTAACTCTGTTTCTCTCTCCATCCACCCATTCTTCCACAAACCACCCTCTTAAAACCCATTAGCCAGGTGAGATAATGACTTGCAAACTCAAGTGGAGCTACCATTTTATGAAACTACATTACTATGCAAGGTTAAAAAAAATAAAAGCAAACTTCTGTTTCACCAAAAGTACACAAGGCTTCAAATGTTTCCATCCAGTAAAACTTTGCAAAATACAACACATTATCATACATATTTTGACCCTGTTTAAGTGTTTATGCAAAGTGGGTACAATTATACTCAGAAATTCAGTTTAAAATATGTATGTCAGACTTTACATTTGTTTAATCTGTCTGAAATATTTGTTAAAGGCCCAATCTGTGATTCAAATATAAACAAATGGGTTGCTTTCATCCTCTAGTTTAGCTGAGCTCTTGATACAAAGGCTAACAGACTTAAATATGCATTTTTAAATCTATTTGTTGTATTTTCTATTATATTTTAGTTTAGTTAGTTTTCATTGGTAAAGTTAGTTAACAATGGAGTAAATAATCTATATTCTGCTTTATTTCCATCTACAGATCAAACTATTCAAAACTGTATGGGAATATAATCCACATCGTGATAGGATATTTTTTTAGTTTTAGATCATTTCCATAAAACAGCGTGTGCTTGTAATTTTTTTCTGCAGAGAGGTTGCACTTCCTTTGTCAAAGTGAAGTGAAGAGACCTTTTGACAAGTGTAACTCTCCTGATGTCGATCAGAAATGGCTCTGAAGTGCCTTTCCATATCATTCAGACCACAATCAGCCCTCTCCACCAAACTAAAACCTCCAAATGGAACGGGTTCTCTGAAGGACAGCCTTTCAAGTAGAAAGAATGTCCAGCTGTCAGCTCTTTAGCTTGTTGAACTGAGAGTGGCAACAATTTGGAACGTAATCGCCTCATCCCTCTGCTTGTTCAGACTGTTGACACTCTCCTTCAGCCATTGTGCAGTAGATCATGTCATAATCTGCATATGCAAAAACCTCCCCGCTTCAGTAAATAGACCTCTAACCTCTAACCGCCAGCACTTTATTATGAGGAATCAACAACAGGAGGCCACACGTAAACAAGTAGAGAGGAAAATCCAGTCATTGTGAGGGTCACCTCCACTCCTCACAGACTCTGCTGGTGGTACACTCACTTACAATTCATAATTTAGTAATTTAGCTGACGCTTTTATCCAAAGTGATTTACAGATTGTGAACAACATGAGTGTTGTTGAGTGTTACACTCTGAGTGCAAGATAGATCTAAGAATAGTAGTATAGTAGTATATATATATATATATATATATATATATTTTTTTTTTCTTTTTTTTTTTCACAAGCAATGTTCACCCCACGTGGAATACATCTCCATCAAATGCAGACCATACTCCCTCCCAAGACAGTTTGTGTCTGGGATCCTAACAGCAGTCCATATTCTACCCACAAATGGAGATAGGCAACAGGGTCACTAATGAGCTGGTGTGACATTAACTCCGACCTGAAACGATACCACTCTGACTGTAACATCAGTGTTAGAAGATTTCAACCATCTAAAGTGACATCACACATAGACTTTTGCAAGAACATCTTCATAGCTATTAAATCTGTGATGTCATGGCAACAATAAACCCTGGCGATCTAATTTAATTGTGGAGACAAAAAACACTGCATGGGAACATGGAACAATACATAAGGCAGCAAAATATGAGCTCAGATCTGCAATAAAGAAAGCAAAAACATCTTATGCCAAAAAAGCCGGAGGACAAATCTGTCACAAACAACCCCATGGCAATACGGAAAAGTCTTCAAGAACAGACTGCCTGGTTTGAGAAGCCCTCTCCTTAGGGTGCTTTCACACCAGAGCTGTTTGGTCCGGACTATCGGACCAGAATTCGTTTTCTCGGATAGTCCGCTTTTTTTGGGGTGGTGTGAATGCTCAGTCGAACTCTGGTGTGGACCAAACACGCAAACTCTGGTCCGCCTGAAAACGTAGGTCTCGGTTCGCTTCATTGGACCAAACACGGACCATAGGAAGTGACCTGATAAACTGTGCATCTTGGGTAGAAGGATGATAGCGTTAAAACGCATAATCTATGTTTTAAATTATGGCTATGTGTCTAATCTGCCCGTCCCTTATCAATGACTTGTTTGCAGTCAACATTGTCGAAACGGATTGTTTTTTAATCGGTTCATATCCTTTTTATAGCATTTCGAAAAGCTATCGTTTTCTCGAACATTTTTGGAAAATAGAAAGATTCCGTCATAAACGGCATTTATTGGAATATTATCGAATACACTAGACACGTTGTCATTTGTCGGCCTATTTATGAATAATTTTCAAATAAACTCTACATTATCGATATTATTATGTGTACTTATGCACGCTATAGAAGCGAGCTGAGAAATCGATTCTCTTATTTCCTCAACAGCACACACACACACACACACATATACGGGACACTGTCAGGATGGAGGTAGGTGAGTTCCAATTGTTGTAGGCAATCACAGAGACGGAGAAGGTATACTCTTGAACAGGTTCGACTTTAATAGTAAAGAACACAAAGAGTAAAACTAGGATACCATGCCAAAGGCAAGGGAACGAGAGAAATAGATAATGGAGCTTAGTGGTGGTCCAGAACTGGAACCGGCCGTGTTATCTCCGAACGCCTATAGTGAAGACCTGACGAATGACAAGCAGAGGAAAGGAATGTTAAATAGCCACCAAATACCAACATTCCACACACACCCAAGTGACAGCCAATCAGAAGCCAACCCCTAAGTGACAGCACTAAATGACAGGGAAAAACAAGTGACAGCAATCAAGTGACAGATGACAGAGAAGGTGGGTGGTTCCTGACCGTAGTCGAGAACCAGAATCGTAACAGTACCCTCCCCCGACGAACGGCACCAGACGTTCACCTGGGGGCCTCGGGATTCAGCCGCCGGAAATCAACGATCAGGCTGGGATCTAAAATATCCCTTTGAGGCACCCAAGAATGCTCTTCTATCCCGTACCCCTTCCAATCCACCAAGAACTGAAACCCCCTACCCCTCCGCCTACAACCCAGTATCCTCCGCACCGTGTAAATGGGCTGACCACCCATAAACCGAGGCGGAGGAACCGTAGGCAGTGGCGGGGCCAAGGGCGATGAGAGGAACGGCTTCAACAGGGACACATGAAACGTCGGATGAACCCTCATAGAGCTCGGAAGCCGTAGCCTGTAAGCCACAGGATTCACCCGACGTACCACTTTAAAGGGCCCTATAAAGCGAGGAGCCAGCTTCCTGGATTCCACCCGGAGAGGGAGATCCCAGGTGGAAAGCCAAACCCGCTGCCCAGGATGGTAAACCGGAGCCGAACGACGCTTGCGGTTAGCCTACCGCTGGCGCTGGGTACTAACCGAAACCTTCTGCAGCGCCGCCCGGACCCGCTTCCACGTCCTGCGGCAGCGAGCCATATGTGCCTGGGCAGAGGGCACCTCCGCCTCCTGCTCCTGCTCGGGAAACAGAGGAGGTTGAAAACCATACTGACACTGAAAGGGAGACATACCGGTAGAGGAGGAGAGGAGGGTATTATGCGCGTACTCAGCCCATGCCAACCTCCTACTCCACATTGCCGGGCGACCGGCAACGTAACATCTCAAGACCCCCTCCAGGTCCTGGTTGACGCGCTCCGTCTGCCCGTTCGACTGCGGATGAAACCCAGACGAAAGGCTGACAGAGGCGCAGAGACCGGCGGCAAACGCCTTCCAGAACCTGAAAGCAAACTGAGGACCCCGGTCCGACACGATATCCACCGGAAGCCTGTGGACCCGAAAGACATGCTGTATCACCAGATCAGCAGTGTCTCGGGCCGATGGAAGCTTGGAGAGGAACAAAGTGAGCCGCCTTCGAGAACCGGTCCACCACCACCAAAATGGCGGTGAACCCGTCCGAAAGGGGGAGGCCAGAAATAAAGTCCAGGGATATGTGCGACCAGGGCCGTTTAGGAATAGGAAGTGGCCGGAGGAGACCTGACAGTGCACAGCGAGAGGTCTTACTGCACGCGCACATCGGGCAGGCCGCCACAAAGGAACGCGTATCCCCCTCCACTGTCGGCCACCAGAACCTCCTATGGATAAATTCCAGGGTCCTGGTGGCCCCAGGGTGGCTGGTGAGGGATGAGGCATGTGCCCACTGCAACAAACGTGAGCGTGCCGCCTTGGGCACATACGACCGCCCCGGAGGGCCCCCGCCAGGGTCGGGCTCCCGCGTCAGCGCCGACCCTACCACCTTATCTATGCCCCAAGACACAGGTGCCAAAATCAAGGCCGGTGTAATAATGGGATGGGGCTGCTCCTCCCGGCCAGGAAGATCAAACTGGCGCGATAACGCGTCGGGTTTGATATTCTTGGACCCGGGCCTATAGGAGATGGTAAATCGAAATCGTGTGAAGAATAACGCCCATCTGGCCTGGCGAGCGTTAAGGCGTTTAGCCCCTTGGATGTAAGCCAAGTTCTTATGATCAGTCCAAACAATGAAAGGATGTGCTGCCCCCCTCCAACCAATGACTCCATTCCTCCAGTGCCAATTTGATAGCCAACAACTCCCGATTACCCACGTCGTAGTTGCACTCGGCTGGTGACAGACGGCGAGAAAAAAAAGCACACGGGTGCACTTTCCCATCCTTTAAGCATCTCTGAGAGAGCACCCCCCCCCCCACCGCGATGTCAGAGGCATCCACCTCCACAATGAACGGAACCTCCGCATCGTGGCGGATCAATAGAGGAGCGGATGTAAACCGACGTTTGAGATCGCAGAAGGCCGACTCTGCCCTAGGCGACCATTCAAAGCCAGGGAGAGAGGCCTTAGTGAGAGCTGTTAACGGATTGGCTAAGGCGCTAAAGTTGCAAATAAAGCGCCTGTAAAAATTTGCAAAGCCCAAAAACCATTGTAACCCCTTGAGCGACGAAGGCCGTGGCCAGTCCAAGACTGCACTCACCTTGGCCGAATCCATGCGTAGATCACCCTTCGTCAACACAAAGCCCAGGAAGGAAACGGTATCAGTGTGAAACACACACTTCTCGGCCTTAACAAATAGTTGATGCTTGAGGAGACGGTCTAGCAACTCCCGAACATGCAGTTGGTATTGCACCATATCGCGAGAAAAAATTTGGATATCATCTAGGTAAACAAACACAGACACCCCAATCAAGTCTCGCAGCACGTCGTTAACCAGGGCTTGGAAGACTGCCGGAGCATTAGCCAAACCAAAGGGCATGACCAAATACTCATAGTGACCATTGGGCGTATTAAATGCAGTCTTCCACTCGTCTCCTTCTCTAATCCTGACCAGATTGTATGCATTACGTAAGTCAAGTTTAGAAAAGACCTGTGCCCCCTGTAAGCACTCAAAGGCCGTGTCCATGAGAGGTAAAGGATATCGGTTCTTGATGGAAACGTCATTCAATCCCCTATAATCAATGCACGGACGCTGATCCCCATCTTTTTTATCAACAAAGAAGAAACCAGCGCCGGCCGGGGATGTGGAAGGACGTATGTGCCCCGCAAGCAATGCCTCCTCAATGTAGGTGTTCATGGCCAAGGTCTCGGGGCGTGAGAGAGAGAACATTCGCCCGCGAGGCGGGGAGGTACCGGGTAGGAGATTAATGGGACAGTCCCAATAGATCTCAGGAACCCCTATCAAATCGGGATTAGAGGGTGGAACAGAATCTGCGATGCTCCCCACCACCCTGGAGAGAGAAGAAGGAGAAAAAAGAGAAGAGGGGAAGGGAGACGAGGGAGTGGACAAACTCTCGCCGACGACCGACTCCACGCCGACCTCCGTTGAGAGCTTGCCCGTGCTCCAATTCATATTCCGTACACATGAAGACAACCAGGGATGACCCAACACCATTACAGAATAGGGGGAGACAATAACAAATAATTGAACCCACTCCCACCCCCCACCCGCCACCCGGATGTGCATAGGAACAGTGCGTTGCGTGACGCTCCCACTGCCCAGGGGCTGACCGTCCAGGGCGTAGACCGGAATGGGAACCCCCAACTTCTCTACCTGGATTCCCCATTCTCTCACCAACCCCAAGTGAATGAAATTGCCCGCCGCCCCTGAGTCAATGAGAGCCTTCGTTCCCCTAACATTACCCCCACAGTTAACCGCCACCTCCAGAAATGTACGAGTGTCGGATGGTAGTGCTGGGGTGAGCCACCTGCTGGCGCCCTCTCGAGGCCCGGCGGAGCACCTCCTCTTCCCGACTGGTGCAGAGTTGAGCCAGCCTGTTCCCGACAGCTGCCGAAACGATGACCGGTGCGGCCGCACCGGAAGCAGCGTCGCTCCTCGATGAAGCGCCGCCGCTCGTCATCTGAGAGCGACAGCGCCCCAAGCTGCATGGATTCATCACCCAGTGGCCCACTCGTGTAATGCGGGAAGATATCAACAACGGGAGGAGAAAGGACACGTACCTGGGTAGTAACTTCACTCTCCCTCTCTCTCTCCCGATGTCGGTTGTCCATCCGTATGGCGGTGCTGATGAGTGTTTCCAGCTGCTCAGGGATCTCACGCATGGAGAACTCGTCCCTCATCCGTGCGGAGAGTCCCTTGAGGAATAGGACCACACAAGGAATCTCCGGCCAAGCTGCCTCCCGAGCCACGATCCGAAATTCTATGGCGTATTCTGAGACCGTGCGGAGGCCCTGCCGGCAGGCGAGAAGCCGCCCACCGGCCTCGAAGATCGAGAGTACTCGAGAAGTGTCGAATACCCTTCTCAACTCCCCGGTGAAGTCGTCCACACAGTCGCAGATAGCCGAACCGCTCTCTAATTCGGCCGTAGCCCAGGAGAGTGCTTGACCGGTGAGGATGGTGATAATATATGCGACTTGTGCTCTGGAAGAGGGAAATGAGCGTGGCTGCAGCTGGAACACGAGTGAGCACTGGGTGATGAACTCTGCATCCCTCCGGTGCTCCCGCGTAGCGGCCTGGTGCGGGTAGCCGTGGCTCCTGGTTCCGATCCTGGTACCCAAGAGCTCCCCGACTCTCCTCTGTGTTGAACGTGGTGTTGAACGCCGCCTCTCCTGCCGCCGTCTCTCCCACCGTCGTCCTTACCCCCGCCACCTCGACTTGTGCCTGCTTGGCTGTGAGGAGCGCCGACTGTGCCGTCTCCTGCGACGCGCTGACAATCCCGCCCAGCCGAACCAACTCGGCGCTGACCAGATGTTGGTGTTCCTCCATGCGCTCCTGTGCACTCTTCTGTGCCCAGAGCATCTCCATGATTGCCTCCATGGAACTCTGATGGTCAGGTCTTCTGTCAGGATGGAGGTAGGTGAGTTCCAATTGTTGTAGGCAATCACAGAGACGGAGAAGGTATACTCTTGAACAGGTTCGACTTTAATAGTAAAGAACACAAAGAGTAAAACTAGGATACTATGCCAAAGGCAAGGGAACGAGAGAAATAGATAATGGAGCTTAGTGGTGGTCCAGAACTGGAACCAGCCGCGTTATCTCCGAACGCCTATAGTGAAGACCTGACGAATGACAAGCAGAGGAAAGGAATGTTAAATCGCCACCAAATACCAACATTCCACACACACCCCTGTGACAGCCAATCAGAAGCCAACCCCTAAGTGACAGCACTAAATGACAGGGAAAAACAAGTGACAGCAATCAAGTGACAGATGACAGAGAAGGTGGGTGGTTCCTGACCGTAGTCAAGAACCAGAATCGTAACAGGACACGCTGTTATCTCAGTGAAGACAGCTCTGATTATCCTAAAACTGGTAACATAGACTCCTTACCTTAGATCAGATGTTCTCCAAAAAGATTATTCCAATTCCTGATCGTGTTTATTGATTGATTATTGGCTGCTGTAAATATATATTCCAGGCTGCTTTCCATCTCGCGATCACTTCCCTCTTCATCAGATCCCTCGCCAGCATAGTGGAGCCAGTAGGCCCCCCCCCCCACAGATCCACCAGTGTAATTGAATGGCCTGCAGTTACACAGGGATAGACGATAGGGGGCGGTATTTTCCCATCGGAGCTCCTAGAGGGGCTGCTGTACCAACGGGAGACTCGGTTGAAAAACAATTAGACTATTTAATATAGGCTAAACACAGTGCGTAAAATATAGGCTAAGCGTAAAAGGCAACTTTGGCTATAGCCTTCTAAAACGATTAAAGAAGTTAAAACGAATAACCGGCTGAAAAAACAATTAGCATATTTAAAGTCTGTGACTTGCTTCGAAACATATCATTGAGTCTTTCGAAGATGAGACCCTCGCAGTCACACACACGCTCACACACACGTTAGGGCTCGCAGTCACGCACACACATTTCCACTCTCTATTGTGTCCAATAGACGAGCGCCCTTTTCGACCGTGTGACATTGTTCAGACAGTTTAGTGCGCTTGACAAATTGCAATGTGAATGCAGACGAACCAAATGAAGAATGCAACAATGTTGCAACTTCACCCCCCGAACCGCACCAAGTCTGCACCAAGTCCACCAAAACTATGTGAAAGCGCCCTTAGAATCGATTTCAAGGTCCTCCTCCTTATATACAAAGCACTAAATGGAAAAGGACCAAGTTACATTGCAAATGCTCTTGCCACCTATCTAGAATATTAAGATAATCGACTATTGGTCTATTGAAGGTTCCCAACCACAGCCTAAAGAAAATCGGGGATGCAGCCATCACAAACTATGCACCAACGCTATGGAACACCCTACCTATGAACATTAGGGAAGCTAGATCTCTAAATATTTTCTAAAATAAGCTAAACACTTACCTATTCACCATAGTCTTTTAATACACAGCGCTGCTTGATTGTACTGTAGATTGCACTATTTTACTCTGTCTATTCTATTTTACTCTTTTATTACTTTACATGTTCTAAACTGTCAGGTACTGAACTGTGTGGATATCAAGCAGGAAGAAAGACTGTCAGGTTTTAAAACTGTGTGGGGGACCCAGGCCTAGAACTGTGCTTTGAGAGAGGGAACTGTGCCCTGAGAGGGAGGTTCAAAGGGTCAAAGTGGGTATCAAACAGGAAGAAAGACTGTCAGGTTTGTGTGGATATCAAACAGGGAAGAAAGTGGGTAAAGATGGTTTTAAACTGTTAAACAGTAATTCAGCATTATTTTATTCTGTTAACACAATGGTGCCCGACCACGGAGACATCCGTGTTTTGATTCCACTCGTTGTGGACAGAAGCACGGATATATCCGTGGCAAGTTGTTCTTGCTTTTATTCCATTTTAATAATCTATTCAAGGTCTCCGAGCGGCACTGCAGATGTACCCTACTCTTTGAATTCGAGAAAGTGCAATACCGGCCAGATCCTCTTAGGGGCGCTATCGCGATAATGCAGTGTGCCCTGTGGCTGAACGGAGCATTATTTTTTTTTACTTTCAATGGAGTTTTCAGTTAGCTCGATTCTGGATGTGCAGCATGTAGCTTGGATTACGTTTTGGATTACGGATTTCACTATGCAATAAGGGGATTTATCATCAGCCAATGGACATATCGATCTACCAGATGGCGAACGATAACGGGGAAATGCTCGGGGGGATCCAACCGGCTCATGGTAAGATATTTTTCATGTAAATTACAGCCCGATCGAGCCTTGTTATGATACGATACGATCGGCCTATGTGGCTACTTAGACGAACACGGTTATTGGTAATCAATAATAGGAAACAACGTTCCCCGCCCCCCCCCCCCCCCCTTTCATGCATACATGCTTGAGGATCATACCGATCATATGCAGTTTGAGTTTTTACTGTAGCATCTGTATAACGGAAATGCCATTGGATATAACGTTAGTAACTATTAGCCCTTTATCTCGCCTTCCAGGAAATATACTAGACCAAATGCCGTATAACGCTTATATTCACGGCACTATAAAATGAGAACGTATTGATGAGAAAATTATTTCTTTAATCCATTTTGAAGGGACAGTTTATGGTCCCAATTGACAATGAGAATGGACAGATAGCAATACTATAAAGTATAGATTTAGCTCTACAAACAGCCCCACGTCTGTTTACATTTGCCGGTCCTCTAGAAGAGTTTTATTAGACGCATCCCAATGGCCCAGAATGTGTTAAGAGCGATACACTGCTCTGTCGTGCCACCTAGACTAATTACCACAACACTGTGATTAGTGTACTGTAAATTAGGGCTGTTTTTATTTCATTGAACTATTTAATTGCATTGCACTATTGCACACTTTTACTCTGTGTATTCTATTTGACTCTTTTTATTATTGTCTATTTTAAAACTGCCATATAATCAAACCATAAACACGGTGACCTCTCACTTATCACCACTATCCACAACTGAAACAAGTGTGTTTTGTAAGCTGGGCAAAAATGCAGCATCAAGCCCAGACCATCTAACCCCGGCCTTACTAAGTCACTGTTCAGACCATCTAACCCCAACCTTACTAAGCCACTGTTCAGACCATCTAACCCCAACCTTACTAAGCCACTGTTCAGACCATCTAACACCAGCCTTACTAAGCCACTGTTCAGACCATCTAACCCCGGCCTTACTAAGTCACTGTTCAGACCATCTAACCCCAGCCTTACTAAGCCACTGTTCAGTCCATCTAACCCCAGCCTTACTAAGCCACTGTTCAGTCCATCTAACCCCAGCCTTACTGTTCAGACCATCTAACCCCGGCCTTACTAAGTCACTGTTCAGACCATCTAACTCCAGCCTTACTAAGCCACTGTTCAGTCCATCTAACCCCAGCCTTACTAAGCCACTGTTCAGTCCATCTAACCCCAGCCTTACTAAGCCACTGTTCAGACCATCTAACCCCAGCCTTACTAAGCCACTGTTCAGTCCATCTAACCCCAGCCTTACTAAGCCACTCTTCAGACCATCTAACCCCAGCCTTACTGTTCAGACCATCTAACCCCAGCCTTACTAAGCCACTGTTCAGACCATCTAACCCCAGCCTTACTAAGTCACTGTTCAGACCATCTAACTCCAGCCTTACTAAGCCACTGTTCAGTCCATCTAACCCCAGCCTTACTAAGCCACTGTTCAGTCCATCTAACCCCAGCCTTACTAAGCCACTGTTCAGACCATCTAACCCCAGCCTTACTAAGCCACTGTTCAGTCCATCTAACCCCAGCCTTACTAAGCCACTCTTCAGACCATCTAACCCCAGCCTTACTGTTCAGACCATCTAACCCCAGCCTTACTAAGCCACTGTTCAGACCATCTAACCCCAGCCTTACTAAGCCACTGTTCAGACCATCTAACACCAGCCTTACTAAGCCACTGTTCAGTCCATCTAACACCAGCCTTACTAAGCCACTGTTCAGACCATCTAACCCCAGCCTTACTAAGCCACTGTTCAGTCCATCTAACCCCAGCCTTACTAAGCCACTGTTCAGTCCATCTAACCCCAGCCTTACTACGTCACTGTTCAGACCATCAAACCCCAGCCTTACTAAGCCACTGTTCAGACCATCTAACCCCAGCCTTACTAAGCCACTGTTCAGTCCATCTAACCCCAGCCTTACTACGTCACTGTTCAGACCATCAAATCCCAGCCTTACTAAGCCACTGTTCAGACCATCTAACCCCAGCCTTACTAAGCCACTGTTCAGACCATCTAACCCCAGCCTTACTAAGCCACTGTTCAGACCATCTAACCCCAGCCTGACTAAGCCACTGTTCAGACCATCTAACCCCAGCCTTACTAAGCCAATGTTCAGTCCATCTAACCCCAGACCAGCTGGCCTCAATCTTGGACATAATCCACCATCATCCCCATTCTCAAAACAGCAAAAAAAACATCTGGCCTCAATGACTATAGGCCTGTGGAGTGGACCAGACATCAAGGCATTCAAGCGCATAGTCCAAGCATACATTAAATCAGTCACATCCCCCCGGATGGACCCACTACAATTTGCATATAGCCCCAAACCGGTCCACAGATGATGCAGTCGACCTTCATATCCATCCTCTTAGGCTGTTGAGGAAACTCCAGGAAAGGAACATTAACACCTCACTGGACCTGGATCCTGGATTTTCTGAAGGACAGGAGCCAAGTTGTCAGATTCAACAACGTCACTTCCCACCACCTCACCACCAGCACAGGGGTGCCACAGGGGTGCCACAGGGATGCACTATGTCCCCATTGCTCTTCTCCCTCTTCACCAACGATGTCAGATCAACATCAAACTCCATCAGGATTCTGAAATACATGGACGACACAACACCACCATCGTAGGACAACGAAGACGCAGACAAAGCTGCAGGTAGAGAAGTCAGTCAACTGGTGCAGGGGAAATGAGCTAGTCCTGAAATGAAAAATACTGAAATGATCATCAACTTCAGAACAAAACAATCAATAAAAGCACCTATTCTCGTCGCCAGCCAACCAACTGCAATAAGTTCCTTGGCACACATCAGCAATAACCTAGAATGGGATCTCAATGCAAAACCATCCAATGCAAAAAAGCCAACAGAGACTCTACTTCCTGAGACAACTAAAAAAACAAAGGCATGGTCTACCAGTCCAATTCTACACAGTGCTGATGACCCAGGGCATCTTGTCACTATCAATGAACTGCCTGGTATGGAAACACATCCCAGCACACAATATAGAAAATGTACAGAATTATCACCAGAGCATCAAAGATCATAGGCTGCAAACTCATCACACTGGACTCCATATACAGTATATACAGTAACGCACCATCTCCCAAGCAATCAAGATCACTGATGACCCTCTCCACCCAGCTCACCATCACTGTCAGTTTCTCCCCTCTGGCAGAAGGTACAGGTCACTAGGAAGCAGGACGGAACACATTAACTGGAGCTTCTTGCACCAAAGCCATACAGTTGATAAATACACAAAAGTCAGTTTAATTGTATGGTATGTGGAGTTGTGCACAGTATGTTTTTCGTTTAGCTGTTTTGCACTAACCCTCAAGCCCTTTGTGCTGGTGTTGTAATTCCACCAGCCTAGCCGTGTGATAATAAAATATTAGTGCCTACTTACTGGTCATGGGAGGCTTCAATAACGTTTGGATGATAATCCATTTTGTGAATACATTTGTTCAAACAACATCTTTGTTGCCCGACTGCTCCTGCTTTTTCAGTGTTTAGCATTGTTTTCTAGCAATGTGGGGTTGTATCAACACTATGTCGCAAATTAAAAAAATTGCGCATTCCTCCAGTTCAGATGAGACAATAAGGTCCTCCCCCACTGAACCAAGCCATTCTGATTTGACTGGTTCGCTGACGTGAATTCGGCACTGATCTGCATATCTCAGCCCCTGGTTGTAGCCACCGCCCACAATCAACAACGAGTGAGTGGAAATAATGCGAAAGCGGTTTCCCTGTCACGGACACTTCCTCAAACAGATTGACGTGACACGAGTGCTGATAGAGAGAGAGCGAGAACGAGCGAGTGAGAGAGGGAGAGATAGACAAATAGAGAGAGGGAGAGAGAGGCTCTCATACGGAGCATTTACACACACTCCAGACTGTGTGTGTGTGTGGGGAAACATGTGCATGCTCTCGGAGCATCTCTCCTCTCTCTCTCTCTCCCTGTCTCCCTCTCTCTCCCTCTCTATCTCTCTCTATCCCTCTCTCTCTCGCTCGCTCGTTCTCTCTCGCTCTTTCTCTATCAGCACTCGCGTCACATCAACCTGTTGCAAAATATCATAGCGCACACGCACACTCCCACGTGTATTCCGATCCATGCAATAATATTCATGGGGGTATATATTGTCATTTGAAACAAGTTACCAATGCATTGTCCCGTGGGATTATGCCCCCCCGTGGCGAACTTAATTAGTCTCCCTCTCTATCTCTCTATCTCTCTCTGTCTGCCAGTGTAGACTGTGGGTGACTGTCATACAGCGCATTGTGAGTATGGGCGGAGCCCAGCCAAAAACAGCTTGAAATCTGGAAGTGCAGAAAATGCACTTGATTAGAAATACAAAACAATGAATTTATTTGAAAAAAAAACCTTACAGATGTGTTCCATAGACTCACAGTAATTGTGTAAAATTGCCCAAATAGTGAAAGAAATAGTAAGATAGTTCTCCTTTAAGTAACTTGTGTTCCGCTGGGAAAGCATCATTGCATACACTTGGTTTAATCCAAACGTCCATTCGGAAACATTGTATTATGAAATAAGACGGGTGAGTCTGAGTCACTCGCCTCGCTCTTTTTTGCCTGATTGATTAATTTCCTGATAATCTATGACGGTGAGTCGGTGACCCCTCCTCATCCCGACTAGACTGTGTTGTTGTGACCTGTGTTCGCGCGTGACTTTCGAATTATTGTAAACACAACATAGCACTGTGATATTCTGATATATATCACATTCTGATATATATTTTCCGTGTCAAATAAATTTTAAAAGTTTTAAACGGAAATTTTATAAATTAAAAAGTAGAGGTTCAAACCCATTAATTAAGATTTGGGGGGAGGGTGTAATACAGGTGGGAGAGGGTGTAGTAGAGGAGGGAGAGGGTGTAGTAGAGGAGAGAGAGGGTGTAGTAGAGGAGAGATAGGGTGTAGTAGAGGAGGGAGAGGGTGTAGTAGAGGAGAGAGAGGGTGTAGTAGAGGAGAGATAGGGTGTAGTAGAGGGGAGAGGGGGTGTATTAGAGGAGATAAGGTGAAGTAGAGGAGGGATAGGGTGTAGTAAAGGAGAGAAGGTGTAGTGGAGGGGAGAGAGTGTAGTAGAGGAGAGAGGGTGTAGTAGAGGAGAGAGGGGTGTAGTAGGGTGGTGAGAGGGTGTAGTAGGGTGGTGAGAGGGTGTAGTAGAGGAGAGAGAGGGTGTAGTAGGGTGGTGAGAGGGTGTAGTAGGGTGATGAGAGGGTGTAGTAGAGGAGAGAGGGTGTAGTAGAGGAGAGAGGGTGTAGTAGAGGAGAGAGAGAGTGTATTAGAGGAGAGAGAGAGTGTAGTAGAGGAGATAGGGTGTATTAGAGGAGAGAGAGTGTAGTAGAGGAGATAGGGTGTAGTAGAGGAGATAGGGTGTAGTAGAGGAGAGAGGGTGTAGTAGAGGAGAGAGAGGGTGTAGTAGAGGAGAGATGTTGTAATAGAGGAGGGATAGGGTGTAGTAGGGGGGTGAGAGGGTGTATTAGAGGAGATAGGGTGTAATAGAGGAGGGATAGGGTGTAGTAGAGGAGAGAGGGTGTAGTAGAGGAGATAGGGTGTAATAGAGGAGGGATAGGGTGTAGTAGGGGGGGGAGAGCATGTAGTAGAGGAGAGAGGGTGTAGTAGAGGAGAGAGGGTGTAGACATTTACAGGGGCCAGTTTGGAATTGCAGTCTCCCGTAGGTGCTCTTTGAGAGTGGTTTTGAAAGTGGGTAGTGATTCACATTCCTTTACAGCTGTGGGTATAGGGCAGGGCTATTCAACTAAATTGTTCAGGGGGCCACATTGTCAGAAACCCAAGGGGCCAGGGGCCGGACTGCCACGGCGCCTCCCCGTGCTATGAATATATGTACACTTGACACAACACGCAACCACATTTTCACAACTTTTATTTAACTACATTGCAAAAGTAGTATACTTTTCAAAAAAAGTGCTTCATTTATGTGCCACATCTGCAACATCTCCTGCAAAAAGTTCTTCATTTATGACTGTGCAACAACTGCAACATCTCCTCTTCAACATTTCAATATAAAAATAAAATAAAAAACAAACAAGTGCATGATGTGCATCTGAACATTCTAAGATCAACACTTGAACAAAAAACACATTTATAGTGCAGCTGAGCTTATGAAAAAGTGCTTCATGTCTGTGCAACAACAGCAAATCACAGCATCTTATTAGCACTTATTGTCCACTCTTAACTCTCAAACATCAGGGGGGTGGGGGGCAGACAGGCCTAGCCTACATACACACATCTAATGAGAGCGATTGCACTTATTTGACTGGGCAATGGCAGAGAAAGAGGGTTCATAGGAAGTGAGGGCTACCCGCAAACAGTGATGCAAATGCTCATTTGTCAAGGAGGCATGGTTGCTTGTTTTAATGGCATTCATGTGAGAGAAACTGGATTCACAGGTGTATGTTCAGCCAAACATTGTTAGCACAGATATTGCCAGCGTTTTTATTTTGGGGAATGTCTTGACATGAATACACTTTATCCAAAATGTTGTGGTGGATTCATTCTCAAGTGCCTGCTTCAGAGCAGATGATGCTTGCATGTCAATTATTTTCAAGTTGCAGGAGACCTTCATCAATGTGAAGTGATGCAAGGAACTCTTGTCCTTTTGTGGAAATAGCAGCTAAAATGGCAAATGGGTTGCTCACAAAATGCATCAATTCTCTGGACATGTCAAATTCATCAAATCGACTTGCAAAGTTTTCCCTCAATTTATCAATGAAATCTGTCATTAATTGAGTGACTTTTGGCTCAATTGTGCGTGTTAACGTTGACATGAAAAAAAAAAAAAAAAAAAAAAAAAAATTATATTATCATGTAATCGTTGGCGGGCCGGTCAGAATCATCCCGCGGGCCGGATCTGGCCCGCGGGCCGCCAGTTGAATAGCCCTGGTATAGGGCGTTCCACATTGATGTGGCATAATTGCGAAACGTGCTTAGTCCCTTGTTTGAGACAAATCTGGGTTTGCCATGATTTGTGGAACTCCCTCTGGTGTTGTGGTTGTGGTATTCACTGACCTTTGGGAAGTATTTTGACATGTACATGGGTACCTTAGTGGTGTAGTGTATCTTGTAGACCAGGCCCATTGCAAGTTGCTGTACTCTGTCGTCTACTCTAAGCCATCCTAGGTTGTCAAAGTGGGCAGGGGTGAGGTGGGAGGGGTAAGGTCAAGCAGTAGTCTGACCAGTTTGTTTTGTGATGTTTGTAATTTAGTTTGTAGCGCCTTTGAGGTGCTTTGGTACCATAAGGTGCAAGCATAGTCGTAGTACCCTTGAATGAATGCTCCTGCCAGAGTCTTCAGGGTATTATTGTTTACCAGAGAGGAGACCAGTACAAGAATCTAGTTCGTTGGTTGACTTTTTTGATTACATTGGATGCCATTTTGTCACAGGAAAGATTTGCCTCTAGGATAGAACCCAGGTATGTAATTTCATCTTTCCTTGTGACAATATTGTCACCCACTGTAACTGAGAAGCTGTCGGTCTTGCTGAGTTTGTTATTTGAACCGAAGAGAATGGACTCTGTTTTACCCAGGTGTAATGATAGTTTGTTATCAGCGAGCCAGGTGCAGATTCTCCCTAGTTCCGAGCTGAGGGTTTGTAACTTGTTCTTGTCAGAGACCAGCAGGGCTGAGTCGTCCGCGAACAGGAACAAGTTGCAGTCACAAGCTGACGACATGTCATTTGCATAAATTAGGAACAGTAGCGGTCCTAGTACTGTATGCTTCCTTGTGGAACACCACAGCTCACTGGGAAGGGGGGGATAGGGTACCGTTTACCTCCACCATCTGTTCTCTCCCCTCCAGGTAGGATTGCATCCAGCTCACTGATAGACTATCAAAAGTTCAAAACCAATTGTTTTTGGTGATGGTGTAGTTGAGGAGAGAGATAGAGTAGTAGAGGAGAGAGAGTGTAGTAGAGGAGAGAGAGGAAGTAGTAGAGGGGAGAGGGTGTAGAAGAGGAGGGATAGGGTGTAGTAGATGAGAGCTAGGGTGTAGTAGAGGCAAGATAGGGTGTAGTAGAGGAGAGAGGGTGTAGTAGAGGAGAAAGGGTGTAGTAGATGAGAGAGAGGGTGTGGTAGATGAGAGAGGGTGTAGTAGATGAGAGATAGGGTGTAGTAGAGCAGGGGTTCCCAAACTTTTCAGGCTGGGACCCAGAAAATAAGGCGTCAGAGAGCCGCGGCCCAATGCACATCGTCAGGCTTTTTTTTTTATTTTTTTATGCCAGGCGACCGATTTTTTAAGCCAAATATCACCTTAATCCTATTAAGTTAGTTCAAGTTAGTTATTCATTTATATGTGCTATTTATGAGAGGGCTAACTTGTTGCAAAATAATAATGATAATAATAATAGCCTCATTAAAATACTATTGTTGCTTCGGTTGTTTTCAGCGTTTTATGTGCATAATCTGTTATTTAGTTTGAAATGTTCGTTGAAATAAGTAGATTTTTCGTTTAAGTTAATATAAAACCATATAGTCACATTTTAGAATACAATAGAATAGAATTTAATATAATACAACTAGAAACACTGTCCTGGCCTGCTTCTAAGTTCAGTGGCCTGACAAAAAAAATTAAAATTAAAATGATTCAGTATGTGGGCCTGATGAAAATGCCAGACGGGGCCGCATTTGGCCCACGAACCTTGAGGGCTTTAAAGATGATATTTCTGTAGTGATCAAATCCCTCATTTGACTCCCACTCTACTACCCCCCCCCCCCCCCCCCCCCACACACATACTGTACTACTACACCCTCCCCCGCTACTACACCCCCCTCTACTACACCCTCTCCCCCCTCTACTACACCCTTTCCCTCCTCTATTACACTTACATTTTTTTTTTTTTTTTTTTTTTTATCATCTCGCGGCCCACCTTTGGGTCGCGACCCCGACTTTGGGAACCACTGTAGTAGAGGAGAGAGAGGGTGTAGTAGATGAGAGAGATGGTGTAGTAGCGGAGAGAGAGGGTGTAGTAGAGGAGAGAGGGTGTAGTAGAGGAGAGAGAGGGTGTAGTAGAGGAGGGATAGGGTGTAGTAGATGAGAGATAGGGTGTATCAGAGGCAATATAGGGTGTAGTAGAGGAGAGAGGGTGTAGTAGAGGAGAGATATGGTGTATTAGAGGAGAAAGGGTATAATAAAGGGATGAGGGTGTATTAGAGGAGAGAGAGGGTGTAATAGAGGAGAGAGATAGTGTAGCAGAGGAGAGATGGTGTAGTGGAGGGGTGTGAGGGTGTAAAGGGGAGGGTGTATTAGAAGGGGAGGGTGTAATAGAGGAGGGAAAGGGTGTAGTAGAGGGGGGAGAGGGTGTAGTAGAGGGGGGGTGTAGTAGCGGGGGAGGGTGTAGTAGTATGTGTGTGGGGGGGGGGGTAGTAGAGGGCGAGTCAAATGAGGGATTTGATCACTACAGAAATATCATCTTTAAAGCCCTCAAGGTTCGTGGGCCAAATGCGGCCCCGTCTGGCATTTTCATCAGGCCCACATACTGAATGCACTTACAGTATCAATTAATTTCGGCCCGCTGCCTCTCCTAGGCAAATCAACTGGCCTGTGATAGAAATCAAGGGAGGGGTGGTGCCTATAGGTAGAGAGATAGCCTAGGTAGAGAGAGAGACCCTAGGTAGAGAGAGAGACTCTAGGTAGAGAGAGACCCTAGGTAGAGACAGAGCCTAGGTAGAGAGAGACCCTATAGGTAGAGAGAACATGATGCAGAAAGCCTCCTCCGCTATGGAAGATCATAATTTTAAATATTTATTTAAATGACATGTAACTCAACATCTCCAGGTCCAGTTTAACCTATACTTGCTAATCTTACAAACTTGTATAACTCAATATAATAATGAATTGAAACCTATTAGGAATTATTAACTTGTAAATGCATCATTATTTTAATTAATTTCACATACCTACTCTCTTTGGAAATAATTGTTATGTGCTCGGCTCGACCAGTGAAAGTGAGGTGAGAGATGTTTTGTGTGCGTGTGTAGTCTACTTTATTCTCCAATACAATAGTCCAGGATCAGTTTAGCCTACACTTGCTAATTCATCAAATAATTAATTGTAAAATCTAAAATAATCCATTATCTATAAATGATGATAACCTTTTTCTTCGAAATAAAGATTTTAAAAATAAATAAATAAAAATGATCCTTCCTTACTCACCTTTTACACAGCCCTCATTTTGTATTCATATATTGAGCTGAAGAATGAACAGAAGTGCATTTACAGCAACATATGCACACATTGAATAGATAAACAAAATGACAGATTAAACTAGTGACCTCAGGAAAATGCAGCTTTTTTTGGTATAGGTGTCCCGCGATATCTGTATTTCTTTTTATTTCGGCCTCCTTGGTAATTTAGTTTGACACCCCTGCTTTAAAGCATGACCACGGTGCTCTATGAATATAATATTATAGAAAACATGCATTGAGAATTTTTCTTGATAAAATAAAAGTTATTGAAAGAGAGGGACCAGTCCTTTTTCTTCATGTAGTTTTCATTCAGGAGGAAACTGTGAAGGAACCAAAGAGAAAAATTGATATTTGAACTTTCCGAATTTCTTTCTTTCTTTGTATATTTCATTACATTTACAGGGAAACGCCATATGAGTATTGTATGTAAGCGTGTTGTCTAAAAGCCTGTTTCAAACTGTCTCAAACTGCCTGTGTATTAATGTAATTTAGATTTAGTGCATAAACATTCTTCATAAGAAAAGCACTGCAACATGGCCTAATATAGGCTATACCCTGACACTGTCTGTCAAGAAGAGTTGATTTGAGTTCAGTAATGCATTTTGAGTATGTTTTAATATGACAGGTATTATTCCAAAATGCCTCTCACATTTATGTTTATATGCATGTGGAAATACAGAAATAATTAGGAGATATTGCATTTCAAAAGAATTTAATGCATTTAAAGTCATTTTTGGAATTCATAGATTTTACATTAAATTAAGATTGAGTTATAGAAGCTAAAGAAATCCATTTGCTTCTAAAATGTGGATATCAACGATTCTCTCTGATGTTATTAAGATTGACACTGAGTTTCCATTTCAATTTTGAAGGGTTTTATTTATCTGGCAAATGAGCAGTGAACCTTAATCTTCCACAAACGTCACTGTGTTGGTTGATGACTGCCAGCAGCCCAGTCAGTTAATATGCACGTCAGTCATGCATCATATTACGAATACGATGTCTGCTCAAATCTAGCAATCACCCATATACCATTAGAAACGGAGACTTTAATATATAGCGGCACGGTGGTCTAGTGGTTAACACTGTCGCCTCACAGCATGAAGGTCCAGGGTTCGATTCCCGCTTGGGGACCATGTTTTCGCATTGCCAGGTACCCAGGTGGGGTATCTCCCAGGCCTTTCTGTGTGGAGTTTGCATGTTCTCCCCGTGCTCGCAGGGGTTCCCACCCCGATAAGAGAAACCCAATGGAAAAACATGCACAACCAACAGATCACTGACGCTGCTGCGTCCTTGATGAAGACGGTCAGGAGCACATGGATTGGTCCCCGGGCGCGGCCCCTCGTCGACGCCCTGTCTGCTCCCAGCTGCCTTTGGGGGGAAGGACGACGGGATGGGTTAAGCGCAGAGCTCAATCGCATCGGCGACTGAGAAAAAGACAATGTGTGTGTGTGTGCCGCTCCCATTGCATGTCCAGTTTGTTGCATGCCGAATAAAGACCTCTAAAGAGGTCCTGCATTATTATTATTATTATTATTAGTATATATTAGTGCGGTCCGGCGATTAAAAAAATGTATCTAATTAATTACAGGATTTGTAATTAATTAATCTAATTAATCGCGTTTTAATCATATAACCATTTTAGGCCTGATATTTTATATTCTATAATCATATTTCAAATTGCATGTGTCCGGATGGCAGAATTCAGTACTGTATCTACAAAACCTTCTGTTTAATCATCTTCCCTTTATTCATTTGCTTAGATTTTTCAGGTCTGGTCAATTTTAGCATGGTGTTATTCACAGTCAAAAAAATAAAAATAAAATAAAGAATTTAATTGATATTCTCATTTGGTTTATTACAATTTACTCAAGCCTAGTAACAGACACAGGGCTAGATCCACAAAGAATGCATTGCACGGTGCTAGTTGCACACTTACAATTCATTATAAATTGAAAATGGGGGACCCTGGTGTAAACAAGACGAAAGTCTTTCCCTGGTCTGCATCCCCTTAACAATGTGGGGCGGCGTGGCTCAGGGGTAGAGCGGGGCGTCCAATGATCGAAGGGTTGGTGGTTCGAATCCCGCTCAAGCCCATGTCCATCCCATTGCCGTTGTGTCCTTGGGCAAGACACTTAACCTACTTGCCTCGTATGAATGTGAATGAATGTTGGTGGTGGTCGGAGGGGCCGTAGGCGTTGATTATTCGCCACGCTTCCGTGAGTCTGCCTCAGGGCAGCTCTGGCTGCAATTGTAGCTTACCACCACCGGTATGACTGTGTATGAACGAATAATGGACTCTGTGAAGTGCTCTGAGTCAGAGCAACAGTCAGTCAGAGAAGAGCGCTATATAAATCCAATCCATTATTATTATTAATTGTGTGTATTGAGCCTTACTGTATTGTACACATTCTACAATCTGTTAATAAAAGTTTCAATCAATCAAATTTGATTGATTGAAAATGTGTTTTATGGAGGGCCATCAAAGAGAAGCCGCCTATTCTCGGTCCTCGCTCCACAATGGTGGAAAGAACTTCCCACCACAGTTATAGGACAGCCGAAACCTGACCAATCTTTCGCCGTCGACTAAAAAACACACTTTTTCAATCAATATCTGAAATGGAAAAAATTATAATAATAAACACTAACCTTCTTACTGCCTTATACCATCATGCACCCTTCCTATGCACTGCAGCACCCACGTTTCAACACTATTTGATCAGCTGTAAGAGTTGTACCCTTCCTGCTGACTTGTCGTCCAGAACGTGTAAGTTGCTTTGGATAAAAGTGTCAGCTAAATGACAAAATGTAAATGTAAAATGTAAATGTTTTTATCTTGGAAGGAGAGTGAACCTGTGAAGTCTCTCCAGGTTAAGACATCTGTACATTTAAGTGTTCTGTCCCATGTTCTGATAAGCTGTGACAACACTGTCCTCTCCTCCTTCTTGTACTGTGTGAAGTGTCCTGTCCCATGTTCTGACAAGCTGTGACCACTGTCCTCTCCTCCTTCTTGTACTGTGTGAAGTGTCCTGTCCCATGTTCTGACAAGCTGTGACCACACTGTCCTCTCCTCATTCTTGTACTGTGTGAAGTGTCCTGTCCCATGTTCTGATAAGCTGTGACCACTGTCCTCTCCTCATTATTGTACTGTGTATTCTCAGTCTTCCTCCTATAGGTGTGTTATGAGACCTGGAATCTCATTGAGTCATAAAACAATAGCAGGTTCCTACTCCTGTTCCATGCACAGCTGGTGCTCATACAGCAGCTTGATGCTCTATTCCACTTCTTCTTCTCCTCCTCCTTCTTCTCATCCTTCCTCTTCTTCTTATTCTCCTCCTTCTTCTTCTTCCCCCTCACCCTTTCTGAGGTTTATTACTTCATCATGTGGATAGCGTGGCTGCAACTAGACGGTTTATGGTCCCATTCTACCCACACTGTCCAATAATATTAATCAAACCACCTGAACCTACTTATACTGGTGTCTCTGAGGAGAATATATGGCACTCTCTCTGAGCTGTGTTGAACAAAATAAACCGATTAATTACTGTTTGTAATACTTAGCATTAATGCAAAAGTTGTATTCATGTTGAATCTATGCACAGAGGCACTGATAATTAATATGTTTTACAACCTGGGACAGGGAGAGTTGCAGGATTTGTGTCACAATTATCAGATAACGCAAATGTCATTTGATCCTTGTAATTGCTTTTGAGATGTCAAGCTGGGAACAAAATATCTCTCATCATATTACTGTATTTACACTTTGATTTCAGCCTATTCATGTGTAGTGCAATTATATGTTGACACCTGTGATTGGAGTTTCACACAAATATGTATTACAATAACACTGTTACACCAATACACCGTTTATTCAGTATACAATACATCACAGTCGGGGGTGGGGGGGAGACTATAGGGACACGTTTGACAATTCTAACCTTAAATGTATCCACTAGAGGTCAGTGGCTCAAGTACAGTACAACTAAAATAAGTGCAAATGTAACAGTAAAGTGCAATAGTAATATACAATGTACAGGTGACATGAGTACTACTGAGTATAGTGCTAATCAGATGTATGTACAGAGTTGTAGTATTATTATGTACAGTTATAAAAACAGGTTTATACAATGGCATGCAAATTTCTTGATTCTGATTGGCTGAGACGTTGTTATTTCGTATAACACACTCCACGTGACCCCAGAACCCGCCCACGACCGAATAACTTTTTTTTTCAAATGAATCCGCCGTTCATTCTTTTGTGAATGAAACCAAGATAGCGGACAATAATCTTTATGAATGGATGTATTGATTTCGTCATAACGACTCATTAAAAAAAGATACAATCACCTGGAATATGTTAGTTGTTTACACAATGTTGGATTATGTAATTGGTTTGTCATGACCCATTGTAAAACTAAATATAAATCGCGGGGGGGTTCTGAGGCTGAGGCTGAAAGCTGGCTGGCAGTCTCATTGACTAATATAAGTCTGGAAACGTATACAGCAGGAGAAGCCGGAGAAGGAAAAAAGATATGCTGACATTGACGAAAACGAACTTATCATTGTACATTTTGATCTATGTACATGTATGATGTTACCCCGAATATGTAAAGCTGCGGGCACCGACACTTAAGAAGCACAGTGAAGTTCTGTATCATTAGTGGATCCGCTCGGCATCACTCATGCACTGTCCTCGCACACGTGCACTGAATAAAGACCACAATGTACCTTTAATCCCAATATTTGTCTGACCACACCCCTATCAGCTCACCTACATAAGCAGGTGTGTGGTCACCTGCTCTCCTCCTTTCTCGCTTTCACCACAAGGAAGTGCCTCGGTAGATCCCCACTTGACGTGATGTGATAGTAGGAGAAGAGTTGGAAAACAAGAGTTACGTTGACATCATATCTTTATTTTCTCTCTCACTATATTCGAGAAAATACCGCGATATTGTCTTCGTACTGGAGTGTCTGGAAGATGATGATCATTCTAAAAATCCTCCACCGGTTTTCGTATTGGGAGTTCGCGTCGCTACATGCCTTCCAACTGCAGTCCTTGCTGTGTGCTGGTTGCGGTAAAGGCACAGCTGGACTGTAGGACGCGCCGCTGTTGTGAGAAGCGGTGGGTTCTAGGTTTGGTGAGTAATGTTTCTGCTGGCGAGCTCCACTTGTCTGTTAGTGCTATGGGGGCTAGTTGACAATGTTTATGAAAACCGGCCCCAGACTAGGGTCCTTTGTTCAGCCTCTTAGGCGACGGAAGACCTTGGTCTGAAGCCCATTATAGTTAACTAGTGGGCCACGACCAATAACACTGGTGATCCCTGTGTTTTCTGGACGAGTGGATGTTTCTCTGTCACCGTGAGGCCCCTTCTTTCATATACAAATGAGAGTATTCCCTCACGAGGAAATATGGGCATGGATGTTCGTTAGCGGAAGATCTGTGTTCAAGTCAGCTACAGGCCAGTTGGGTATTGTGCTGGCTCCGTCGGGTGTTGGTAAAATCACTGTTGTAAAACTGTGTTAACATCTTGTTTCTCTTTTCTCTTAAAAAGTGAGGAGGGTTTCAGAACGGCGGCCTGTCTGAGTGATTGTTATATCATTGTGTACAAGTTCAGGTGATAGCTGCTTAGCTTACGTGCTAGTGGTGGCCTACTGTTAGCCAGTCAGCTGTTAGCTGCGGCGCTAGCCTGTTGTGATCACTAGGCTAGGAAACGTTAGCTTGCGTGCTAGTTGTGGCCTACCTAGGCTAGGCTAGGAAACGTTAGCTTGCTGCTATCGGCCGAGGGCAGCCGTTAGCTTAATGCTACACTGTTGAACGTGCTTTGATTATAACATGTTTTAAACACTCTTGACTACGACGTCATCTTTGACAGAGGATGTTCGTCGAACCTGCCCTGAGCCAGGACGGCAAGGACTGCGTCAACAAGGGGGACCGTAGCGGCGGGATGGAGCGGCGACGCTGCCCAGGTCGACAACACAGACGGCTGTGTTTACTACGGTGCCTTTGTTAGAGACTGCAGTTTCGCTTGATCTGCGCTCAAGGTAGGCAAGGTTCTGACCAGGCCTTGAGCACTTCTTCCTGCTTTCCCTTCTAAATGTTTTGTAAATAACGATGTTTTCCAAAACGAGTGTTGCTGCACTACATTTAGGATACGATGCGAGTTATGTGTGAATTGTCTTGTCACTGGCGTTAGCTTCTCCATGCAAATAGGGTTGTTTATTACAGATGTGAAAATTATCTGGTTTGTTGTGTTGAGAAACATCATGTGTGTTTATGTACCGTGTACTCACAACTAAGGGGGTTAACTAACCTATAACGCTATGCTTAGTGACATATGAATGATTTTTTTCTCAGCCTGTAATGACAATGAACAGTGTGTTCACATATTAACAGGTTTTCCTGTTTTAACTGGCCGTATTAAGGGTAAAGTAGGAGGGTTGTGTTTTCCCACTGGTTCCCTGGGGACTTCTTCATCCTCCTCTCAGACATGTTGTTACACTACATTGTGTCACTGTGTGGTAGGGATACGATGTAACACTTAGCTTGATTGCTGAGGTTGTGCTAAAAACAGCTTGAGAAACTTTATTTTCCTAAAAGAAAAAATTGTTTGGTCGCTTTTCGTGTGTGCTTAGCAAGGCCTGTGGCCGATACTAATCGAGAATTATGTATTCTCTCATTATGAAAAACGGCGTAGAGTGTTTTTGCCATTTTTTGTAGGTGATGATGGGTTGTGTGTGTCATGTGACCTACAACTGGGTTGGGCTGGCCACAGAAGCACATGTGTAAGTTTGGTACCGGGGCTCTTGGAGAGCCCTCTCTAGTCTGTGTTTTTTCCTTAGTAAAAATCAGATAGCAGGTTAGCACATGCGCTGTGTGAAGCTGTTAGACGCTTCATGGAGCTGACTATGACTGTGTCATACTCTCTTTTTGTCATTACATCGTATCATGGGTGTGGGGTCGTAAAGGGGTGAACTGGTAACCTTTCCTCCCCCTTGTTTCTGTTGGTCAGGGGTAAACCCACCTGTCCTTCAAGGTTCCTGTCACGTTGCAGTTCGGCACGTTACAGGGTGAGGGGGGGGGGGGGGGGGGGGCGTTTCCTGGTTCCACACCCTGGAATATTGGGCGTGTGCACCGCAGAAATTCCCCCGCCATAGAGTACGTCACTGTGCGCGTCTCTGTTGGTTGGACTTCCGTGTGCTGTTCAGGTCCATATGATGGATCTGTTTCGGGGGGGTGGTCAGGGCTCCTCCTCACGAAGCTCCTATTCGGGCCTTCTGTGAGTTGGGACTCTCCTTCCATGTGAGGGAGCCTCCTCAGAGTACAGATCCTCCTCCTCAGATTGATAAGGTGAGTGGAACCTCAAGAAGGAGTCCTACTCTATTGTGTGTGTATTCGATTCAATTCGATTATTGAGTGTGTATGGGTTCAGTGCCTCCTCCCTGGAGAGCCCTAAAACCAAACGTTTACGTGGCTCAAGGTGCAATATATTTCTTTTCAATCTGTACAGCTCGCGTGGGAAGTCTCTCTGGGGATTTCCGTCTCCTCTCTATGGGAGGGTGGTGGAATGTAAAAATGTAAAAAAAATTTACCCCCGGCTGTGTAGACTGGGATACATACTGTTGGTGCTTCCTTCTTTTCTTTTAGAAAGAGTTGGAGTTAGGAAGTATCGCACCCCTCTTGTCGTTCCCCTGGGCGCCTTGGAGATTCAATGACAGGTCTAAATAGCCTGTTCATTGATGTGGTTGTGTCCCGATGCACGCATAGTGCTAGCTCGGGGTGTTCTGTAATCAGGCGACTGACTGGCACGCCTTGGTTGCTTGGGGTTAAAACGGCGTTTTTATAAAGCAACTGGGATTGACGTTTTTCCTCCTCCGACGACCTGTTTTGGTTGTCGACGGATTCTCGTTCATATCTGGGGGATGATGACGGAATGGATCTGAACATATGTAGAGGGGTCTCATGCTGGTCCGGATCGCCCCGAACGTCTGGGTGGCGCCTTCTTTTCATGTTTAAGATCAACACGCATATCTGCCCCTTCTCCTGGAGTAGGCATGTCGGCATGGTTAGGGCACGGGACTGGTTCTGGTCACGCTGGTCCGGATCAGTTGAACCCGTTGTCCGCCGGGGATGCAGATCTGCTGTTCTGGTACCCTGAGGGACTTGGGCTTTTTTCAGGGGAAAAATGCCAGGTCGGTCCGGGTGTCACAGGGTTAAGCGTTATGGAGACCCTGGTTGGGTACATTTTTTTCTCAGCACTGTCGTAATGGCTTACGGCCTTGCCAACCTGTACACGCTCGATCTCGTCAGATCTCGGCCGCTACGCAGGTTGGTCCTGGTTAGTACTTGGTTGGGAGACCGCCTGGGAATACCAAGTACGGTGTGCTTGGGGCTGGTTCTCCATTCTTTTCGCTCCTCTCTCACGCATGGCGAAGAGGGGCATGTTGGGGTGGTCTTTGACCTCCTCTGGTGACCCTGTGCTTCCCGTATCGCCGGGCCCGGTCCGAAGTAATGTTTCGTCGACCCGTAGGCCTGGGATAACCCGTTTTTGAAAACTGAAACACTTGTACTGCGGTATAGCCAGTGTGTATCCGCAGGTGTGTTTTTGGAGTTTTTTCTTGAGGGGTTATAGGAACAACCACCGCATTGGGTAACGACAAGGTGGTTGATTCCCTGGTGTGTTGGAGCAGTGTCAACTCCCGGGTTACCCGGTTGAGGGTGTCCCTGCACGTTCATGACGTCTGCCAATCGTGTCAGCCTTCTCTGCCTCAACCCCTCTGGGTGTTTTTTTTTTTTTTAAATGGAGGCTTGGTCATGCAACAACGCCAGCATACGCCCCTTCCGCCGGGGCGGCTGTTTTTCAGCTGACTCCTGTGGCGCCTGTCTCGTCCGCAGTCTCCAGGCTCGGGTTAACAGCCTGTTGCCTGGTTTTTTCCCCGGTGCGCTGCCTGCTTCCGTTGGTTAACCTTTTTTGTGTGCTTACGGCCATGCTGACTGCCTGTTCTGCAGGGTCAGTGTGCCAGGCGGTGTACTATTGGGGGGACAGGGCCCGCTCGGCTGAGGGGCCTTTGTCCGAATACGCTGGCGATGTGGGGGGCGGGGTCACTAAGTGCCCACCTGGTGGGGTCTTGATGCTGGCATCATGGACTTCTCCGGGCCCCCATTCCAGGGGGTCCAGTCCCTTTGGTGGGTCTGGGCCTTCCTTCGCGCTCCGCTGCTACGGCCTTGCCACAGGGTTGGGTTTGCCCTTGACCCCGTGATTCTGGGGGCAGTAACGAGGTTGTTCCCTCCGTTCGTTCCCGGGTGGCATGCTGGTTGTGCATGTGTGTAGTCATGGGATCAGGCCACGGTCTGCTCACCCTGTGTGTTGAGTTGCTTGAGTGCCTCTTCGCACGGTCGGGTCCGTCGCCCTCCCGGGAAACCTCCAATAGGGGGGGTGCCCTCCATTAGGGGGGGTCGGGGAGGCTCGGCCATCCCTGTTCTGATGGTTGTGGGGGGCCTTCAGCGGGGTGTATTTGTCGGCCGGTGGCTCCGCTCGGCCTCCCTATGTGCATGAGTGATGCCGAGCGGATCCACTAATGATACAGAACGATAGGTTATGACTATAACCAAGTTCTGTTAATTAGTGGTGACGCTCGGCATCCGACGCCGCTGCAGCCCTTGATCTCACCTTGTGGTGAAAGCTTGGGAAGGAGGAGAGCAGGTGACCACACACCTGCTTATGTAGGTGAGCTGATAGGGGTGTGGTCAGACAAATATTGTGATTAAAGGTACATTGTGGTCTTTATTCAGTGCGCGTGCACGTGTGCGAGGACAGTGCATGAGTGATGCCGAGCGTCACCACTAATTAACAGAACTTGGTTATAGCCATAACCTATCGTTACCGGTTGTTATTTGATTGATTGATTGATTGATTGGAAATTTTATTAACAGATTGCAGAATGGGTGTTACGAGTCAAGGTAGGAGTTGAGTTCCAATAGTAGAAGGTAATAAGGAGACGGAGATGTGGTTGCTCTTCTCAAGAAAACGTGTTATTTTATTATCAGAATCACTAGAGCAAGAAACTGTAACGATAACGAATAAGAAGCCAGGCTTCAACTGAGGGTATAATGAAAATAGAATTAAATAATAACAGCAAAGACAAGAGGTTCCATTTCTTGTCCGTGGCCGACTGCTCGCAGTAGTTCTGTTGAAGATCCGACAACAGACAGAGAAAGGGGATCATCCCTATGTTCCCCGGGTCCTATGTTCCCCGCTTGATTGATTAATTGATTGAACATTTTATAAATGTTTATTATTTTATTAATTATTAATGTCCGCCTTGTTTCGAACTGGTTAAGCTTAGGCCCTCTTTTGAAGTTGGTTAAGGTTAGAGTTTGGAATCAGGGCTGGTGGTCTAAAATGTTCAATCAATCAAGCGGGGAACATAGGACCCGGGGAACATAGACATGCTCCCAGAGAAAGAAGGGATTACTATAAAGGCAAAACTCCCAGCAAACCACACGCAGTAATTAGTGACAACAAACCACAGGTGACAGTCAATCAGCGCTAATTGCAGAGAACAGGGTGAAGTACTCCAGAATGGCAGTAGGGTTTCTACTCCTGGGAGAGGACATAAACCGAGAACGTTACAATGGGTACAATACAGTACAGCTCAATACACACAATTGTTAAGGGGATGCAGACCAGAGAAATACTTTTGTCTTGTTTACATCAGGGTCCCCCATTTTCAATTCATCATAACATATATGACATACATGACATACAGATAGACAGTACTGCTACATCTATACATTTATGACATACCAGATTTACAAATACAGTACTGTTTGTGATACAAGAAGAGTCTAAAAAAGAGAGTATATACATTTGACAAAGAAACTGTACATTGGAGGAGGTTGGTATGTAGGAGATTGGTAGGGGATGGAGGGGGGGGGGGGGTATTTCGTATAACATACTCCACGTGACCCCAGAACCTCAATGTAAATAAACCATAATCACCCTACAAAAACAGTACTGTATTTTTAAATCTGGTATGTCATGAATGTATAGATGTAGCAGTACTGTCTATCTGTATGTCATGTATGTCTGTAAACTTGTGCATAACGGAGTGTGGCTCTATTGCAGAGTCATTTTATATGAAGTTTGTTGTTAGCTGGCATGCTTTGTAGCAACCTCCCTCTGCTGCAAAAGGACACTGTCGCACAAAGCGATTCCACTGGATGTCCCGGACACAATGGAAGTATGGATATATTCGTAACGAATAATTAAAAAAAGATAGTCAACTGGAATATGTTAGTTGTTTACACAATGTTGGATTATGTAATTGGTTTGTCATGACCCATTGTCAAAACAATAATACATCGCAGGATTTATATGAAGTTTGTTGTTAGATGGCATGCTTTGAAGCAACCTCCCTCTGCTTCTAGACACGGAGGCAATTTTTTTTTTTTTACCTACTTTTTCTGCGGATGGTTTTGTGAATAAATCTCCATTATGCTTCAATTACTGTGTGTTTATTCTATAGCAATAAGGTGGTATAAAAGTATTACACCACTTGAAGTCATGTGTTATAGGAATTATATCACGTCTATGGGGGTCTAACGACCCTCGGCTGCGCCTCGGGCCTAACAACCACCCATAGGCGTGATCTAATTCCTATAACACACTCTGTCGCGTGATGTAATGCTTAAATAAAACACTATGGTAGTAGTCATGGTCACTGGCCAGCAGCATAACTGTAAGAAAACACGAAAATGGGCATTTCAGCCTCAAATGTAAGATCGGGATCTTCTTAGAAAGCCTTTGCGATTGAATGAGTCATTCAATTGGGGATAACTTGCTCAAAATCAATAGCGTGTGTCCAGCCTAATCCTCACATTAATTTTATGGCCATTGATCAGCTTGATGTTGGGTGATGGCCAAACAATCTCCTTTGGATCACACCATTGCTCAATGACCCATGACAGAGGTATTATGGGAAATGGAGTGAAAAGGATTGTCCACAACGTTAACACTTTGAGTGCCAACGACGAGAAATCTCGTTGTTCGCCGCCATGCGTTGAGTGCCAATGACGAGAAATCTCGTTATTTAATCGTTATTGCTTTTATTTGCGATATCCATTCATTTTTCATCAATCCAGCCTCACGTTATCATTGGGACTGGCTCTGACCTCGAAAAGGGCAAATATCGCCCCCTATCATCTCCCGGATGGTAAAGCACCCATTGGATTGGTCTCAATGGAAATGCATGGGGGGAAAAAAATCCGGATTCCACATTTTACTTCTTAGGCATGTAACCCGAGACGATTGCATTCATTGGGGACCCTCAGAGCAGCGTGGAATATGTGTTTCGAGGTTGGATCATTGGATCAATAAACGCGATCGATTTTTGGAATGGCGATCAGGAATTGGAATAATCTTTTTGCAGAACATCTGATGTGAGGTAAGGAATCTATTTTACCAGTCTTGGGGTAATCAGATGTTTTTTTCATATATTTCACAACGTGTCTGTGTCTGTGTGTATGTGTGTATATGACGTTAGGGCTGACCAGGTCATAGATAATCGATTTTTCAGCCCGCTTCTCTAGCGTGCATAAGTACACATATACTATCGATAATCTAGCGTTTATTTGAAAACTATTCATAAATTAGCCGGAAAATGACAATGTGTTGTGTGTATTCCAGTAAATGGCTATTTCCGCAAATTATTATAATTTTTTTTTTAGAAATTTCCAAAAACTTCCGCTTTTCAATATGGTATAAAACGGAAATGTGCAGATGAAAAAACGATCCGCTTCATACATGTTGACTGCAAGCAAGTCATTGATAAGCGACGGGCGTATTAGACACATAGCCATAATATAGAATATAGAAATAGAAATATCGGAAAATCTGTCCCAAAAGGCTGGCATTCAAGCGATAAATCATGCGCCCCCTGCTGACCATGTGTTAATGGTCTTCTTAAAATCCCCACCAGCAATTTTACGCTCCATCCAAATATTACTGACTCTATAAAAAAAAAGGGTCTGTGACCAATATATTTGAACCTTTTAGCATTTGATAAAACCTGAAATATATCTTCAAACTGTTAGTTGTTTCCAGTTTGAATATCAGACGTGCTTTGAAAACTGTTATTGGTCTGCATGCATACTTACAATTAGGGGTGGAATGTTGTGACGTACATGGGTACGTGGGTTGGTCATTACCATTATTACTGTATTTATGACACCATCTGAACATCAGGTTAGTATATGTAAATATGTTATGATTTGGATGTGATGTGTGTGTGTGTGTGCATGATAGCTAATGCTGTCTCTTTTTCTCTGTCAGGTGCCGCCCGTCCCTACACTGAAGAGTGCTGATTGCCTAATGGGTGACAGCTGATGGCAATCACCTCAAGAGGGACGGGTGGACAAATACCTGACAGCACACACTCGTCCGGGCGCCTCATGGAGTCATTTGCCAGTGACCGTAGAGTTGGAGGTTGCCATTGTTTACCACTGTTTGTGTGGAATAGTTATTATAACACTGTCCACTGTTGTTTGTGTGGAATAGTTATTATAACACTGTCCACTATTGTGTGGGACTGATTCACTGTGTGTTCATGTTGTTCACACCACTTACCTGGTAGGCATTGTATTTGTGTTGGTGCAGCTACCAGGTGAGTATATATATATATATATATATATATATATATATATATATATTGCGGCCTCTTGCCTTTTTGCCACTGTTCGTGTGGAATTAATATATATATCTATGTTTTGGGCCTTCTGCCTTTTTGCCACTGCTTGTGTGGAACTATATTGTGCTGTGCACGTGGTGTACATTTTTCTGGGGGATTCCCAGACTGCCAACCGCAGGGTTTGTGGTTGTGTCCTGTGACACTAGGTCACTAAGGCTTGTGTTGGCCCTTGTGCCTTACTTTATTATATTTGCTTGTGTGTTCTCCAACTACCCTTTTCCCTATTTGTTATATGTTTGTGGGATTATTTCCCCTCTTCCCTCATCCTAAATCAGTGGAGGTTTGAAGTCCTACCCTGTATAATAAATATAATTTACTATTTTTGGAACAACGCCTTGTGTTTACTTTCTTACCTGCTCGGGACCGTGCTTAGTGCACTACTGAAGGGGCTGGTTTTCACATATAGCCCGCTTCAGCTTATATTTGATATTGTCATTAGACATTGCTATGTGACAAACGTTCACACAAATCACGGTTCAGTTCATATCACAATTTTGGGGTCAAGGTTTTCGGTTAGGTACAGTTCAGCGGGGAGAAAAACGTGATTGCTAATTCAAATAGTATTTGGTGAAAAAATGTGCCTTCAATGTATTAGCTGAAAGCATGAGGAACACACACTTGGGCCTATGTTAATTCTAGGTGGCTCTCATGAGAGTCTGCTCAGGTGTAATGAAAGGGCAGTCTAGAGGGCAGGTAAACTAACAGTGTAGCCTAATAGTGGATGTGTTGGATAATTCTTCATCAATTCTGCTTCCTGTCTTTTCACCTTAATCACATTGTTTCTGAAGTGACCATGAAATAAAATATTAACGTGGTGGATCAACGTTGTGTGTTAGCATTGGGGTAGGTGTGTTGGACCCATACGCAGAGTAGAACAGAGGAGGTGGAATGTCTTTATTGTGAAGAGCGGATCATTCAGTAGCATGTAGCAAACAAAAAGGGTGAGACACATAGTCTCCACAAACCCTATATAACGTAGGAAAGAAACAGCGAGACAACTCAGTCTCCGCAAAACTCTATACGAAAACAAAACACTTAAACAGGGAAAAACAAATGGGAGAAAGCCAGTCTCCAAAACAGGATAAGCTAAGGATAACGCAGCACTTGATGATGCTGCAGACGCACAAACCAAAGTACATACACTCAAATAATTACGTACACAATAATGCAAAGCACGATACCGATAACCACGGTAAGAAATGTATCCTCCAAAACGGGAGTGATAAGGGTTGCTTCTGGCAAGTGTACTCATGTTAACGATCAGTGAACGACTGACAATGTGAACAGTAAACAAGGAGGACATACTGTATGAAGCAGGGCAAACTATACACAGCAGGTACCAATCAGGACAATCAGGGCAGAACGAGAGAGAGAGAGGTAAAACGGTAGAGAGAGAGAGAGAGAGAGAGAGAGAGAGAGAGAGAGAGAGAGAGAGAGAGAGAGAGAGAGAGAGAGAGAGAGAGAGAGAGAGAGAGAGAGAGAGAGAGAGAGAGAGAGAGAGAGCGCGTAATGCAGTGATTTGAAGGCCACACTCAGGTAGACTTTGTTTTCACCAGAGCTGACATCTGGACAGCTAACAACAGAAGCTAAACAGGTTGTACATTACTTTTTTGGAGGGGGGGGGTTATCGAATAAAGTAAACTGACTGAAACAGCTGCACTCACCACTTTGCCTGGACAAACTAAAAGGTTTTGTATTTGGGCATGAATAATGTTAACATCATTTTGTATTCCTTAAACTTAGTGTTGTATGACAGTACATGAAATAGTCAAAGGCCAGTTACAAAAGCACTCCATACACACCCCAGGAGTGATGTATTAGAGGGGTTCCACAGTACTAAAGTATAAAAGTTGAGGTATATTAATATTATGTTATTACTGTATGGCTTGATTAACCATTGGCTAGAATTTTGTTACTGGAAGCCCAAAAGTAATTGTTTGCCTTTTCACTAGGGCAAAAGGCCAGGGCCCTCATTTATCAACTACGGGGTGTACTGACTGCGCTCCACGTAACTCAACTCGTCATTATTTTGCGCATAGATTGCAGAAATACGGGAACACTTTGATTATATTTTAAAGGCTTTGCCATTGTTAAACGAAATAAGTGGAATTTCGAAGCTGTAAGCAGAATACAAGTCATTTGAACACCCACGCTATAGTGTTCTTCCCCCTTCCTACTGTATAAGAAAGAATAAAAAATGCATTGCAACGACAACAGAGGTTATTTGTTGAGTTTATTTGTATTACAAAACCCTTGCAATAAATGTGTCTTAAATTAATGAAAAGCATGCATATATCGTGTGGGTGATATGACTTGTATTCTGCTTACATAACTTCAAAATTCCACTTATTTCGTTTTACAATGTCAAAGCCTTTTAAATATAAATCAAAATGTTCCCGTATTTCTGACAATCTATGCACAAAATAATAACGAGTTGAGTTCTAACAAAGAACGTATTACATGCTGGGTAGGCTGATAGAGTAAACTGTAAATAAAATAGCCTATAACATTATAAAGGATATGGGCTATAGCAGGGGTTCCCAACCTTTATTCCCCAGAGCCCCACAATTCCTGGGAGACATATAGGAATATGATATGATATAAGGCATACTGGTCCGTCAGCAAGGAGATTTAGCCCACAGTGGATAGCCATTAAATGCCATTTGATAGGCTATTAATGCAAAACGACGGCCTATCGCCTATACATATTATTTAATGTTTTCATAAGCGTAAAGATACAACAGCTAGATTAACGATCAAGTTAGTTTACTGTGCAGGGTTCGCAGGGCTGTGCCATGTGCTATTATATATGCGCAAGTTACTGTTGCATAATGTAGGCTATGGCTGCTATTATATGTAATTCATATAGGCTACCTAATACCGACAAGAAAAATAGATTGTATGCCTCTACAAATCATATTATACCCGGTAGCCAATCGAACGAAACTAATAAATTAAAGGCATTCATTTTCCAGCATGGTTATAATGACACACCAACGCCAAACAGTGGTTAACGGTCTTTATTAGTATTTTTAGCTGTCCAGGCAGAATTGCAGCAATGGTCTTAGGGAGTAGTTTGATATCTGACATCACCGTGTACAAGTCCGACAGCCTGTCACGTATTTATCCCATAACACGCGTTGTGTCTTCTTGGTTCGACAGCGCCTCCGTGAACAATCTCGCTCATGGAGTTTCTCAGAGTTCGCTCGGGTTAGTCCATTATTGCACATCTCATGGGGAATGTTTCATTACCATATATGGATAATCATGCACGAGCATTGACGGTAAGAACAAATTGTATTTATCAATACGGAGGAGCGTAGGACCCGTGTACGCACGGTTGATAAATCCCGATATTTCTGTGCTTACACACATTCTAAATTCCGTGCGTAGGAACGGAAATAGAACACTTTCTATGCATTGTTGATAAATGAGGGCCCAAGTGTTGAGAGAGAGCTCCACTTGGTGGGTGACAAGAGATAACACATTTAAGATAATTGGGATTCCTTGGCACCAAATCTAAAACAGTTGTATAAGCCACACAGAGACTGTGGCCCTGTCCACACAAACGCGGGGTGTTATGTAACCGTGATTTAATGTGCGCAGTTGCACTGTTCATCCACACGCATCCGGGTTTTTGGAACACTGCAACTGTGGTATTTTACAACAGGAGTCCAGGGTGGAGTTTTGGGCGCATCCCGGTTGCAGTGGTTGCGTGTGGACATAGTAACCAAGATTATTTCCAGTGTTTACGGCAGAGCTGTCTTTTTCTGGTCTGCATCCCCTTAACAATTGTGTGTATTGAGCTGTACTGTATTGTACCCATTCTGCAATCTGTTAAATAAAGTTTTCATCCATTCATTCTACTAGCATTAACGTTACTAGTACAACCAATAGCGAGCGATATAACCACATTAACCAGACTGCTATATCAACAATGTTTGTGTCCAGCAAGATAGTCTCCCATGTGTAACGTTACTACGCTAATGTATGCTAGCCGCAATGCTAACTATTATAATAGCAAATCCCAATCACATTAGCATGTAAACTAACAAAATCTGTGATCTTTTTGTGAGACTAAACTCTCCGCTCTTGGTGGTAAATTGTGTTGATGTTGGTTGAAAGAAAATGGCGCGACCCAGGTTAGTTGCCGTTGGTTCAGCTCAGCAACGATTGTGCAATTTTTTTGTTATTATGTTTGTTTTTACTACCTTTTTTATGAAAACATCACTGGCGGGGACGTCATACGACCGCCAGTCACTTATTGACCTAAACTCCGGACTCAAAGAGGAGTTTAGAGACACTTTATGCCTAGATTTGCCACCGGAGATCAGGCGCGACAACAAGGAGGACAAAGGAGCCGGCAAGAAAAAGAAGAAACACAGGGGGAGGAGAGGAGAAATCAGACTGAGGTTAAAAAGAGCTGCTTACCGCCCGGCAATTCCATCCATCTTTCTGGCGAATGCACGTTCGTTGGAGGGGAGGATGGACGATCTGAGAGTGAGGGTTTGATTCCAACTAGAAGTGAGAGACTGCAACATCTTATGTTTTACGGAAACATGGCTGAAACCAGCGACTCTGGATCACAGCGTCTCTCCCTCGGACTCCTTCACCGTCTTCAAAGCGGATCGCATGGAAGCCTCCGGCAAGAGCGTCGGCGGGGGGTCTGTCTCCTTACGAACAATGGCTGGACTAGCCCCAATGAGGTACAGGTACTCTCCCGTTCAGGGGCGTAGCTGGGGGGGGGTAGCTTAGGATGATTCCAAGGGCCCAGCACTGGGGGGGGGGCCCAAAAAAAATGTTTTTTTTTTTTTTTTTTTACTAGACATCACTCAGATGTATTATTGATGCTCTCATTGATACTATGTTTGTTTCTGAAGTGTGTGTGTGTGAGATATATAGAGAGAGAGGGGGGGCTTTGGTAGACTATTGCATTGGTCCATTCATTGAAGATGAACGCAATGCGACATCCTTTACTAGGCTCACCCACCAACAGTGCAGGTGCTGAACTGCTGATCCGAATGTATAGGTAAAAACCATATTATTATCAATAAAAAAATGGCCAAAAAAAATTCTGCTCGCGCGCTTACGCGCGCTCGCATTCACTGGGGGCCTACAAATACATTCTTTCATGGGGCCCAGAATCTGGAGCTACACCCCTGCTCCCGTTCATGCTCCCCGGACATGGAACATCTCTCCATTCTATGTCGCCCTTTCCACCTTCCCCGTGAGTTTACTGCGGTCATCATGACTGCAGTATACATCCCTCCACAAGCAAACACCGTCAGGACCCTGGCGGAATTGGCGGAGAATCTCAACAAGCACCAGATTAAACACCCGGACGCAGCCATGATTGTAGCTGGTGATTTCAACCAGGCAAATTTGAAGAAAGTGATGCCGTCCCTTTTTCAACACATTGCCTGCTCCACCAGAGGAGGGAACACACTCGATCACTGCTACACCCCATTCAGAGCCGGCTACAAGGCTGTACCGGCTCCGCCATTAGCGGGAGCTACTAGCACGTTGGATCACGACGCCATCTTGTTGGTCCCTGCTTACAAACAAAGATCACGTGACGCCGTCGTGTCACGTGAGACAAAAAAATGGACCGACCAATCAGAGGCCACGCTTCTGGACGCTCTCGAGGATGTCGACTGGAATATGTTTCAAGGAAGCGCCAGTGACGTCAGCGAGTTCGCGGACACCGTTGTGAGCTTCATTACAACACTGGCTGATAGTATTGTCCCCACTAAAAAGGTCCGGGTCTTCCCTAACCAGAAACCGTGGGTGGATAGTACTATCAGAGCAGCTCTGAAATCCCGCACCACTGCCTACAACCTGGCAGAGAGTCGGGAAACATGGAGGAGTACAAGGCTACAGTCTATACTCTGCACAAAACGACACAAAAGGCTTATGGCGGGGACTGAGGACAATAACTGACTACAAAGTCAGCGCCCCCTCAATGCGGACAAACTCTACTCTTTCTACGCTCGGTTTGGTGTAGACAGTGGCGCCGCTAGCTCAACGGCTAGTGACGTCACTGGCGCGCCGGCTGTTGTGGAGGGGACGCTCTCTCATTGACGGAACACAGTGTGAGAAGAGCATTTATGCAGGTGAACACCAGAAAAGCTGCTGGCCCAGATGGTATAACAGGATGCATACTTAAGTCCTGTGCCAACCAGCTAGCCCCTGTGTTCACCATCATATTTAATCAATCCCTGGCGGAGTCAGTGGTCCCTGCCTGCTTCAAGATGTCTACCATCATCCCTGTACCGAAGAAACCCTCCCCAACATGTCTCAATGACTACAGACCGGTGGCACTCACCTCTGTGGCCATGAAATGTTTCGAGAGGCTGGTCAAGGATCACATTTGTGCCTCCCTCCCCAGTGATATGGACCCTATGCAATTTGCATACAGGCCAAACAGGTCCACTGACGATGCGGTCTCCCAAGTACTGCACAGCACCCTCTCTCACCTTGACCGCCAGAAGGGGGGCTATGTGAGACTGTTGTTCATTGACTACAGCTCAGCGTTCAACACCATAGTCCCCACCAGACTGGTGGACAAGCTGATCGAGCTGGGTCTGAGCTCCGCTCTGAGCTCCTGGGTACTGGACTTTCTGAGTGAAAGACCCCAGGCGGTCAGGGTGGGGGGTCAGACCTCCACCACCATTACCCTGAGCATCGGGTCCCCCCAGGGCTGTGTTCTGAGCCCCCTGCTGTACTCACTTTACACACGCCAAGTTCAGCTCCAACTCCATAGTGAAGTTTGCGGACGACACGGTGGTGGTGGGGCTGATCTCGGACAACGACAAGAAAGCCTACCGGGAGGAGGTTGAGGTACTGGAACGCTGGTGCCAGGACAACAGCCTGCTCCTGAACATTGGTAAAACCAAGGAGCTGATCGTGGATTTTAGGAGGAGACATCAGGAGACACACACACCACTGAGGATAAACGGGGCTACCGTGGACAGGGTGAGCAGCTTCAAGTACCTGGGGGTCCACATCTCAGAGGACCTGACATGGACAACACACATAGACTCAGTCGTAAAAAAGGCAAAGCAGCGCTCTACCACCTGAGACAGTTAAGGAAGTTCAGAGTATCTGGGAAGATACTCCAGTCCTTCTACTCCGGAGCTGTAGAGAGCATATTGACTGGAAACATCACTGCCTGGTATGGCAACAGCACGGCACAGGACAAGACGGCCCTACAGAGAGTGGTGCGCTCAGCCGAGCGTACCATGGGTATTGCACTACCAACCCTGCAGGTCCTATACAACAAGAGGTGCAAATCCAGAGCCTGCAGGATAATGAAAGACCCTCACCACCCCAACAACAGCCTGTTCATGCTGCTGCGGTCAGGCAAACGCCTGCGAGCACCAGTAACGAGGACAGAGAGACTTAGGCTCAGCTTCTTCCACAGGCCATCAGAGCCTTGAACACTGAACTATCCACGCACAAGCACACATGAGCACACACACAACACACACACTGTACACGCTCACACACTAGCAGCCACTTTAACATGAGCACACACACACTCATGCTGCACACGCTCACACTACGGTCACTTTACAGAAGGAAAGATCACTTAAGAATGTACAGATACCGATATGCCTACTTTATTTACTTGTTATTGCACTATGTCGCTCTATTGGTTGGACTCTTATATTATATTATTACTTGTATTATGCACATCGTTGCGGGCGAGACCCCCCGCATTTCACTGTATACCTGTATGCCGTGACAAATAAAACTCTTGTATCTTGTTTTGTTTCATCAACAAATGAGGCAGAACACAGAGTGAATGTATCCTTTCTTGTTTATTGCACTTTTTTCTTGCTGCAAACAAAGAATGAATGCTAATGTGCTAAGCGAGCAATTTAAAGCTGGTGGGTTTCTGTTTTGTGAAGGACGTTCCCTCATGTAACGTAGTGCCGCGTTCAACCCTTCTGATTGTTTGAAATGGCCTGCATGTTTGAACTACATCGCCACCTATTGCTTTGGCATTGTACTACATGTATATTACATCAGTTTAAACCACCCGTGTATACAGAGGTTTATTATTTTTTCTTTTTTACCTCTGTATCAAAAATACCTGCGATCGTGTGGACTGGGCCTGTGGGAACCAAGCTTCCTGGGTTTTCCCAAAAAGGACCTCTGGGTGATTCTATCTTATCATGAATAGTGTAAAACAAAGGTGAAGGCCTTGTCTTTTGTTACACCAGAAACAGCTGGTGAAAGTGAATTTCCTTTTGATGTTGGGGAAAAACAACTTAAACCTGTATTTAGATAACAACCAGGAGAGGGCAGTAACAAGCAGTATAATAGGTAAAGGGGAGGAAACTTCTCAAGGGATATTTCTTTGAATTGATTGGTTTAACAGTGTGAATTACCACTTCCTGTTCTGATATTGTGGAAAGAAATGGGAGTAACCTCAGTCTGTATATAACTTAGATAAAAGTTGGAAATCAGCAGAATATCACCTATCGTGTGATATTTTCCATTTCATGATGCATACGACAGAGACACCATATTTTTTAATAAAAGAACAGATGATGAAAAGCCAGCTCTTTTTTGAACTTCTTGTATCCAGCTTTCTCCAGGCTTTGGCGATGGTAATATGATCCTTTCTTTCAAATATCAAACGTCACAGTCTCTAGGTGCCCCGAACCCTGGTGGTCCAACCAAACGGTTCAGTTTTACACAAACCGTTCCATCCCTACTTACAATACAAGTTGCCCTCTTGTAGGGTGACCATATTTTGATTTCCAAAAAATAGGACATGCCCCCCCAGCCTCGAGATACTTAATGATACTCAGGCATGCGTTGCTCATGGGACGACTGGTTGCACTATGTTTTAATGACGCCTCGTGCGCGCATTCCCGCACATGCGCAAATTGCGCATAGATGTTCCCTCGCATAGCACAGACTAAAGACAGTGCCTAATTGCCTCTACGAATGGAATGTAACACATTTCATTCCAAGTTTTGTGTGAATGTATCTGAGAACGAATTTGAACACACCTGACGACTGGCCATATTGTTATGCAAAGTAGTACTTAGCGAGTTGGCACATCAGTCGAGTGCAGCGCATTCCTGTGTGCACGCGTGTGCACATACGTGCATGTGCGTGCATGTGCGTGCACATCCGTGCATGTGCGTGCTTCTGCTCACAGACTGGTTGCACGGTGTGCAACCCTGTTCCATGAGCAACACATGCCTGATGATACTCAACGTTTACTCAAAGATGCATTATTGTTTTAATATATTTAAAGTATGCCTCCTCTCTATGGATATACAATTATTATTAGATTATTTTACTGTATATAACACAACAATATCTCTCTATAACCAAAGACATACCAAACCAAAGTTACTCAACGATCAGCATGCTTGATTATGCCTAGAATTATCTGACAAATCTCAATGGTACAATAATAACTTAAAAATCAACCTGTAACAAAAATAATAGCTTACTTACTGGACAAAAGTAAATAACAAAATATATGAAATAATAGAAAATAGAAAATCCAGTTAACAAATATCTTTTTCAGACAAATCGTTTTTTTTTTGCCATGTTTCAATGAGATATTGTGCAATGGTTTCTGCTGTCTCATTTGGTGTATTTAACCTCGATTCATTTTGTTTGCATGCCACACCTCTTCCAGTCAAAGTACTGTATTATGATTGGGAATATTGTCATTGCTCCGTGGTTACTCCTGTCTGTAGAAACACCACAGTACTGGATTTGATTTGAGTGCTTCATGTGCGACATCAATCGAGTCGAGTGGGGCGCTATAACACATTGGCTTCGGATGCGCGCAATACTGAACTTGTTGGCAGTGTCAGAGTCTGGAAATGCCTTTTTTAGCAAGGCACTTGTGCAATCCATAGATTGTGATGTTTCACAGTATGAAATGCAAACCGCTGCATTTACTTTACAGCATCCTCTGTTTTCCCGGGTTTAACAAAGAAGTATGTCAACTTTGCAGACAAACTCTCAACTTGCACATGTCCATGTGCGCTTTAAGATCGCCTGCACCTTTATTGGACACACGTGTATGTGCAAGCTTTGCACACGGTGCACTCCGCCTCCCATTTGTTCCGACGGGTCGGTACATTTGGAATTTCTTCTGCAGTTCATCTGTAAAAGTACATTCTTTGGCATTGTGAATGTGAGCTGTCCGCTATGTCCCCTTCCTGTTTGTGTGCGAGCGTAGTTGTAGAGCCGCCCACAAAGCTTCTCAGGGATTACGTCACACATGCAACAGAGTACCGTAGTATTCTGTGCAATGCGCCAGTCAATTTAAGTATATGCAAACGGTCCGTGAAAGCCGGACATTTTCATGAATTTATAATAATAATAATTTATAATGTTTTTTAGCCAAAAAATATGAATATAGCCTGATAGAATGATAAAATACTTGAGTGACTTGTGACTAAAGACTTGATACTTGGACTTGCCCCTCAACAACTTGAGATGTGACACGTGACCAAAATACTTGAGACATGACTTGGACTTGTGAAAGATTATTTGTGAGCATCTCTGGGTTATAGACCTGCTATCTCAGGATAGGCATGAGACAAGTTTGAGCTAAACACATTTCAAGGAGACAAATTACATTACTAGAAATAGATGAAAACTTGCATGAATAGTTTACAACGATTTTACAACTTGGATAAGTAATCACCATTTCATTATTTGGAGCAATACTATGCTTTCAAGGGGGCCCCTTGTCCCATGGTGGGGGGGGGGGGGGGGCTTTTAACCTTAGTAGTGGGACTAAAAGTGTTAGGAACTGGTAACAGGTACTGTAGGCTCAAATGGACAACATGGGAGACAGGATAATGTTCAATCCTGTGGGCATTTAATAATATATTGCAAAAAGTGAATAAACACCATTGCGGTGTGTGTGTGCGTCTTTAGCCTGGCGGGTGGATGACCGTAACCAGTGGGGAGCACGGGAGTGAAGCTGTGGAGACAACAGAGGAGAAAAACAAAAATAAGTCGGCACATTATTACAAAAACATGAGACGTCAAAAAATCATGGAACGGGTGGATACACGAAAACACAATGGGAATAGGGTTAACATAGAAACGACGAAAAAACATATTCACAGGAAGGAATATCAAAGATACTTGTCAGGCCATCTTAAAACGAAGATCTGACGCTGATGCATGGTGATTCTGGTATCTTGTAGGGTGGTGTGGTGATTAGCAGGCAGGTGTGGAGTCTCCATCCATCAGCGTGATGATAATCACCTGTGCCGAAGTGCATGGAGTGTATACAGAGGTGTGTGACGGAGGCAGAAAGAGTTGTGGAGGTGAAACTATAACAAAAAGCCCCCCTTCAATATTCTTTGTTTGAATGGAATACATAAATAAATGTGAATCCTACCATATTATTTTCCCACTAAATGTGGGGCCGCACCCGGTTATCGATCCAAATGCTCCTGTCCGTCTTTGTCTCGGTGTGTTTTTAGAGCGTTTCAAATCATAATCTTTTGACATAATGAAAATATATGTAAAATGAAGATATGGTCCCAATTTCATGAAATAATAATCAACACAGGCACCGCTGTGCTTCACACACACACACACACACACACAAAAAATCAAGAAAGACAGAATCGGGACCAGGGAGGCACAAAGAAAAAAAATTTAAACAACATAATGTATGTTTATTTTGCAGTAATTCTTTGTCGTTGCCGCCATCTTTAGTGTTACAGCCCCTCACACTCCAGTTCTCAGGCTGCAGCTGGTTTGAAAGCGAAAGTAAACAGGCTTCTCTGCTGGCTGTGGCTCCAGGGGAGTTGAATAGGTCTGGCTCTGCTAGTTTATTTTCTATCTTTTGCCGCTTTTTTGGTGGACAAACCACAGCACATGTGCACCGTGACTCGCGACTGGAGACTAGCTCTGCTAGCACACATAGCCAGTGATGTACCTGAACGCGTTCAATGAACGATCGTTCATGAACGCGTTCGTATTTTGGGCGAACGTGAACTGAACGTACTGATTATCCGCTAAATGAACATAATTGAGAACGCGTTCATTCTCAGCGCTGTGTAACGGTGTTCAAAAGTGCGTTCATTCTCAGCACTCTGTTATAATGGCGTTCAAAGATGTGCCAGATTTCATATGTATTTCAGCCGAAAACCCAGTTAAAACACACCGTAAACAGGCTTTAAAATTATGTGGAAAACCAACCGATCTGGCAACGCGCCTGTCAACCCCTGCTACGTCATCAGACTCATCACAACAACAGCTGAATCTGCGAGCAGAAGCCGAGAGCTGCGCAGCAGCAGGTCGAGAGCAGCACTCGCTCAGAGAACTCTACCTCTTGACGTCGGTGCTTGGGGATTTAAAATAGTTTAACGTTAAAGTCAGTACTGACTCAGACGGAAACAATCTAATGTTTGTCTGTAAACTTTGTCCACCCGGTTTAAAGAAGCAAGTCCCCACATCGACGCAACAACGTCGACAGCAACATTGAGAATATGCAAACATCCTGTTTTAGTTTTCATAATAAAGACAATTCAAGCAAAGTTGTTCCTCATGTTTTTGAAAATATACTGTAGAGATGAAAGCTGCAGTGTGGACTGAATGCGCGGTGGCAAAGTGTTATGGAAATGCCAGTATTCTGATTGCTGTCTGTGGTTCAATATTTTTTACAAATAATAGTTCGCAGCAACGTATTGAAAAAAGAACTAACAAAATGGGCCGTTCAATATCTCGTTTATGTTCGAACTGTCAAACAGACCTGGGTACCTACAGGCTACAGTCTATCACTACTTTTGGGAATCTAAGTGTTTATCCAGGTTCTGGGGCCGATTGATTGATTGATTGATTGAACACTTTATTAACATATTGCAGAATGGGTACAGTATAGTACAGCTCAGTCATGAATTGAAAATGGGGGACCCTGATGTAAACAAGACGAACGTCTTTCTCTGGTCTGCATCCCCTTAACAATTGTATGTATTGAGCTGTACTGTATCAGGGTCCCTCATTTTCAATTCATCAGGACATACATGACATACAGATAGACAGTACTGCTACATCTATACATTTATGACATACCAGATTTTCAAATACAGTACTGTTTGTGATACAAAAAGAGTCCAGAAAAGAGAGTAGGCCTATATACATTTGACATAGAAACTGTACATTGGAGGAGGTTGGGTAGGTGGGGGGGGGGCTGTACATTGGAGGGGGGGGGGGGGGGGTTGGGTAGGAGGGGTGACACCCTTTACAATTCAAACTATTTGATAAACTTCTACTTTCAGCCCGGAAATTCATTCTGATAAACTGGATTAAGGATAAGCCTCCATTTTTACAAATGTGGTATAGAGAGATCTTCGGTGTGCTACCCCATGAAAGACACTTGTTCAATGCATAGAGGCAACAACGCTTCCTTTCAGGAGGTGTGGGCCCCACTATTAGACTATTTTCCTGCTGAAATTTCTCGGATCCTTCTAAAGGCCCAGTGCCCCATTGTATGGACAGACCTAGGATAGGAAAAAATAAATATATGTCTACATGTGAATGGGCTCGAGGCAAGTGCAATACTGTACAGTGCATGTCTTGGTTTGCTTTTCCTTTTTGCTTGTTTTTCTTTTTTTTTTGTTTTTGCTTGCTTATGGTGTGGATGATGGCATAGAGATGAACTGGAGGACCCCCCCCCTCCATTGTCCCAATGTGTGTTTTTGTAATGTAAGTAACTGTACGTGAAAAATCTATATAAAAAAATATATATATATCAAAAAAGAACTAAAAAGAACTAAATTAGTTCATTTTTGAAACCATGAACTTTAGTTCAAAATTTTGAATTATGAACTATGAACTGAACTAGTTCATTTTAAAAATTGTGAACTGAACTAGTTCATGTATAAAGTGAACTTTCCCAACACTGCACATAGCCTACTGTGTACAGACAGTTTCAAACTGTATTTTAAATTAGAAAGCAAACAAAATAAATGGACAAGAGAAAAATAATTCTCAATTTGGTCAGTATTGTCATTTGGACAAGCCATTACTTTAAGTTGCAGGCAAGAAAGACAAGTCTGTCCACTGTCTCTGGTTTTAAAACTGCCCTGTTGCAGGTCACAAACATATCGATATCGATTATTAAAATATATCGCCCCGCCTTACTTCATCTGTGTGTTTACTCAGACACTGAGCTGTAGAAGCAGGTCTCCTGGCTTCAGCAGAGCTTCATTGGTGTCTTTGTTCAGACACAGAGCTGTAGAAGCAGGTCTCCTGGCTTCAGCAGAGCTTCATTGGTGTGTTTGTTCAGACAGAGCTGTAGAAGCAGGTCTTCTGGCTTCAGCAAAGCTTCATTGGTGTGTTTACTCAGACACTGAGCTGTAGAAGCAGGTCTCCTGGCTTCAGCAGAGCTTCATTGGTGTGTTTGTTCAGACACTGAGCTGTAGAAGCAGGTCTCCTGGCTTCCGCAGAGCTTCATTGGTGTGTTTGTTCAGACACTGAGTTGCAGAAGCAGGTCTCCTGGCTACAGCAGGGCTTCATTGAGTGTAGCAGGGCTGCATCTGTCCATGCCTGTCTGATCCTATTACACCACTGTGCATCTCCCTCACTGATAAACACTGTAGCCAAGCAGATGGGCGCTGATGACCGTTTATAATGCAGAAAATGAGCATTAAACCACCTGATGATGAGAAATTAGATTGGGTTTTAGTTCTCTCCAAACTGGACACAGTCTGTGCGGGAGAGAGTGTGTGTGTGTGTGTGTGTGTGTGTGTGTGTGTGTGTGTGTGTGTGTGTGTGTGTGTGTGTGTGTGTGTGTGTGTGTGTGTGTGTGTGTGTGTGTGTGTGTGTGTGTGTGTGTGTGTGTGTGTGTGTGTGTGTGTGTGTGTGTGTGTGTGTGTGTAGGTGTGTGTCTGTGTGTGTGTGTGTGTGTGTGTGTGTGTGTGTGTGTGTGTGTGTGTGTGTGTGTGTGTGTGTGTGTGCGTGCACGTGTGTGAGAGTGGTAAGAAGCCCACCAATGCCATGCCTTTTGTAACCCATGTCACTCACTGTGGAATCCAACATAATGTGGGCAGGCTATTCCCATTTAGGCAAACAAATTGAAACAATTACCGCAAATATTATCAGAATATTATTGCGAACTTTCTATTCCAAACTTTAACAATAATTCAATGTAGTCCATCCTCAATGAAGGACATATCCATTGGTCCCCGCTCATGATGGGAACTTTCTGATGCCAGCCAGAGGGATGATGTCTGTACCCCCCCAGTGTCCAGTCCTTGGTTCTGTCCTCTCGTATCCTTCACATGTCCTCATATTCTTGATACATACTCCCTCCCAGCCAATCTCTTCTTAAAGCCAGTGGGACGTAGCTGTCCTCCCATGTCTAGTCAACGACCAGACTCTCTCTCTCTCTCTCTGGCCCTGTTCACCCTTAGCATTGATCTGATGACAAGTGCACAGCTCTAACTACAGGTGTGACTGCACCGAAAAGGCATTGAGGACACATAGAGATCCGATCACTCAGACCAGGGCGCATTTTTTTACCACATTTTGTATTACAGTGTCCCATAGCAAATGTGACCTAGTCTTTCTGTGCGTCATGTCCTCCTGGGGTCTTAAGGCTACGAATACAGCCATAGAATGAGAAAGAGACCCCGGCAGAGACAAGAGCAGCTGATCTCCTTTTCTTCCTCCATTTTGTCATCTCCAGTTGGCTCTCAAATTGCAAAAGCTGGCTTTGTCCACAATGTCTGAATATATAGGCTATATTAGGGCTGTCTTTTTTTCTCTCTCCAAAAGTCATGCTCGAACAAGTCCAAAGTAAAATACAGTTTTTTGTATGTAATCGGAATCTTCATATTATAATGTGCATTGCCCTTCGGCAGCCCTGTGCCTTTTTTTTTATAACCGCAGTTATTAATTGTGCCAACTAATGTGTCAACCCGTGTACTCGTTGCGTTGAATTAATCTGAGCACATTGCTCAGTGGAGAACGTGTGTGGCTGTGTTCAGTTCAGTTCAGACAAGGGGAAATTTGCTTTGCAGCAGTGGTAGAGACAACAACAACAACAAATAACACAACACAAGAAACATCACATCTTACAGAATCCTATCAGGAAAAAGAAAAGGAAAATGAAAATGCATTACTGTTATTTTAAAGGAAGTTAAGTGCATTTAGTGCCCTGGGGATGTACAACAATTTAAATCTGTTGCTCTTTAGCCTGGGGAGCCTATATCTCCTGCCAGAGGGGAGGGGGACAAACTCCTCCAAGAGAGGATGGTCAGAGCTGTTTAAGATCGTCTGAGCCTTCCGCAGAATTTGTCTGTTATACAAAGCTGCTGGGTCCCAATTATCTTGCTGGCCATCTTGACTATGTTGGCCAGACCGTTTTTGTTCTGTATTGACAGGTTGCCATACCAGGAGACAATACAAAAGGTTCAAATGGACTCAAAGATTTGTAAAAAAAGTGTTTTGTCCACATTAAAGTGTTTAGTTTGTGCAGAAAGTAGAGTCTCTGCAGAAATTGTTTGCAGATTGCAGATGTATTCTGATTGTGGTTTAACTTGTTGTCAACTGCTGTGGTACTTGTAGTGATCAACTTTCTCAACAGGTGAGCCCTTAATTATGGTTGGGATGGTTGGGTGGGAGGTTTTTCTGAAGTCAATGTCCATCTCTTTCGTTTTTATCACGTTTAACTTCAGGAAGTTGTTGTCACACCATTCTATAAAGTGTTCCACAATGGGCCCATGACCAACCTCTCCATCCTGAAGCAGAGTGATTAAAACAGTATCATCTGCAAACTTCAGTATTTGCTTGTCATCGTGGTTGCTCCTGCAGTCGTTTGTGTACAAAATGTACAATAATGGGGACAGGACACATCCCTGGGGTGAGCCTGTAGATGAGAGCCGCTTCTCTGATAGAGCACCATTTGCCCTGACTACCTGGGGTCTACATGTTAAACATTTGTGCTCTGTGCTCATGTGTGCTCTGTGCTATGAAAATACATGTATTCGTACATACTGAACAATGTGATTGGTGGTGAGAAAGGTTGCAAAAGGATAATAGTAATAATAATACAATTTGTTTAGCACCTTTCATACAGGAATTGCAGCCCAAAGTGATTCACAACAGTGATGTAGACACAGAATAGACAGGCATAAGATGAGCATAAAATTGGCAATGCATAAAGTGCAGACATAGGATGAGTATAAAATAATAAGAATAAGAGCAGTGCAAAAAGTGTAGACAAAATAATAGCAGTGCAATAAAATAGCTGTCATTTACATACAATTGCATATTAAACCTTGTGATTGGTGGTTAGAAAAGTGTGAAGGTTGTAAAGGATGCTTGAGTAAATGGTGTGCGGTTTAGGCAACTTGGGAGTTTACAATGAATATGTATAGGGAGGTGCATAGCCTATGTGATGTTATGAGATGTATATGTACAATCAACTTCTGGAGACAGCTGTCATCGCTGGAGAAATATGATAGTCGATCCTTCTGTTGCTTGGAAATGTAATTTATGATCTGTTCTTGTCGCCATGGAGAGTGTTTTTTATTAAATATGGTCTCATACTATGAGCTTACATAAATTTGTTATGCCCCAACTACTTTTTCCCTTATTGACTTTAGCTGGCCAGGTCTTGCTCAAAAAAGAGATCTTTGATCTCAAGTGACTACCTGGTAAAATAAAGGTTTAATTTAATAGCTATAAAGAATAACATTAGCAAACAGAATATAGTATGAGCCCACGTGGAAATGCAGGTGAGGAGTAGCCTAATTCTCCTCATGCAGAATGCCGGCAAGGTGTTCTATCCACCTTGAGAATATGGAAGGAAAATAACAAGTGGATAACCCCCATGAATACTGTGTGCGGATCATCTCACCTCCTTATCAACTTCAAATGTGAAGGTAGTTGATAGCAGATAGAGGGAGGAATCAAGGGGAGAATCATCACACAGCAGTGTGCATTATGAAAATCATTACCGGGTTATTTGGTATGAAGCCCCACCATTTTCACTGTCAGCATTTGAATAGTGTCTCTAAGGAGAGAAGATGTCACAGGAACATCATGAATTGTAATGGAAACACTGTATGGGCTCATTACGTCATATAAGTCACGTACAAATGTAGTGATGTAGGTGTAGGTCTATGTGTTTATTTGCATATTGAGCTGGGAAGCTAAATCCGGTCACAACTCAAAGTGGTAACTCAGGATGCATGTTGAGACGCACTCTGATACCCCCCCCTGTCAGTGTAGCTGGTCGTCATAGCGAGGGCGCCGTGACGTCATCTTCAACGCGAGACACACAGACAATAGAGGATTTCGAAGCTAGCTATGAAGCTACCTTCACAGTGTATTCTGCGTAATTTATTGATTAAACAAAACCAAAAGCAACACAATTTACCACCAAGAACAAAGAGTTTAGTCTCACAAAAAGATGGCACATTTGTTTAGCTTATGTGCTAATGTGACTGGGATTTTCCATCCGTTAGCATTGCGGCTAGCGTACATGAATGCTAATGTTTAGTAGTCGTGAGGCTATTTAAAGATAGCAGGTTTGTGTTTTGTGCAGGACGTCCCCCGTGTAGCGCAATGATAATGTAGTGACAATTCTCTCTTCTGACCAATCAGTGGTCTGCAGTGTTTCATGTAACTTTTTGGTATCACTTCTACCCGCTTGGCACCTTGACAAAGCAGGTACTAAAAAAGTACCCGGTACCAGGTACCATCCGCACATTTTGGCAATGGAAAACCGAAAAGGCAGAGTAGAGTCGAGACGAGTAGGTACCATGCAGTGGAAAAGAGGCAAAAGTGAAAGATGAAGGTTCCTGTTCCAGCTCTTGGAGTAGGTGGGGGATGGGCGAAGTAGCTGCAGATGTGCTCTACCGTTTTCTTAAAGGAGGTGGCAAAGTCCTCCGCAGAGTGAGTGCGTGCATGGTGGCATACAGTTTATGGAGGTTTTTTGCAGAGGCCTCAATCTTATGGTGAAAGAAAGAAGGAGGCTTGAATGAATGAATGAATGAATGCCTTTATTTGACAATATAAAAAATAAACATGTGACAGAAGAGCACAGTCGGGATATACTGCCAAGGATGTAACACAAAAAAGCTCAGAGCTTATTTCCATTGTGGTCCTTGTAGGGGGGTGGGGGAATGTGATGCTTAACACATGCATCATACAAAACGTGACATCACAACACATCACATATACCATTTAACATTTATATACATACAGACTCATACAACATGCAAGGGTGCCTTAAGCTAAGTGTCTAGGTATAGTCCCTTTTGAGCCATGTCTTCAGGCTGGACTTGAATCTAACGGCACTGTCTATGGTTTTCAGTTCACTGGGCAGACTATTCCAATAGACAGCTGCTGAATATAAAAATGACTCCTTCCCCATACAGCTCCTGAATCTGACTGGCACAAAGTCAGTTGAGCTGCGCCTTGTTTGGTAAGCATGGGTGTCTCTGATTCTGTTGAAGTAATTGTTAAAGTACACTGGCACTACCCCATGCACTATTCTGTGAACTAGGCACATCCCTATCTGGTTTACTCTGTCTTCCACCTTAAGCCATCTCATGACCTCAAAGTGAGATGGGTCAAGGTGGGTTCGAGCAGGTAGCCTTAGTATTACCCTGATTAGCTTGTTTTGTGATGTCTGTAGTTTTATTTTCTGACTTTTGGGGGCACTGTTGTACCAGGAGCCACACGCATAGTCATAGTGACACTGTATGAGAGCTCCAGCAAGAATCTTCATCGCTGACTGATCTAAAAAATTAGAGATTCTGGCTAGGTATCTAGTCCTGTTATTTATCTTTGTAAGTGCTTGGTGAGCCATGCTTTCCCCTGTTTTCCAGGACGCAACCGAGATATTTCACAGATGTTTTGTCTGTGAGAACAGTATCTCCTATTCTAATGTTAAAACCTGGCGATTTTCTGAGCCTGACCTTTGACCCGAATAAAATTGACTCAGTCTTCCCCACGTGGAGGGACAGCTTGTTGTGGCCTAGCCAGTCGCTAACCTTCTCTAGTTCTGCACTCAATGTCTGCTCAACCACTTTTTGTCTTTGTGAGACACTAGTAGGGCGGAGTCATCTGCATATACTGCTTTGGCAGTAGTAATGTTTTTGGAGAATACTGACACGAGGCAGGTCTTTTTGCACTTTCTCTCTGCAGCTCTCAGGCTCTGTCTTTCTTCTTTAACTGCATCAGTCAGCCATGGTCTGGGAACGGCTGGAAGGCTTCTTGGCAAGGGGACAGAGCTTGTCAAAGAAGGTTGAGAGGGCTGAACGGAGTGTGGCGTTTGCCGTATCTGAGTGGAGAGCAGAGAAAGTCTTGCTCGATGGTAGAGCTGATAGGATGTCAGAGGGGGACAGGGAGCATAGGTCTAAATGAGAGTTAGAGTGATTGAGTGAGTGTGGTTTAGCAGAACATACAAAGATACATTATGTATGATATGATGATATACATGGAGGGGAGTTACCATTGTGTTAATTATGCAGGAGTCATGGGAGAATATGAGGTCCAGGGAGCCGCCAGTTTTTTTGGGTGGGAGGCATGCTAGTGGGAGTCAGGTCAAAGGACTCTAGGAGAGAGACTGTGGGAGACTGGGAAGGGTCAGGTATGTGGAAGTCACCCATTAGCATCATTGATATTATATTTGTAGTCCAGGAGGAAGAGGTCAGAGGGCCAGTGCATCTGCTACATCTAGAGGGTCAGTGTGTGAGAGAAGCTGTATAATGTAGATATAGGCATGTGTGTTGGAGTTCTCTGGGGATATACAGGTCTCTGTGAGAGCCAGGAGTTGGAGGTATTTGCTGTGTGCGTAGGCAGTTATGAAGTCTGCCTCCTTGACGGCTGATTGGCAGTTGCCTAAGCCTTTGCATATGACAGGTATATTTGTCACCATGGGCGGGTAGCGAAGTTTGGCAGGGTTGCATCAGAAAAGTAAGTAATTGAATACAGGGTTGCATCAGAAAAGTAAGTAATTGAGGAATGTAGCGGCAGTACATTTTTCCTATACTGTAAACAGAACAATAATGCAATATTTCTCACGGTTTAATTACCTATGGGATGTGACCTGTGGCCTGTCCCTGACAGTTAACACCAAATTTAGCACAACAATGGCAGTACCAAAACCAGTTTAAATCACCCAAATATCAGTTTAAACCATTTTAAACCAAGTATCAGATTTAAACCAGTTTAAATCACCCAACTGTGTTCACCCAGGGCTGTGTTCTGAGCCCCCTCCTCTACTTGCTATACACACATGACTGTGTGGCACAGCGGAACAACAACACAATTATCAAGTTTGCTGATGACACAGTCGTGGTGGGCCTGATCTCTGCAAATGACGAGAGGGCCTACCTGGAAGAGGTAGAGGACATGGCGCGATGGTGTCAGGAGAACAGCCTCTCCCTGAATGTCAGCTAAACGAAAGAGATGATTGTGGACTTTAGGAGATCGGGGCCAGGGACTACAGCCCCCTCAGCATCGACGGGGCACCGGTCGAGAGAGTGAGCAGTTTTAAGTACCTCGGAGTCCACATATCCGAGGACTTGACATGGACCACACACATTGACAGTGTAGTGAAGAAGGCATGGTAACGCCTCTACTTCCTTAGGCGCCTAGGGAAGTTCAAAATGAGTCAGACGATCCTCAAGAACTTCTACTCGTGCACAATAGAGAGCATCCTGACTGGTAACATCACCTCCTGCTTTGGGAATAGCTCCACACAAGACCGCAGCAGACTACAGAGAGTGGCCCGTTCAGCCGAGCGCACAATTGAAGGCGGGCTTCCCACTCTCCAATACATTTACAACAAGCGTTGCAGGGCCAAGGCTAAGAGAATAATCAAAGACTCTAGTCACCCAAACAACTGCCTCTTTGAACTGCTGCAGTCAGGCAAGCGCTACCGGAGCCTCATGGCCAGCACAGAGAGACTCAGAAGGAGCTTCTATCCCCAGGCCATCAGGATTCTCAATGACAAAGACACTATGTAACAACCCCTATACACACACTGCACACACATCCACATACACACACTCACCTTACCACTCACTTTATTCACTTTAGACACTTTAACACACTTTATATTTATCTATTATCAAAGATATTTGCATCACATTCATACCTCATTTGCACCCTACCCCAAGTTTTGTACCTCTGCATTCTACCTCACTGTTACTCATTTTACTCTGTATTGTATATTGTATAAATGTATATTGACTTTATCTACTTTTTACTTATTTCTTAATTTTTGTACATTACTTTATTTTTACTGTATGTAGCACACTCTCAGGGGTTCATACATAAACAAGCATTTCATTATAAAGTATTCTGTATTTTGTTCTGACAAATAATAAACAAACTTGAACTTGAAACTCGAACTATCGAGACTGCAATCAAATACAAGTATACTGCTCAATGTAGCAACAGTATATTTTCATATACTGTAAACAGAACAATCATGTAGTATTACTGCCAATGCAAGTATCACTGCCAGAAGGAGAATGCTTTATTGAGATCTTTCTTGTCTATTTGGGGACATTGTACTTGACGCTGTATGTGGCATTTCAACTTTTCGAAGTATATCCTTCCAAACCCTCCAGACATGAATAATGAAACATGATATATTTTGCTCATCTTGATCATGTGACATTTATGCGTCTGATGTGTGCAGACGGGATATATTGTGATTTCGTGCTTCTTGGTTTCATTCACTGCATCCCGTTGGCAATGCCAGAAATTATGATATAGTTATTCTCTATCTCAACGTCCTCCTCCACAGCCTCTTCCTCCTCCATGTCACATTCCCTCCTTTTCACCACCCCTCTATCACTATCTATCTCACTCTCACTCTCTCACTCACTCTTGCTCTCACTAACACTCACCAATGATGATTATCTGGACTAACACTCACTAATGATGATTCTCTGGACTAACACTCACTAATGATGATTAGCTGGACTAACACTCACTAAGGATGATTCTCTGGACTAACACTCACTAATGATGATTCTCTGGACTAACACTCACTAATGATGATTCTCTGGACTAACACTCACTAAGGATGATTCTCTGGACTAACACTCACTGATGATGATTCTCTGGACTAACACTCACTGATGATGATTCTCTGGACTAATACTCACTGATGATGATGCTCTGGACTAACACTCACTAATGATGATTCTCTGGACTAACACTCACTGATGATGATTCTCTTGACTAACACTCACTGATGATGATTCTCTGGACTAACACTCACTGATGATGATTATCTGGACTAACCCTCACTAATGGTTGTTCATGACTCAAGTGTAGTGCTTAGTGCCATTGGACACATCATTCTAAATATTTTCACCATCCCTCTCTCACTCTCTATCACAGTTCTAAAGATACAGAGCATGTAGTAATCTGAGTATAAATAAGTTCCATCCTATGTTCATATTATCATCTTGGATAAAGGATCCAAGTCCAACCTAATACCTGCCATGCTATAGTCATTTATTCAGACAAAGATGAATGCTGCAACAAATGGATAACTTTGACAGACTGACTGTCTAAGTCATTAAGAGTTCAGTTTGGTTTCAATGGCCTCATGCCAACCTGAGTTAGACACACACAAAGTAATGCAAAGTGTGTGTGTGTGTGTGTGTGTGTGTGTGTGTGTGTGTGTGTGTGTGTGTGTGTGTGTGTGTGTGTGTGTGTGTGTGTGTGTGTGTGTGTGTGTGTGTGTGTGTGTGTGTGTGTGTGTGTGTGTGTGTAGGTTTCAGTTTGTCCCTGGTAGCTGTTCTGAATGCTGACATCGTGATTCAAACATTCAAATAGTTATCAGTCTCATTAGATTCAACATGTCAGCTTCCAGAGAGCAGACAGACTCTGCTGAGCCCGATACCCTTTCTCTATACCGCGATATAAATAAATGCCTGTATTTATATAGCGCTTTTATCCAAATCGCTTTACAATTTGTGCCTCACATTTTACCCATTCACTCACACATTCACTCACACATTCACGGCGGAGGCAACCATGCAAGGTACCAACCTGCTCATCAGGAGCAATTAGGGGTTAAGTGTCTTGCTCAAGGACACTTCAACACACTGCCCGGGAGGAGCGGGAATCTAACCGGGAACCTCCAGATTACCAGACGACTGCTCTACCTCCCGAGCCACTGTCACTGTTTTACTGTGATATGCATGTGCACTGTGATATACTGTAAGTTTTAGGCCACCGCCCCATCCCTACGTGATCTATCTTCTGGTTATTCCAACCCACTCAGGTCAGGCAAGCATCAAGCTGTGCAGACCGTATCTGCTACTATGACCAAACCCTCTTCACCTCATCTCAGGCTTAGTAAGCATGTCAGCTCCTCCCACTCCTCCATGCCAAGCAGACCTGGCACCCTCACTATCTCAGCCTGGCATGGAGAGCTCCTGTCAACCTCTGTTCCAACGAGAGAGGAATCAGCTAATTAGTCTAAAACCAAGGAGACAGAGAGATGGTGTCTGACTGAATTAGACCCCCACAGAGCTGCTCATCTGTATGTGATGGTTCTAGTTTCCTCTCAAATCTGTTCTCTGTAGAGCTGTCAGATGTCTTTTTTCATGCTAATGAATTGTAATCTAACTTGGTCTTGCTTGGTTTACTGCAATGATTTGAAGTATATTGTGTTCACGTCTGGTATTTGGTTGCTAACTCTCTGTCTCTGTCTCTCTCTCTCTCTCTCTCTCTCTCTCTCTCTCTCTCTCTCTCTCTCTCTCTCTCTCTCTCTCTCTCTCTCTCTCTCTCTCTCTCTCTCTCTCTCTCTCTCCTCCCTCCCTTTTTTGGGGATGCTGTGACCTGGGTCTGCTCCTTGTTGGTTCTTCAAACAGGTAAAAACAATGACTGATTGTTCCGGCAGTGTGTCTTGTGTGAGAGCAAGAAAGCAAGAGTGAGTGAATGAGCAAATTAGCTTGCTAGAGAGAGCATGGAAACATTGTGCGTGCACATTATGCTCTATTGTTTGTTCCTTTTCATAACTGTAGTAGTGGGGAGCAGGTGTTAACAGACCACAATTATTCTTCAATCCATTTATATCATCACACAGAATCTGCTCACATCAACACCGACTATGATCACCACCCTTATTGAAGCAGGTTGCTGCACACACTATTACCCGACTGTCCCTTGTATAGCTGGAGCCATGCGTTATGGCTGATGTATTCTGATGTGTTCTTCTTCTTAGTGTGGACTCTTGTAAACTTACTGTAGATTGTTGTGGATAGAAATGTGCAATTGTGTTCATGCTGTAGGTTTAATATTTGTATAAATCAAACAAGTAGCACAATACATCTTCATATCACTAGTGCATACAATAATCATATCCAGTATGAAATGATTCAACTTAATAAATGGAATTTGAAGTTTGTGAACAAAAGCAATGTTGGCTTGACAAACATAAGCAATATTTGATCAGAAGCAGCCATACTTCAATAATTGCATTGATAGACATTCCTCTGCCAAGTACAATGTGCTGTCAACCAACTCTTATGAAGGATCAAACAAAGACCAATCAGGAAGAAGGGCGGGGCTTTGTCAGTTGACAGGCGACCCTTTCCTGTGTGTAATGAGCTATCACCCAGTTTCTGCTTCAAAAGTTAAATAATCAAAGAACAGCCAATGGGCCCTTTTCACAGCCAGCAGGGTAACCACAGCTGCAGCTAATAACATGACTAATGCTCCTGCCATACGGTACGGGTCCTTGACTTTTCCTAAAGATGTGTATATTTTATTCTAATATAATCTTTAGACTAAATTCACAAAACACAAAATAATTCAGAGCATTTATACCTAGAAAGGCCACAGAGGTCATGTTGACCTCATATATTTTAGTTGGTGTGTCATCCGAGTGTTTGCATTTTGTTTTACCACACTGGCAAAAATAATCATCTAATAATCATGCCCTACAAAGACAGCAGTACTGTGACTGTGCAAGTTGTGAAACTGAGAAAAACGAAGTTTACCTCCGGTCCCACCGAATATATTGTTGGTACTAAATATAGTATGTTATTTGCCTATTATATTATATCCTATACTATCTACCAAGCTTTGATTGGACAGAAGATAAATACAACATATCACGTAATATGTAGCCTATAAAAAATATCTTGTTTTATGAATTGTTAATCTTCAGCACTTGATAGCAAATTCTAATATTTTCTTTTTATGGTAAGCAGGTTGTGTTATTCTGAAGTAATTAATAAACTATACAATTTATTAGAATTGTTTGCCCAATGTATTTTATTACCTACCCTAACATAACAAATGCATACATTTAATAGTTTGTTTTAATTAATTATGGAAATGATATGCCAGTAATATGTAAGCAGTCCGAATGAGTTATGGAATTCCAGTCATTCTAGTGTTAATACTATTAGCTGTAGCTGTGCTTACCCTGCTATGACACATCTGTAGGTTAAGGAATGTCGCTCTATTGCTTCCTTCTACATAGTCCTCATTCACAACTCTGACTCAAGTCAGTCAATCACCCAGAATCATGTAGGCGGACCCTGGCAGCTCCAGCAAAAACACTGTTTCAAACAGTTGAAACCATAAACTGCTGGATGGAACTTCAGTATCTGAGATGTCCCTGACCTTATAATCAGTTGCCAACCAGTTGACAGTGAAAAGACAGCATGGGATAAGGACAGAGAAGACAGGACAGGTCAAGCTAATTGACAGGCAAAGCACTCAGAGGCTGACCAAGCTGCCATCCTGTTCACATGGTCGCGTAATGACTTCTGCTCTCCTGCCATCTGTAGCCCTTCCACCCTGGATCTCTCTCTCTCTCTCTCTCTCTCTCTCTCTCTCTCTCTCTCTCTCTCTCTCTCTCTCTCTCTCTCTCTCTCTCTCTCTCTCTCGAAATTCGAATTAGTATGTTGATAATTAAATTATGTATGTTTTACCTTTGCAGAACCACATACCAGGTTGTGTCACATGTGTAGCTTAGGAGTGTTAATGCCGTTTTAAGAGTTAAAACAGATTTTTAGTACGGATATTCAGATGGCTATACCAGTATGACAACTGGAGCAGTGTTTGAAATAACTTAAAGGGGCCCTTTTGCGAAAATGGAAAATATGAAATATGTACATAGTGCTGTTTCTTCAGTTCAAGAACGCTCCCTCTTGAGCCATTTGGAATTGCTGCCACAATCACTGTAGTTAATGTGTGTGTATGTGCGTGTGAAGAGATCTTGGGATAATGTGTTAGCATCAAGGAGACAGAGTCAAGTCAAAGTTAATGGTAGACTTTAGCTTCCTATAAGGTGGTGATGGGGTAGGTATAGATGTGTAGCTGAGCAATGGACGTTGAATGCTACGCTGCTGATCATCATCTTGCTTAATCTACTGTACACATACACGTGCAATGCTAAATTGATCATTGCTACATTAGCAGGGTAATATAATTTCCACGCGTCTCATTTAGTATAGCTCTCGGCTGCAGACCATGTGTCTCCTTGTACTTATAACATATAACAATTTTGTGTGGAAACATAATTACGCTTTATACAGGAATATCTTTTTGTAGTGACTTCATAATTTCATATCAGAGCTAGGTTCCTACGAGTGTACTCACCAAAAAACCGCTATATGGCACAACAGCCAATGACATCATATCCAGTGGATTGGTAAGAATTGCAAAAGAGGAAAAGATTTCATTCCAGTACTTCCATACAACCTGCTCCTACCAGTGAACCGTGCTGAGCAGTTGCCGTTTGTCTGTCTACATGCCAATGTTATTCTGGCCCATGCAGAGACAGCCATATGGCTGCTGTTTGTGTGTGTGAATGTGAATGTGAATGTGAATGTGATGAATAGTCTCTGCTTCAGTGGCATAATGACACAGAGCACAGTCCCAAGCCACGGAAGAGAAGGCAGAATACTTTTTAAATAATACTGTACAAGGTCTCGTCGTCCTTCAAATCATCTTTCTTTCTCTCTCTTTCTTCCCTCCCTCCCTTCCTTCCTTCCTCCCTTGGCTTCACATTTCTCCATACCTCTGCTCCACATAGACAGACTTGTCTCTTTCTGGAGTGTTGCTCAGATTTCAATTTAGATCTCAGATCAAAATTTATCAGAATTTCTCTTATCTGATGTGTTACAAATAAAACAAAGGGATACATTCTAGCCTTTCCCCCCTTGTTATAAAAGACACTGGGAAATAACTGGGGCCCAACCTGTGGCTGACAGAGACAGACAGCAGTTCTTCTGTGTCATGATGCCTGCAACATCTCCAACCATCTCCCTTTTACACCAGCTACACAATCACTGGTTGATATCATCGCTTCCAATGCTAGTGTTTGACAGAGCCAGACAGAGCATTAACGACATGGGTCAGTGGCCCAGCTAGTTGTGATCTATGGCTGATATAACTGACATGACTGGTGAGCATGGTGTGGAGAGAGGACATGATCATACAGAGCAGATAGAGAGGACATGATCATACAGAGTAGATAGAGAGGACATGATCATACAGAGTAGATAGAGAGGACATGATCATACAGAGTAGATAGAGAGGACATGGTCCTACAGAGTAGATAGAGAGGACATTGTCCTACAGAGTAGATAGAAAGAGGACATGGTCCTACAGAGTAGATAGAGAGAGGACATGATCATACAGAGCGGATAGAGAGGACATGATCATACAGAGTAGATAGAGAGGACATGGTCCTACAGAGTAGATAGAGAGGACATTGTCCTACAGAGTAGATAGAGAGGACATTGTCCTACAGAGTAGATAGAAAGAGGACATGGTCCTACAGAGTAGATAGAGAGGCCATGATCATACAGAGCAGATAGAGAGGACATGGTCCTACAGATTAGATAGAAAGAGGACATGGTCCTACAGATTAGATAGAAAGAGGACATGGTCCTACAGATTAAATATAAAGAGGACATGGTTCTACAGAGCAGATAGAGAGGACATGGTTCTACAGAGCAGATGTAAAGAGGACATGGTTCTACAGAGTAGATAGAGAGGACATGGTTCTACAGAGCAGATAGAGAGGACATGGTTCTACAGAGAATATAGAGAGGACATGGTTCTACAGAGTAGATAGAGAGGACATGGTTCTACAGAGCGGATAGAGAGGACATGGTTCTACAGAGCAGATAGAAAGAGGACATGGTTCTACAGAGCGGATAGAGAGGACATGGTTCTACAGAGAATATAGAAAGAGGACATGGTTCTACAGAGAATATAGAAAGAGGACATGGTTCTACAGAGCAGATATAGAGAGGACATGGTTCTACAGAGCAGATAGAAAGAGGACATGGTTCTACAGAGCAGATAGAAAGAGGACATGGTTCCACAGAGCAGATAGAAAGAGGACATGGTTCTACAGAGCAGATAGAAAGAGGACATGGTTCTACAGAGAATATAGAAAGAGGACATGGTTCTACAGAGCAGATATAAAGAGGACATGGTTCTACAGAGCAGATATAAAGAGGACATGGTTCTACAGAGAATATATAAAGAGGACATGGTTCTACAGAGCAGATAGAAAGAGGACATGGTTCTACAGAGCAGATAGAAAGAGGACATGGTTCTACAGAGCAGATAGAAAGAGGACATGGTTCTACAGAGAATATAGAAAGATGACATGGTTCTACAGAGAATATAGAAAGAGGACATGGTTCTACAGAGCAGATAGAAAGAGGACATGGTTCTACAGAGAATATAGAAAGAGGACATGGTTCTACAGAGAATATAGAAAGAGGACATGGTTCTACAGAGAATATAGAAAGAGGACATGGTTCTACAGAGAATATAGAAAGAGGACATGGTTCTACAGAGAATATAGAAAGAGGACATGGTTCTACAGAGAATATAGAAAGATGACATGGTTCTACAGAGAATATAGAAAGAGGACATGGTTCTACAGAGCAGATATAGAGAGGACATGGTTCTACAGAGCAGATAGAAAGAGGACATGGTTCTACAGAGAATATAGAAAGATGACATGGTTCTACAGAGAATATAGAAAGATGACATGGTTCTACAGAGAATATAGAAAGAGGACATGGTTCTACAGAGCAGATATAGAGAGGACATGGTTCTACAGAGCAGATAGAAAGAGGACATGGTTCTACAGAGAATATATAAAGAGGACATGGTTCCACAGAGCAGATAGAGATAATACCTAATACATCCGACTTATATAGAGCTTTTCAAAATAGTCAAAGAGGCTTTCCATGGCAGAATAAAGCAACACTTTAAGACGTTAAATAATAAAAGAAGGGTCAACTAGGCCATAAAATCATAGGGAGGGGAGGGGGTTAGCTGGGGAAAGACCGAAGAGGTGGGTTTTGAGGGTATTTTTTTAGGGCCTTCTAGAATCAATCAAAATAAAAATCCACAGAGAGGGTGCAGTGCCTGAAAAAGTCCTTTCACCCCAGGTTGGTCTTGGTTGCAGTAGTCAAGCCAGGATGTTACAGTATGAATGCAGGGATGAGTGTTTCTAGAGCAGTGACAGTGATGGTGAAAGGCAGGAATGAGATGGTGGGGTGCTAAAGGAATGTTAAGACACCTTTTGCATTATAATAATTTTGGTTGATGAGGCCCAGTGACGTAATTATTCTGCAGTCATTAATTATGCTATGCAGTGATAAACATCTAATTTGCTTCTCTAAATGCAATCAGATCATACTCATACCATGAACTAGTACAGTAACATTCCGATGCCTTTTGATGCCTACAAAATCAATATCAAAATCTTAAAAATGGGTACAACATGGAGCCCAACCCATCACATCTACTGTAGGTAAAACAGTGTGCTAATGTTGATGGATGTGGCTAGTGATTGCTCCGCTGATCATGTATCAGGAGTCTTTCTGAAGGTCTGATTGGCTTGGAGCTCAAGGTTAAATTGTTTTCCCCCCTTGTGATACACAACTTCAGGGCTAAAGGGCTGGGGGAGGTGCTACATTTCACATGAAATCAAGTGCATGCAGAGGTTGAATATACACACAAACACACACAACCTAATACATACATGCTTGCATGCACTCACACACACCCACCCCTCGGATCAAATTCAGCTCAGTTATCAGTGGAGCCAAGACATGTGTGTTGGTTAATTTATCCTGATTACAGCAGTATGACCGACGAGGGTCCAGAGCATGAATGAAATGTCATTAGTTAATGGACAGAGAGCAGGATGGATAGGGGATGGAATTGGAATGACACATGCCATGGTCTCTTTGATCAATCTCTGTAGGCTGTGGTCTGAATAGACATGTGCACTCATGCACAAACACACACACGGACGTATGTATGTCCACATAAATTACAAACAGACAAGGGATATATATATATAAAACATTGTAAACATGCAGCTATTCAGAGACCTTTCATTTACATTATGTATGTCATTATCTAAGTTAGTAAATGACAATCTGTCCATTGTATAGCATTGTATTAATTTGCCAAACTCATTCAACACTATGAATCACACTCTTCCTAATGGATAAACATAAATCAATTGGTTTTGAGTTTTGACATTAATGCATGTCACTGGTTGCAGCACTGTCTAACTGCAGAACACAAGCAAAGCTCCAGATGAACAATGTGGCTTCCTTGAAGTTGCTAAAGGGGTGCCACAGGGCTCAATACTAGGTCATGTCCTGTTCACACTGTACATAAACCACCTGGTATCTTTAGGTAGCAGCTACATTCATTATTATGCTGATGACACACAAATTCACTTTTGGCAAAGCTTTTACTAATTACCAGTCAGAATTATTTACCAGAACACAAAATAAAACTATGAATGTTAGCATCAGAACAACAAAATTGGTTCAATTAAAAAAAGGCCCATGCTATTTTGAATACAGAATAATAATATAATATATAATAATAAATAAGCAACACCTTACCTTGAGTAGTTGATGATGATGAATATTGCAGATTGTATAGGCAACATTTCTATCAGTGCTTGATTATGCAGATGTGATTACATGCATGCTGCAGCTGCCCATACCCTCACGCCTCTTGATGCTGTTATCATGGTGCTCTTAGATTCATTACAGGTGACCGTTTTAGAACAGGTCATTGTGTCATCATGATCTATAAGAAGGTCATTGTATAATCTATGAGATGGTCATTGTATAATCTATGAGATGGTGTATAATCTATAATCTAGGTAGCGTGGCCATCACTTACCACACACAGATAACAACGTTGCCTTTTGTAAGCCTTAACAAGCAACCTTTTCATATTGCATCGCTTTTAAGATTCAGAGCTATGGGATACCATACTCGTTCCCAGGAATACATTAGCGTGGCTATTACTAGCAAGCAATGTGACTGCATCGTAATTGTTTGTTTATATTAATATTTGTATGCACTTAGTTCTCTCTTGAAAATGTATCTCAATGGGAGTTACATGATTGAATAAAGAATTCCATAAAAAAAAGTATAATGTGCTCAACTGACAAAAAGGTTGGTACATAGACACACAAACATGCAGGGCCGCCTGGGAGAAATGCGAGGCCCTGTGCGAGATTTAACGCGAGGCCCCCCCCCCCCCCCCCCAAGGTAAAAAAAAAAAAAAAAAAAAAAAAAATATATATATATATATATATATATATATATTTTTTTTTTTTTTTTTTTTTTTTTTTTTAATACAGTCAACATATTCTTAAATAATAGCGCTGCCCGAGGCGGGGCATGATACAGTCAACATATAGCAAAAGAGAGAGCGAGAGAGAGCTCCCGTTCTACAGTCAATATACAGTGTACAGAGAGAGAGAGAGAGAGAGAGAGACACATTGGAAAGAAATTGAAATGCTATTTGGCCCTAAACAGAGAGTACACAGTGGCAGAATACCCGAGCACTGTGACTGAAGATCCTTGAGCACAGCCTAGCCATCGAGAAAGGCCGCCATAGGCAGACTGTGTGTGTTAGAAAGAGAGAGAGAGAGAGAGAGAGAGAACATGTGTGTTTGTCATGTGTGTGTGTGTGTTAGAGAGAGACTATAGCATGTATGAGAGATTCAAAAGGACAAAGATCAACACTTAAATCCAACAAGAAGAGGGTCAACAGAGAAACCAAAGCAGCAAGGAGCCAATGGCCGACATCAGCTAAATAGGCTAGCCAGGTACTGTGACACCAGGCCACGTGACACACACAACGTGGCTACACAAACGACCATTCACACACAGCACATGTCGTATCTCCAAATGTTGTGAAGTAGCATATGTTTTGCCTGGAAAAAAACATCGTTATTAACAAAACATTCGGGAGGGGAAGGAAGGAAGAGTGGGGTAATGTCATCATGACATTTTCATTAATCCAAGTTACCTGCACGATGAACGCTGGGCGAAAGGCCGCAAGGTCTCCACGTTGACGAAAGGCCTCTCGCTGGCGGGACAAAAAGAAGCTATGGCCACTGGCCAGAGCCTTGTCATGGTGCAGGCCCGACTACATCTTCTGTCAAAGGGCCTGCTATTCTCAAGGCTAACTGATAGCATCAAACGAACGTTCCCAGCTGACGCTAAACAGCTAACTGGCTAACAGTTAGCTCACACAGTTAGCTACTAGTAGTATTAGCTAGACCAGTTTGGCTCCAAGAGAGAAAGAGAGATAGGGTCAGGTGACTCAGATCCACGGCGGGTACATAATCATAAGTTGACTCACCATAACGCAGTATCAACGTGGAAGGATACTTTCTTGGCCCCACGGTGTAATTTCGGCGTATTGCTGCCTAACAGATTTATCTGCTCACAAGTTCTCTTCTCCTTCTTTTGAAAAGACATCCACTCGCCTCGCCTGGTTAGCTAACGCTAGTTAGCATTTAGCTAAGCTAGCTACTAGCCGACATGGCTATACCGAAAGGCTCCGGCCATTTGTCCCGCTAGCGAGAGGCCTTTCGTCAACGTTCCTTGGTTGGTGACCGACCGACTGATAATGACCGACCTCTTTCTTCGTCTTGGCTATTGGGCATAACTAAGCATAGTCAAAAGCTGCACGCGCGAAAATGTCAAACGCAGCCGACTCACGCTGCCACGCCGGCAACTACACTGTCTACACACGCTGTAAGTAAAACCACTCCCTTCGTTGAAACCAATGCTGCTGCAGAACCCCAGAGGCTGAGCTCCAATAGTGAGTATGTCTGCAGCTGCAGGACTGCAGACCCAGGAACAAGTCAGACACATTCTACAAACGTGTCTAATGTGAAATATATAAGCATATAAGCAAAACTAGATTTTAGGTCTGTGATGAAAAAGGGCCTCGCGGGAAGGGGGGCCTCGCAAAAAAAAAAAAAAAAAAAAAATAATAATAATAAAAAAAATTAATAAATTTTTTTTTTTTTTTTTTTTTTTTTTTTTTTTTTTTGCGAGGCCCCCCTTCCCGCGAGGCCCTGTGCGACCGCACTGCTCGCACACCCCCTGAGGCGGCCCTGCAAACATGTATGTACACCCTCCTCCCACACACACGTGCACACACACACACACACACACACACACACACACACACACACACACACACACACACACACACACACACACACACACACATACACACGCACACACACTTACACACACATGCATTCTCCTCCCACACACACAGACATGCAAGCCAAGTTCTCAGTTTGAGGCAATATACAGGGGAGGTCACATACAGGAAGGACATATTGGTACTGTACATTAATGATCCTGGGAACTGGCCAGAGTTGCTTTTTATGACTGAAATGGAAAGGGTCTCTGTGTCTCTCTACCTCTCTCTACCTCTCTCTGCCCTCTCTCTCACTCACTCACTCACTCACTCACTCACTCACTCACTCACTCACTCACTCACTCACTCACTCACTCACTCACTCACTCACTCACTCACTCACTCACTCACTCACTCACTCACTCACTCACTCACTCACTCACTCACTCACTCACTCACTCACTCACTCACTCACTCACTCACTTACCGCAGCAATCAGCCACAAAATGTGAAGAGTTCGCAGTTTTCTTTAAATATCATTGATTAGAGCAAGCATTACCTCTGATATAGATCTGGCTGTGAGTGAAAACCCACCTGAGATAACTATGGGGGAATTCACATGTATTACATTACCTGACCTCTGTAAGATTGTCTCTGAGTGTAATTCCGCCACCTCCTGCCTCGATCCTATACCAACAGCATTTCTCAAGCGGGTGTTCGATAGTGTCTCAAATCATGTCCTTGAAATCATAAATATGTCGCTTCAAACAGGCACTTTTCCAGATGCATTTAAAACGGCTGTAGTAAAACCACTACTAAAGAAAACAAACTCAGATGTAAACGAACTAAAAAGCTATAGGCCAATATCAAACCTTCCATTTATCAGCAAGATATTAGAAAAGATAGTCTCAGTACAAATAAACTCCTTTCTCAAAGATAATAACATCATGGAGGAATTACAATCAGGTTTCAGAACAAATCACAGCACTGAAACTGCCCTTACTAAAATAGTTAGCGACCTCAGGCTAAACTCCGATGCTGGCAAAGTCTCAATTCTTGTCCTATTGGACCTTAGTGCAGCGTTCGATACGATTGACCATAATATCTTGATCAGTCATCTTGAAAGACTGGTTGGCTTTTCCGATCATGTACTAAATTGGCTCATAACATACATTAAGGGGAGAAGGTTCTATGTTAAGCTTGGAGACAATGTATCCGAGAAACATGACAGCAGCTTTGGAGTTGCACAAGGAAGCTGCCTTGGTCCATTACTCTTCTCACTATATATGCTGCCCCTCGGGGACATCATTCGAGACCACAATGTATGCTTCCATAGTTATGCTTATGATACACAACTATATATCTCCGCAGAACCAAATAACACTACAGCCATACAGTCCATTACAAATTGTCTGTTAGCAATAAACAAGTGGATGAACAATAACTTCCTAAAATTAAACGAAAGCAAAACCGAAATCCTATTGATCGGCCCAAAAGCGAAAAGGGAAGTGCTGTGTGAAAACCTGGGGAGTCTGTCATCCTATGTAAAGACTGAGGTTACAAGCCTAGGTGTCATCTTGGACTCAGACCTGACCTTTAAGTCTCATATAAATAAGGCCATGAAAACGTCATTCTTCCACCTAAGAAACATAGCGAAAGTAAGACCTTTCGTAAATAAAAAGGAAGCGGAGACACTTATTCATGCTTTTGTATCAAGTCGGCTTGACTATTGTAATGCACTGTTCACTGGTCTTCCCAAAGCAACCATTGGGAAGCTTCAGCTTATCCAAAACTCTGCAGCTCGATTACTAACTCATACAAGGAGAAGAGAACATATCACTCCAGTCCTAGCCACTCTGCACTGGCTTCCAATAACTCATATAATTGATTTTAAGGTCCTTTTCCTAACATATAAAGCTCTTAATGAGCAAGGCCCAAAATACATAGCAAATTCCCTAGTTAGTTATCTGCCCTCAAGAACGCTACGGTCATCCACTACAGGTTTACTAGACACGCCCAGAAACCAAAAGAGGATAGGAAGTATGGCATTTGCCAACTATGCCCCAAAACTATGGAACACACTACCAACACACATCAGAAACGCCAGCTCCATACACATTTTTAAAGGAAAATTAAAAACGTACCTATACAGTCTAGCTTACAAATAGTTATGGCTTGGAAAAACCTGATGGATCCATGAGGCTAGGATAAGCCTTGTGGACCCAACTTTTTAGATGAAGGAACGGGTACATACGCACACAATACACGACCACTGATGGATCCGTAGGGCTTGGATAAGTCTTATGGACCCAACTCTTTAGATGAGGGAACGGGTACATACGCACACAATACGCGGCCACTGATGGATCCATGGGGCTTGGATAAGTCCTGTGGACCCAACTCTGGCCACTGACCACATGATGGAACGGGTACATACGCACACAATACACGGCCACTGATGGATCCATGGGACTTGGTTAAGTCCTGTGGACCCAACTCTGACCACTAATAAAAACGTAACTACACTAGCGTTATAAGAGCTAACATTGCTACCTACCGTACAAGTGCATTGGTTTAGTGCATTTCCTACTTCCGGTTGCTACTGAGCGGACATGTTTGTGCGGACCTGTTCTCCCAAACTGGTAAGCAAATGACTGTTTTCATTTTTACGTTATTTTCATTTTTACGTTATTATTGTTATTGTTATTATTGTTATTATTGTTATTATTATTATTGTTATTATTATTATTATTATTATTATTTTTTTTTTAAACATTGATCTTAACTGATCACTGTGGCTTTATTGCTTTTATCGTTATATATGCCAATGTTTGTGTACAGCACTTTGAGCTACATGACATGTATGAAAGGTGCTTTATAAATACTTACTTACTTACTTACTTACTTACTTACTTACTTACTCACTCACTCACTCACTCACTCACTCACTCACTCACTCACTCACTCACTCACTCACTCACTCACTCACTCACTCACTCACTCACTCACTCACTCACTCACTCACTCACACACACACACACACACACACACACACACACACACACACACACACACACACACACACACACACACACACACCACACACATACATACACAATCATTCATATTCACCCATCTCAACTGCAAGCGCCACACTCCACCAATGTTCAATGAACGAAGGTTGCTGGCTGTTTTTCCCATATGCCTGAAAGGAACCTATAGCAGCCATACAGAGAGCACACTCACCTCTCCTTGCATACAGTATGCCAATGACATCTGTACACAGTGGAGAGAGTCAGCAGAATTTCCTTATTAACACACACACACACTCTCTCTCTCTCTCTCTCTCTCTCTCTCTCTCTCTCTCTCTCTCTCTCTCTCTCTCTCTCTCTCTCTCTCTCTCTCTCTCTCTCTCTCTCTCTCTCTCTCTCTCTCTCTCTCTCTCTCTCTCTCTCTCTCTCTCTCTCTCTCTCTCTCTCTCTCTCTCACACACACATACACACAAAATATGATGTCATAGAGGAATTCCCTCTGTAACCCCCTGGTGTATGGGAGTCTGCTCCCATCTAGTGGCCGAGAGCTTTCTCTGCACACTCCACAATAATGATTATGTTCTGTGCTTGTTCAGTGTAGAGTGCCTAACCAACATCCATGTTTACACTGCTTGTGTTGTTTTTACTACCTGTACCCCCCCCCCCCCCCTTCCCCCATGCTGCTATGATGCGTGAATTTCCCCAAAGGGATCAATAAAGGAATATCTTATCTTATCTTATCTTAGATACATCAAGTGAGTATTCCCATTCTGTACAGCTATGTCCATATTCTACAGAAGAGTAGTCGATTCTGAGCAGAGGAAAGACACATGAGGGAGAGCATTCTTTTGGACTGTACTAGGGGCTGCCTATGGGCTCAGATATATCTCAATGAACATTATAAGGACTGTTTTGAGACTCCTGTAGTCTAGTGAGCAAGACTCACTTATGTTCAGTTAAAGGTATAATCTGTAATGTTCTCAAACAGCAACCTGATGACAACATGGTATTATTGTGCTTTGTTTAATTTTGTCTGGATCTTTGTAGATTGGATAGGGGATTGGGTATAGAGGATAGGGTTGCCACCCATCCCGTAAAATACAAAATCGTCCCATATTTGACAATTAAATTGTGAGTTTATTGTTCCGTATTGTCATCCCACCCAGGGATGAGGGTCAGAGCCAATCAGAGGCAGAGTAGGGGTGCGGCACCGAGCATTGGAAGGAAAGGTATTGGCTATTGGCATGCTATTGGCAATATCAGAGGTCATGAGGAGTGAGCTCCTGATCACTCTACACATTGAGCCGTCTTCTTCAGAGTTTTACTGCAGCGTTTTGAAAGCCAAACAGTTACTCAGTGCCGCAAGGAGTCACAAGAAGTAGCCTACACATGGAAAAAGAAGTAGCAGTAGCTACAGTTACATGGACAATATGTCCCAAACCCGATTGAAATCATTCAGATTGGACATTTCAAATTAACCAGTTTGCATGGATGCTAAATAAGTTGAACCGTGTTGACATGGGCCCAAAGCATGTAATCAGAATATTACTTGTTTGACATGTCCAGAAATTCAGCTGCCTACACTCAGCCCCTGTTACAATCACCACCTATTCTACTGCTTATTAGGAAAGACACACAGAAACTCAAATACTGTGCCTGTGCCCAGCACATGTGGGTTCATTGTGATAAGTCTGTGCAGAATTTTCAAAATATTTTGAACCTGTTGTTTCAAAGCTTTCAACCTTGCTCATCCCTGGCTGTAATGTAAATCCACACTAGCCAGGGAGCAGTAACTTCCAACCATGGTCCATGTATTAATGGCCAAGTCAGAGAAAACGCTGCTAGATCCACTAAGAATGGATTGCACGGAGCAAGTTGCACCCTTACTTACAATTCGTTAAGAATTGAAAATGGGGGACCCTGATATAAGACGAAAGTCTTTCTCTGGTCTGCATCCCCTTAACAATTGTGTGTATTGAGCCGTACTGTATTGTACCCATTCTGCAATCTGTTAATAAAGTTTTCATTCAATCAATCAATCAATCTGCACAGTGATTGATTGAATGAACATTTTAGTTAGTCGTTTTGGTGACCGGACTTTTTCACGAGCTGCACCCAGACTCTGGAACACCCTCCCTCAGACTGTCCGAGTCTCTCCCTCACTCTCCACCTTTAAATCCCGACTCAAAACCTACCTGTTCTCCCAAGCATACAACCTTCCCTACCCATAACCACCCTCCTCCAACCTACCACCTCCCTTTCCCCTTCCCTACTTTCTCTCCCTCTCCAACAACATGGGTACTACAACATGGGTACAACATGGGTACAGCATGGGTACAACATGGGTACAGCATGGGTACTACAACATGGGTACTACAACATGGGTACAACATGGGTACAGCATGGGTACAACATGGGTACAGCATGGGTACTACAACATGGGTACTACAACATGGGTACAACATGGGTACAACATGGGTACAGCATGGGTACTACAACATGGGTACAACATCGGTACATCATGGGTACAACATGGGTACAGCATGGGTACTACAACATGGGTACAGCATGGGTACAACATGGGTACAGCATGGGTACTACAACATGGGTACAACATGGGTACAACATGGGTACTGCCCTAGTGTCACTGTATATGGAGCAGCTCTAGGATTTCATGTCCTGTCTCTCTGGTGTCCAGCTTAATGAGAGACTTGTTCATATTCACAAATTGAAACTAAATGTTACAATATAAAATAAATAACATGAATTCTATTTTACGGTATATTTTCCCTTAAGGGTGAGGGAATTAACGTAGGTACGTGGAATGTAGGCTACCCAAATGCAGGTCTTAGTCAGTGTGTGTGTGTGTGTGTGTGTGTGTGTGTGTGTGTGTGTGTGTGTGTGTGTGTGTGTGTGTGTGTGTGTGTGTGTGTGTGTGTGTGTGTGTGTGTGTGTGTGCATTTGTGTTGTGTGTATGTGTGTGTTTACCGGCAGAAGTTATTGTCTTCTGTCAGAGAAGGGGTTATATTCTTACAGTTTCAGTAACACAATCAAGGAAGAAGAAGACAGATGATACACAGACATGGGATGGGAGACAGAGGGATTTCCACCTTCCGATTACAAACCACTCGCAAATTAAGTCTCAAAATGTGGACAAAAGATGAAAATTCCTTATTTTATAATCCAGCTACTTTATAGTATTAGGAACAAGTGTTGCCCAAATAAGAGCAGACACTCATAATATTTTACAGTTGCATAGAACCTCTGCATACACATACATAATGCTCTACTGCCCTCTAGTGTCTGCCCTGCTTAAACGCACCCTTACTGCAGTGGTATCAGATGCACGGCAATACTTCATGACTGACCGGCCCTATAGATAGTCAGGTCTGTTTTGATTGATTGATTGAAAAGTTTATTAACAGATTGCAGAATGGGTACAGTACAGTACAGCTCAATACATACAATTGTTAAGAGGATGCAGACCTGAGAAAGACTTTCGTCTTGTTTCCATCAGGGTCCCCCATTTTCAATTCATCATATATGACACACATGACATACAGATAGACAGTACTGCTACATCTATACATTTATGACATACCAGATTTTCAAATACAGTACTGTTTGTGATACTAAAAAAATCCAGAAGAAGAGTATATACATTTGACATAGAAACTGTGCATTGGTGGAGGTTGGGTAGGTGGGGTGGGGTTGGGTGGGGCTGTACATTGGAATACTGACAAAGCCATGCTTGGTCTTTATTGTACAACTGGGTTAGGACATTTGTAGGGGCCAGTTTTGAATTGCAGTCTCCTGTAGGTGTTCTTTGAGAGTGTTTTTGAAGGTGGGTAGTGATTTACATTCCTTTACAGCTTTGGGTAGGGCGTTCCACATTTGTGTCCACGAGTGTGTGTGTGTGTGTGTGTGTGTGTGTGTGTGTGTGTGTGTGTGTGTGTGTGTGTGTGTGTGTGTGTGTGTGTGTGTGTGTGTGTGTGTGTGTGTGTGTGTGTGTGTGTGTGTGTGTGTGTGTGTGTGTGTGTGTGTGTGTGTGTGTGTGTGTGTGTGTGTGTGTGTGTGTGTGTGTGTGTGTGTGTGTGTGTGTGTGTGTGTGTTGAACCAACCTCTACCGAATCCACGGACACTGTAATTTCAGGCCACTTAACATGCAGATCTCACAGGAAATCACTGACAACATATTCACCTAACCACCCATTATCAGCCACCATACTCCATAACTAATGGCCACAATAACTCTGTGCCTGCTTTCTCTCTGCGCCTGACAATTGCCATTTACTCTAATGAATGAATGTGATGAGATTGTAATTAGGACCAATTTATCAATCAGAGTCTGAAATGATACCTGTATGTTTAGCCATGTCATCTAATTTGTTGTTTATGAATGAGTTATGTCATCCCAGAGTTCAGATGAGATGATTATTGGCCCGTTTATATATTGACAATAAACATTTAAGGTGTGTGTCTTTCTCGCTTATCCCCCTACATGTGTGTACATGTTATGTGCATGTGTGTGTCTATGTGTTTGAGAAATCGATTTACTCACAGGCAGACGTGACCCTGTGATTGACTTGCTCATTCGCTGCACAGATGATGGTGTGAGTATGCAAACGATCAACTCATTAGGCACCAGTTGTCTGAGAAATCCGTCACGCACACGCACATTACATACACACTCACATGTGTCCAATGCAGGCGGCATATCTCCTCCTCTCTCTGTGATGTTTCCATGGCAACGGCAGGCAGGACCAGAAGGGAGAGCAGAGAGAATACACAGTCGGAATATGATTACAACGCGGGGGAACTTTTCCTAATCCAAAACCCTTGGGAATATTTATTGTTCAAAGAAATTAAATCTCCACATAACACGTTGAAATGCTGGGCCAGAAAGTGTCCATAAACTGTTAAACGTGCATGCATGCATGCATATTATGCAAATTCCCTGCACAGTCTAATTAGGGGTCCAAGCAGCGAAGCTGGAACCCTATTGTATTTGTAAGGATTACTCTTCTCCACTAAAGGTGTGCAGCTCATGAAGCGTAAGTCCCATAGCACCACGTTAGGCAGGTTGGGCCCTATGGCGCCCCACTACTCAGGCAAGGCCATGCACCCATGTCGGCCAGATGGTGGCGCTATAACATATCACACTTAGGCCATAACTCCCACATCTTAGGTCCAGCTAACATGAAACGTAGCCGAATGTGCTGAACAACGTTGGGACCACCCATGTCTGCCATACTGAATTGCCGCCAATTTGTGTTGCAGAACAGTCTCTAAAACATTGACAGTCAATTGTTGTCCTATCAACTCCAAAGTGGTCAGGCAACATAGGAGCTTGAGATAAACAAACTTAATGAGCAATATTTATATTAACATACCGTATGGCCGCTGTCAACCGACAAACTTTGACGAAGGGCGTCTCTTAACCTTATTTTGCCAAGTTTTGTCAACTATTATCATTTGTTTAGAGTTCTGTCTAGTGTTTTCAGTGTATTTCCTTGCTGCAAAGCCATGCCTAAAGAATGATTGGGGGTTAGTTATAGTTTCCCCAGAAGGCTTTAGCTTGTCCTTTTCGATGTGTTATTTTGTTTTGACTTGTTATTAGGGTCCAAGCCATTTGGATGCGTGAAAGCAGGGCACAAATGGGTGCAACTAATAACATTAATTACGGGGCCACTTGATTTAGTTGTGCCAGTGAACGAGCATTGACAATATATATATATTGAAATTCTTTATTGGGAAAACCACATTGAGATACAGTATCTCGTTTTCTGACAATACTATTATTGACCATTGTAAATGCTGACTAAATTGTAAAAAATGGTAAATGGTGCATTTATATACTGTAGCACTTTTATCCAAAGCACTTTAAAATGTTTGTTCTTCACATTCACTCACCAATGCCGGAGGCGACCATGCAAGGTGCCAACCTGCTCATCAGGAGTAATTAAAGGTTAAGTGTCTGGCTCAAGGACACTTGGACACACTGACTGGGAGGAGTGGGAATCGAACCGGGAACCTTATGATTACCAGACTACCGCTCTACCTCCTGACAGCCACTGTCACCCCACTGACTACTGCACACCTATATCAAGTGGACCCATTATGTATGTTGGCTGCACCTGTTGTTCCTGCTGTTGACGTGATGTGAAAAGGGTATAAGAAATAAGCAAGTCTGCATTTATTGCAGGTCGGTGACTGAAGTGTCTTCCAAGATTTCTCACATCTCAAACTCTATTCCTTGTGGTGAACAGGCTTCCAAGTTCAAAACCCACCTGTTCTCCCTTGCCTTCAACCCCCCCCACCCCTAAACCCCCCCCTCCCCTCCAACCTGATCGATATGTCTCTAGTCTTTTTTTTTTTTGTGCCATCAGGCTGTCTCCCCCGTTCCCCCCATGGTCTCATGTTCCTTTGTTTTTGTTTCTTTGTTGTTTTGTTTTGTTTCTTTGCTTTCGCCTCTTTGTTTGTACCCCTGCTCCCGACTACTGTCAGCGACTTCGGGTTATTGAGAAGCGCTATATAAATTAAATGAATTATTATTATTATTATTATTATTATTAAGTTCTGCAATGATAGCAAAGTAGACCAAACTTGGACCAACCGTAGACCACGAGTTTGCGATCATCAGCATATCAAGCAATGCCTTTAGGTTGGACTGTATTTTAATTATTGGCTGATTTTGTGAAGCACAGATGTCAATAACATGTTAAAATCAACAACATCTGTACTATTCAATGTTCATCTCCTAGCGTTCCTCTCTCTTTCTCCTCTGCCTGCCCCTCACAATCACAGTAACACATCACACACATGCTCTCTCTCTCCTTTTTTCTCTTTCACACACACAGACGTCTTTCTTTCACTGATTTTCCAATGTTGTTGTGAGGCTAATTAGCTAGGCAGATGGGAGTGGCATAGTGCCCTTTTAATTAATTCCCCTCAAAGTTGAAGTTGGCAGTCACACCAAAATTACATTTTAAGCATGGCCCTCACCCAGGAACTAGTTTAGCTGCATATGGCTGTGTGGATTCTGATATGACTAAGAAATCAAACCAACAGTAGCTGGAGGGGAGAACGAATGAGTTGATGAAATGTGGATGTGAACTAAATTAATAAATAACGACAATGAAATGTGTTGTTAGGACCTTTGTGCACCAACACAAATACAAACCCACACATTTAGAACAGGTGGAGAGAGACCAGAGACTGTTAGACAGCAGACTGGGAGGGTTATTTAAAAAGTATATCTTGTTAGAGATTATAGATTACCTAAATATTGTAGTACATGTCTTAGTAACGCATGTAGCCTATATACAGTATATTCTCTGTACAGTGTACAATAATGATTCAAACATACTCCCTGTGCACTGTATCTAACTGTATCTGTAGATATTTGCTTACTTCTGTAGTCAGTATCTAAGTATATTAGTATAGTAAATGGTCTTTATATGTTTTTTACCATTCCTGCGTCATGCTCTTGACAACACCAACAACACAATTTCCCCCAGGAGATGTTTTAGTAAAATTTATTTTAGCTACTTTATCATAATCCGCAATGTAATCCGCTGGAACACTCAATGTAATCTGACTACTCTCTGTTATTTTTGTGCTACCCAGCATGATTAAAATAAAATAGTGCTATTATCACCATCTACAACCATTATTGTGTGAAGTGATGCTCATATACAGTATACCTCACTATATATATATATATGTGTAATAATATTATTATTATTAGTTATTACTTTAAATAACTAATTTGATTACAGTTAGGCTACCTTTTGCAATCATATTTTTATTCGGATTACTGTCGTCGAAGTAAATGTAATTGTTTCTCATCAACCATGGTGGAGAGAGACTAGTTAGATGAGACGAATAAATCAGAGGAAAGCAACACAGAGATGCGAGGTCAGCCATGTACTCCACACAGAGTGAGTGAGAACATGTTGAATGGGGCCTTGAGCACTTTGTTTTGTTTCCATTTCAATCAGCTACAAAAGAGCACTGGTTCACTAAACATTTTTAAAATGAGTGTTTTATTTAGTGATTAAGATGCAATGTCAGTCCTCATCATAATTTTGCACCTAAAATGTATTTTTTTTTGTGCTTGTTGATTTTCTAATGACCAATACATGTGTTTACACAAGGCGTGGCACTGGCCAGCTTACTATACTGAAGCAACAGGGGTCTTATCATTTCCACCATTGCACCATTCTAAGGAACTATAATCTCCTGAGCTGGCAAAAACATTATCACATAATTATGCAAACATTATAGTGTATAAAATAATACATGTTTAGGCCTCTTCCCCACTCAAGTCAGAGGACTTACATAGTGTCAGATTACTCAATGTGCCACAAGAGGGGACTGTGATATCCCACAGAGAAAATAAGTGCATTTAGTCAATTTGCCTTTTCAATTAGAGCCTCACTGTGCATATTGTCATCAGAGAACGTAATACATGTCAATCATTCGCTCATCAAATAGGAAATGTAAAGGACAATCAACAAGTAGGTGTGCGCTAAGCGGTTTTCAGGCACAACGTGGAGACGAAGAACCACCCGACATGCAGCCAAGTGCCTTAAAACAGTTTAGCACACACCTACTGTACAAGTTGATTATTCTCCGTATACTATGGTCATTAAAACCGGTTAACACACCTATAAGTTGATTATTCCGCTTATACCATGGTCATTAAAACCAATTAACACAACTATAAGTTGATTATTCAGCTTATACTATGGTCATTAAAACCAATTAACACAACTATAAGTTGATTATTCAGCTTATACCATGGTCATTAAAACCGTTTAACACACACCTACAAGTTGATTATTCAGCGTATACTGTACTATGGTCATTAAAACCGTTTAACACACACCTAGAAGTTGATTATTCAGCATATACCATGGAAATTTGCCAACAATATAAAATAAAACCATTTGCAAACTTTTGCACTTGCCATTGGTGTGTTTTTCTTCCCAGTCGTTTTGGGTCAAATTGATAAGTCCGCTGTGCTTTGCCGCAGTTGATAACGAGTAAAGCTTTGAAAGCTGTACTCTTTAATGTTGCTATGGTTACAGATTGAATACAGATGAATTGAGAAGGATGATTAAACTTGAGCCATGCATTAAACAGTTTTAACACACACCTGCCGGCCAATCAGAAAAGAGTATTCACACAGACCATGGTATAATGACTCGTTAATAATCAAATATGCCAACATTAAAATAGGGCTGTTCTGTTTCCATGTGGTCTATGTATTTACTGCTTGCATCCTTTTAATGTCTATCTGGATGCTGAATGTGTTTTGTAAATGTTGTCCAGTGGCCTTTTCACAAATTATTATTTGCTTGCTTTTGTTCGTGCTTGTTCTTTGTGACTATGCTTGTGTCTCCATGTGTTTTTATCATGGTTTTAATGATAATGATGATCTGTCACTGATACATCAAGTAAAAAATATTCATATTTTTCCCACACTGAAAGTCTATTTTTGTATGCTGTAAGTGTAATCTAAGTACACTTACAAAGTACAAATTAAATAAAGAAAACGTTAGGTTATGACTATAACCAAGTTCTGTTAGTTAGGGGCGATGCTTGGCATCGCTACTGCACTATCTCGCGTACGTGCACGCGTACTGAATAAACCACAAATGTACCTCTAATACCAGTATTAGTCTGACCACACCCCTCATCAGCTTACCTTCATAAGCAGGTGTGTGGTCACCTGCTCTCCTCCTTCCCAAGCTTTCACCACAAGGTGAGGACAAGGGCTGCAGCGGCCGTCCGATGCCAAGCATCGCCCCTAACTAACAGAACTTGGTTATAGTCATAACCTAACGTTCTGTATCGTTAGTGGCTTAGCTTGGCATCGCTACTGCACAAGGGAGGCCAAGCGGAGCCACTTGGCTGACAAATACACCCCGCTGACAGCCCCCCAAAACCATCAGAACAGGGAGGGCCGAGCCCCCCCGACCCCCCCTAATGGAGGGTAGCCCCCCTATTAGGGACGTCACGGGAGGGCGACGGACCCGACCGTGCGAAGAGGCACTCAAGCAACTCAACGCACAGGGTGAGCAGACCGTGGCTCGACCCCACGACTACACACACGCACAACCCGCATGCCACCCGGGAACGAACGGAGGAACAACCTTGTTACTGCCCCCAGAATCACGGGGTCAAGGGCAAACCCAACCCCGTGGCAAGGCCGTAGCAGCGGAGCACGAAGGAAGACCCAGACCCACCAAAAGGACTGGACTCCCTAGAATGGGGGCCCGGAGAAGTCCATGATGCCAGCATCAAGACCCCACCAGGTGGGCACGTAGTGCCCCGCCCCCCACATCGCCAGCGTATTCGGACAAAGGCCCCTCAGTTACTGCACCTGGTATTCCCAGGCGGAACCAACCAGGCCAGAACCTGCCCAGCTTCCGAGATCGGACGAGATCGGGCGTGTTCAGGTCGGTATGGCCGTAAGCCGAGCGGGCCCCGTCCCCCCAATAGCACACCGCCTGGCACACTGACCCTGCAGAATAGGCAGTCAGCATGGCCGTAAGCACACAAAAAGGTTAACCAACGGAAGCAGGCAGCGCACCGGGGAAAAACCAGGCAACAGGCTGTTAACCCTAGCCTGGAGACTGCGGACGAGACAGGCGCCAGAGGGGACAGCTGAACACAGCCGCCCCGGCGGAAGGAGCGTAAGCTGGCGGTGTTGCATGACCAAGCCTCCATTTAACAACCCCCACCCAGAGGGGTCGAGGCAGAGAAGGCTGACACGATTGGCAGACGTCATGAACGTGCAGGGGCACCCTCAAACGGTGAACCCGGGAGTTGACACTGCTCCAACACACCAGGGAATCAACCACCTCGGTGTTACCCAATGCGGTGGTTGTTCCTATAACCCCTCAAGAAAAAACTCCAAAACACACCTGCGGGTATACACCGGCTATACCGCAGTACAAGTGTTTCAGTTTCCAAAAAGGGTTAACCCAGGCCTACGGGTCGCAAACATCACTTCGGACCGGGCCTGGCGGTACGGGAAGCACAGGGTCACCAGAGGAGGTCAAAAAACCACCCCCACAGGCCCCTCTTCGCCATGCGTGAGAGAGGAGCGAAAAATAACGGAGAACCAGCCCCTAAGCACACCGTACCTGGTATTCCCCGGCGGTCTCCCAACCAAGTACTAACCAGGACCAACCTGTGTAGCGGCCGAGATCCGACGAGATCGAGCGCGTACAGAATGGCATGGCTGTAAGCCATGACGACAGTGCTGAGTAAAAACATACCCAACCAGGGTCTCCATAGCGCTTAACCCTGTGACACCCAGACCGACCTGGCATTTTTCCCCCTGAAAAAAGCCCAAGTCCCTCAGGGTACCAGAACAGCAGATCTGCATCCCCGGCGGACAACGGGTTCAACTGATCTGGACCAGCGTGACCAGAACCAGTCCCGTGCCCTAACCACGCCGACATGCCTACTCCAGGAGAAGGGCAGATATGCGTGTTGATCTTAACATGAAAAGAAGGCGCCACCCAGACGTTCGGACGAACCGCGCCTGGTGGCCCACCCCAAGGGCGTGAGACCCCACTACATATGTTCAGATCCATCCCGTCATCATCCCCCAGACATGAACGAGAATCCGTCGACAACCCACCCAGGTCATGGGATGTGGTCGCCGGAAGAGGAAAAACCCCCATCTCAGTTGCTTTATAAAAACGCTGTTTCAACCACAAGCAACCAAGGCGTGCCAGTCAATCGCCTGTTTACAGCGAGCTAGCACTATACGTGCGTCGGGACACACCCCCATCAATGAACAGGCTATTTAGACCTGTCATTGAATCCCCAAGGCGCCCAGGGGAACGACAAGAGGGGTGTGACACTCCCTAACTCCAACACTTCTGGAATAGAAAGAAGGAAGCATCAACAGTATGTATCCCAGTCTACACAGCCGGGGTAAAAAATGTTCACATTTTTACATCCCACCACCCTCCCATAGGAAAGAGACGGGGATCCCCAGAGAGACTTCCCACGCGAGCTGTACAGATTGAAAAGAATATATTGCACCTTGAGCCATGTAAAAAAACTGGTTTTAGGGCCTCCGGGGAAGAGGCACCGAACCCATACACACTCAATAAACGAATTGAATCGAATATACATACAATAGAAAAGGACCCTTCTAGAGGGTCCACTCACTTTGACAATCTGAGGAGGAAGGCTCTGTACTCTGATGGAGGCTTCCTCACATGGAAGAAGGAGTCCGAACTCACAGAAGGCCTGAGTAGGCGCTTGGTGAGGAGGAGCCCTGACCACCCCCCCTGAAAACAGATCCATCACATGGACCTGAACAGCACACGGAAGTCCTACCAACAGAGACGCGCACGGTGACGTACTCTATGGCGGGGGAATTCCTGCGGTGCACACGCCCAATATACCAGGCCGTGGGACCAGGAACTCCCTCCCCCCCCCCCCCCCCCCCCCCCCGTAACGTGCCGAACCGCCACGTGACGGGAACCTTGAAGGACAGGGGGTGTACCCCTGACCGACAGAACAATGGGGAGAGGAAAGGTTACCAGTTCACCCCTTTACGACCCCACACCCATGATACGACGTAACGACAAAAAGAGAATATGACACAGTCATAGTCAGCTCTATGAAGCGTTTCACAGCTCCACACAGCGCACGAGCTAACCTGCCATCTGATTTTTACTAAGGAAAAACACAGAATAGAGAGGGCTCTAAGAACCCCGGTCCAACATACACATGTGCTTCTGTGGCCAGTACAACCCAGTTGTAGGTCACATGACACACACAACCCATCATCACCTACAAAAAATGGCAAAAACACTCAACAGAGGAACGCCGTTTTTTTCACAATGAGAGAATACATCATTCTTGATTAGTATCGACCACAGGCCTTGCTAAGCACACATGACAGCAACCAAACCAATTTCCCTTTAGGAAATAAGTTTCTCCAGCAGATTTAGCACAACCTCAGCAATCAAGCTGAGAGTTACATCGTATCCCTACCACACAAAAGACACAATTAATGCACAACATGTCTGATAGGAGGTGATAAAGTCCCCAGGGAACCGGGGGGGGAAACACAATCCTCCTATTTTACCCTCAATACGGCCAGTTAAAACAGGAAAACCTGTTAATGTGTGAACTCACTGTTCATTGTCATTACAGTCTGAGAAAGAACATTCTTTTACTCACTCGTCACCAAGCATAGCTTCATAGGTTAGTTGCCTTAGTAGTGAGTACACGGTACACATAAACACCATGATGTTTCTCACACAACAACCAGATCAATACATCACGATCTGCACGGAGAAGCTAACTGCCAGTGACAAAAACAGCTCACACACAACCCGCAACGTAACCCAAATGCATTGCAACAACACACGTTTTGGGAAAAAACACCGTTATTCACAATACATTTAGCAAGGTAAAACCAGAAGACGTGTTATGAGGTCTGGCCAACCCCGTACCTACCCGGAACGCAGATCAGCGAAGTGCAGTCACACAAGACACCGTAGAACACAGCCGTCCTGTGTTGTTCGATCCGGGCAGCGTCGCCGCTCCACCAGTCGATACAGTCCTCTTTGTTGACGCAATCCCCGTCTAGGCTCAGGCAGGGTCGACGAACATCCCCTGTCAAGGATGACGTCGTGGTCAAGAGTGTAAAACATGTTAAAATCAAAGCACGTTCAACAGAATAGCATCAAGCTAACGGCTGCTCCAACCGTTCGGGTGCTATTGCTTCCGCTCGCGAGACGCCGATCTAACGACGCACGCGATCAGGAGCGAGCTCCCGGCGGCGCGCGAGAAGCCAAGCTACCCCGCGCCAGGCCACCGACCGGCTAACCGTAAGCTATGAACATGTAAACAATGACATAACACTCACCCAGACAGGCCGCCGTTCTGAACCCTCCTCACTTTTTAAGAGAAAAGAGAAAACAAGACGTCAACACCGCTTCACAACGGTGACATTACCACGTCCGGCGGAATCAGCACAGTACCAACTGGCCTGTATAGCTGACTTTGAACATGAATCTGCCGCTATCGCACATTACATGCACATATCCCCTCGTGAAGGAATACTCTCATTTGGATATGAAAGATGGGGTCTTAACACGGTGACAGAGAGAATCCACTCGTCCAGAACACACAGGGATCACCAGTGTCAATGGTCGCGGCCCACTAGTTAAAACTATAATGGTCGCCAGACCAAGGCCTTCTGTCGCCTAGACGGCTAAACAAAGGACCCTAGCCTGGGGCCGGTTTCCATAAACTTTGTCAAGTAGCCCCCATAGCACTAACAGACAAGTGGAGCCCGCCAGCAAACACTACTCACCCAACCTGGAACGCACCGCTCCTCACAACAGCGGCATGTCCGACAGTTCAGCTGTGGCCTGACAGGTTTCACCCCAACAAACACAGCAAGGAACTGCAGTTGAGAAGCATGCAGCGGCGTGCTCCCAATACGAAAACCGGTGGAGGGTTTGTAGAATGATCATCATCTTCTAGACACTCCAGTACGAAGACAATATCGCCGTATTTTCTCGAAAATAGTGAGAGAGAAAATAAAGATATGATGTCAACGTATCCTTGTTTCCCAAGCTGTTCCTAATCCAATTTCTTCCATCATGGTGTCAAGTGTGGGGATCTACCGAGGCACCTCTTCCTTGTGGTGAAAGCGAGAAGGAGGAGAGCAGGTGACCACACACCTGCTTATGAAGGTAAGCTGATGAGGGGTGTGGTCAGACTAATACTGGTATTAGAGGTACATTTGTGGTTTATTCAGTACGCGTGCACGTACGCGAGATAGTGCAGTAGCGATGCCAAGCTAAGCCACTAACGATACAGAACTATGTTGCACTTTAGTAAACCTATTCAACGTGTACTATTTTGGTAGGTAAAAGCAACCAAAAAGTACATTTCAATATATGTAAGCACATCTTAAAGATATAATGTAACATTTCTGCATTCAAATGTTAAAAAATTACTAGACCTATGTCATATATTTTGTTGAGTTGTGTACTTACATTATTCCAAATGTTTCCAATAATGTTCAAATCCAGATACATGTAGTCACCTGTCAATGGTGTCATATCCCCTTTACCCCCTTTCTAACTCACCCCGTAGTGTGACAAACTGCCGTGCCTCCGATATCACACTGTGATTGGCTGATTGGCTCTTTAGGGGCACGATCAGATCACTCTTGCTTGACAGCTCCCATTTAGCTGTGGTCACTACAATTCTATTGTCCATTCACTAACACCTTTGCTATAAACTACCATATCTATCAAATGGACAAGCAAACTAGGTTTGTGTTTTTATTTAACTAATACCTTCCTATGGCACTAATGATTTTAGCATTTTCGATTCACTTACATGAAATGGTTAGAATTGTCTATGCTGTGCTAACGCTTTTGAGCTACTTATGTGGGTGATGTACCCCAGCCTGCCAGTAGCTTTTAAACCATGTCAGGCTAATTTGAATTAAAAAAGCAATGCAGTGCATTTTAACAATGCTTCTTCACAATCAAACTCTATTGTTTTGTTGGAGAGACCCCATAGCGGCCGGAAATTACATGTCAAAGACATTATTAAGTAGGTCAAACCATTCAGAATCAGAATCGGGTTTATTGCCAAGTATGTTTGCACAATATAAGGAATTTGTTTTACTGACAGTTGTGGAGACTGTCCATTTAATGTTACTTGTATAATATATGTGGACAGGGGATAAGGGGCCGGCTGTAGATGAGAAGAAGCTGTTCTTGTGTGGCGTGGTGTTTCGATACCGCTGGACTGCAGCCAGAAGCAAGTGTTTCAAAGAGACTGTGTCCATGGTGGGAGGGGTTCGCCACAATCTTACCTGCAGGCCTCAGGGCCCTGGAGGCATACGGGTCCTGGAGAGATGGCAGATTGCAGCCAATCACCTTCTCAGCAGAGCGAATGATACGCTAGTCTGCCCTTGTCCTTGGCAGTGGCCTTAGCGTACCAGATGGTGATAAGAGGAGGCGATGATGGATTCAGTGATGGCGGTATAGAATTTCACCATCATCATCTCTGGCCGTTTTAACATCCTCAGCTGCCACCTCTGTTGTGCTCTTTTGGTGATGGAGCTGATGTTCAGCTCCCACTTGAGGTCCTGGGAGATCATGGTGCCCAGGAAGCGGAAGGACTCCACAGTGTCAACTGGGGAGTCTCTCAGGATGATGGGGGAGAGTGGGGCTGGGTTTCTCCTGAAGTCCACAACCGTCTTCACTGTATTTAGAGCGTTGAGCTCTAAATTGTTCAGTCAGCACCAGGACACCAGGCAGTTAATCTCCCACTTGAATCAACTCATCCCTACTAGAAATGAGCCGAATGAGGGTGGTGTCATCCGCAAACATCAGGAGCTTGACAGACTGATAAATGGAGATGCAGCTGTTGGTGTACAGGGAGAAGAGCAGGGGGGAAGAACAGTTAAATGCACAGTTAAAACACTTAAGTGGTTTTAATTTAGCACAACTTTTGTATACTTTCTTAATACATGAAAATTATACTAATACTATACTAACTAAAAGTATACTAATGAAATCTAATTGTCATGCATGCCTGTGTTTTTAAAGATCTGCTTGATTTTAATTGTAGATAGCAAATGGCCATGGAGTACAGATGAAAGCTACTGTAGTTATGTTTCGTATTCGCTCTCGCACGGCATCGCTCTCTGCACTATCTCGCATATGTGCACGCGCACTGAATAAAGACCACAAATGTACCTTTAATCCCAATATTCGTCTGACCACACCCCTATCAGCTTACCCATATAAGCAGGGGTGGGGCCACCCACTCGCCTCCTTCTCGCTTTCACCACAAGGAAGAAGTGCCTCGGTAGATCCCCACACTTGACACCATGATGGAAGAAAGGATTAGGAGCAGCTTTGGGAAACAAGGATACGTTGACATCATATCTTTATTTTCTCTCTCACTATTTTCGAGAAAATACGGCGATATTGTCTTCGTACTGGAGTGTCTGGAAGATGATGATCATTCTAAAAACCCTCCACCGGTTTTCGTATTGGGAGCACGCCGCTGCATGCTTCTCAACTGCAGTTCCTTGCTGTGTTTGTTGGGGTGAAACCTGTCAGGCCACAGCTGAACTGTCGGACGCGCCGCTGTTGTGAGAAGCGGTGGGTTTCAGGTTGGGTGAGTACTGTTGCTGGCGGGCTTTACTTGTCTGTTAGTGCTATGGGGGCTACTTGACAATGTTTATGGAAACCGGCCCCAGGCTAGGGTCCTTTGTTCAGCCACCTAGGCGACAGAAGGCCTTGGTCTGAAGACCATTGTAGTTTTAACTAGTGGGCCGTGACCATTAACACTGGTGATCCCTGTGTGTTCTGGACGAGTGGATATCTCTCTGTCCCGTGTTTAAGCCCCTTCTTTCATATCCAAATGAGAGTATTCCTTCACGAGGAGATATGTGCATGGATGTGCGATAGCGGCAGATCCATGTTCAAGTCAGCTACACAGGCCAGTTTGGTATTGTGCTGATTCCGTCGGGTGTTGGTAAAATCACCGTTGTAAAGCAGTGTTGACATCTTGTTTCTCTTTTCTCTTAAAAAGTGAGGAGAGGTTCAGAACGGCGGCCTGTCTGGGTGAGTGTTATGTCATTGTATACATGTTCAGGTGATAGCTGCTTAGCTTACGGTTAGCCAGTCAGCTGTTAGCTGCTGCGTTAGCCTGCTGGGATCGCTGCATGGCCTACTTAGGTTGGGCCTACTGTTAGCCAGTCAGCTGTTAGCTGCGGCGCTAGCATGTCGTGATCACTAGGTAACGTTAGCTTGCTGCTATAGGCCAAGGCCTGGCGCGGGGTAGCTTTAGCTCCTCGCGCGCCGCCGCGAGCTCGCTTCTGGTCGCGTGCGCCGTTAGCTCGGCGTCTCGCGAGCAGGGTCAGTAGCGCCCGAACGGTTGGAGCGGCCGTTAGCTTAATGCTACTCTGTTGAACGTGCTTTGATTATAACATGTTTTACACTCTTGACTACAACGTCATCCTTGACAGGGGATGTTCGTCGACCCTGCCCTGAGCCTGGACGGGGATTGCGTCAACAAAGAGGACTGTAGCGACTGGTTGGAGCGACGCCGCTGCCCAGTTCGAGCAACACAGGATCGGCTGTGTTGTCTACGGGGTCTTGGGCTGCACTTCGCTGATCTACGTTCCGGGTAGGACAAGGTTTGACCAGACCTTATAACACGTCTTCTGGTTTTACTTTTCTAAATGTGAATAACGATGTTTTCCCAAAACGTGTGTTGCTGCAATGCATTTAGGATATAACGCGAGTTATGTGTGAACTGTCTTTGTCACTGGCAGTTAGCTTCTCCGTGCAAATCGGGTTGTTACAGATGTGAAAATGATCTGGTTGTTGTGTGAGAAACATCATGTGTGTTTATATGTACCGTGTACTCACAACTAAGGTAACTAACCTATGAAGCTATGCTTAGTGACAAGTGAGTAAAAGAATGTTCTTTTCTCAGCCTGTGATGACAATGAACAGTGTGTTCACATATTAACAGGTTTTCTTGTTTTAACTGGCCGTATTAAGGGTAAAATAAGAGGATTGTGTTTCCCCCCGGTTCCCTGGGGACTTTTTCATCCTCCTATCAGGCATGTTGTGCACTAAATTGTGTCTTTTGTGTGGTAGGGATGCGATGTAACCCTTAGCTTGATTGCTGAGGTTGTGCTAAAACTGCTGGAGAAACTTTATTTTCCTAAAAGAAAAGATTGTTTGGTCGCTGTCGTGTGTGCTTAGCAAGGCCTGTGGCCGATACTAATTGAGAATTATGTATTCTCTCATTATGAAAAACGGCGTTCCTCTGTAGAGTGTTTTTGCCATTTTTTGTAGGTGATGATGGGTTGTGTGTGTCATGTGACCTACAACTGGGTTGGACTGGCCACAGAAGCACATGTGTATGTTGGACCGGGGCTCTTAGAGAGCCCTCTCTATTCTGTGTTTTTTCCTTAGTAAAAATCAGATAGCAGGTTAGCTCATGCGCTGTGTGGAGCTGTCAAACGCTTCATAGAGATGACTATGACTGTGTCATATTCTCTTTTTGTCATTACATCGTATCATGGGTGTGGGGTCGTAAAGGGGTGAACTGGTAACCTTTCCTCTCCTCCTTGTTTCTGTCGGTCAGGGGTACACCCCCTGTCCTTCAAGGTTCCCGTCACGTGGCGGTTCGGCACGTTACGGGGGGGGGGGGTCACTGTGCGCGTCTCTGTTGGTAGGACTTACGTGTGCTGTTCAGGTCCATGTGATGGATCTGTTTCGGGGGTGGTCAGGGCTCCTCCTCACCAAGCGCCTATTCGGGCCTTCTGTGAGTTCGGACTCCTCCTTTCCATGTGAGGGAGCCTCCATCAGAGTACAGAGCCTTCCTCCTCAGATTGTTAAAGTGAGTGGACCCTCTAGAAGGTGTCCTATTCTATTGTGTATGTATTCGATTCATTTCGATTATTGAGTGTGTATGGGTTCAGTGCCTCTTCCCCGGAGAGCCCTAAAACCAATTTTTTGTGAGAAGCGGTGGACCCCTCTGGGTGGGGTTTTTTAAATGGAGGCTTGGTCATGCAACACCGCCAGCTTACGCTCCTTCCGCCGGGGCGGCTGTGTTCAGCTGTCCCCTCTGGCCCCTGTCTCGTCCGCAGTCTCCAGGCAAGGGTTAATAGCCTGTTGCCTGGTTTTTCCCCGGTGCGCTGCCTGCTTCCGTTGGTTAACCTTTTTTGTGTGCTTACGGCCATGCTGACTGCCTGATGCAGGGTCAGTGTGCCAGGCGGTGTACTATTGGGGGGACGGGGCCCGCTCGGCTGAGGGGCCTTTGTCCGAATACGCTGGCGATGTGGGGGGCGGGGCACTACGTGCCCACCTGGTGGGGTCTTGATGCTGGCATCATGGACTTCTCCGGGCCCCCATTCCAGGGAGTCCAGTCCTTTTGGTGGGTCTGGGTCTTCCTTCGCGCTCCGCTGCTACGGCCTTGCCACGGGGTTGGGTTTGCCCTTGACCCCGTGATTCTGGGGGCAGTAACGAGGTTGTTCCTCCGTTCGTTCCCGGGTGGCATGCGGGTTGTGCGTGTGTGTAGTCGTGGGGTCAAGCCACGGTCTGCTCACCCTGTGCGTTGAGTTGCTTGAGTGCCTCTTCGCACGGTCGGGTCCGTCGCCCTCCCGTGAAGCCCCTAATAGGGGGGGTGCCCTCCATTAGGGTGGGTCGGGGGGGCTCGGCCCTCCCTGTTCTGATGGTTGTGGGGGGCTGTCAGCGGGGTGTATTTGTCGGCCGTTGGCTCTCGCTCGGCCTCCCTTGTGCAGAGAGCGATGCCGAGCGAGAGCGAATACGAAACAGAACGTTAGGTTATGACTATAACCAAGTTCTGTTACTATAGCGACGCTCGGCATCCGACGCCGCTGCAGCCTTTGACCTCGCCTTGTGGCGAAAGCTTGGGAAGGAGGCGAGTGGGTGGCCCCACCCCTGCTTATATGGGTAAGCTGATAGGGGTGTGGTCAGACGAATATTGGGATTAAAGGTACATTTGTGGTCTTTATTCAGTGCGCGTGCACATATGCGAGATAGTGCAGAGAGCGATGCAGAGCGTCGCTATACTAACAGAACTTGGTTATAGTCATAACCTAACGCTCTTGTAGCTAGCTAATTCATGTGCACTGTCCCTGTCAAATAAAAAAAACAAAAAAACAGACAAATAAATATATTGAGTGTTTCGTTGAGCAACCGCTGGAGGCAGGATGACTGTGATTGAGTAGCAGAGCAAAATCTTTTCTGTTGATTATTTGAACTGCATGACAGCTGAACGCCAGCAGATGTCTCTCTTATACTGCAGCAACTGAAGCGCCTGGCCTGATATTAGGACTACTGTTCCACTGTGATGTATTTATGCATTTAAGATCCAGTAATAAAACACCAATTTATTAAATGTTTGTTGATTCTCGCATATCAACACATAGCAACTGTTGTTTCTTCCAACATGGAGGGATAGTGGTCATTCTAAACTTTCAGTGAAAGGCCTCCATTGATCCTATGAAGGACCCTTAATTGAAAAAGGATTGTTGGTCACAGATTATCTCATAAATGTTTCACAAAGCATCTTATAGTACAGTAGGAGGGTTATGTTTATCTTTTCCCACCTAAACTATTCACCAAAAATGTGTTTCACCCAAACACAACACTTCTTATCTCACACAATCTTGTTATAACTAAGAGATTATACGAGAATACGAGTTTCATGTTAGCAGTTACAATTTCCTGGATGACGGTGTGGCCAGCTGGACAATAGTGATCATGATAGGTTTGCAGGATTAGTTGCATCACACAGGCGTACAGTACAGAGAAGCTTCCCCCTCCAGTGGAAGAATGTGAAAAGGGTGCTCTGGTGATCGGAAAGGACTTTCAACAGTGTGTTAAAGCAACCAAAATATAATTAATAAACTCCCTGTGCATTCCTTGTCATATACTGTAGCCTGATTAATCTGTTTAATTTAAAACATACAGTAGTTGAGCTTCTGACTTGGTAATACCTCCTTCCTCAGATGTTGCCATGATGTTAAACAGTCACAACGATTTGAATCGTGGGTGATTTGTTCCATGTTCTATTCTGTTTTATCCTCGGCTTAGCGCCTACTATCGCCATACTGCACCCAGACATGCTCTGCCTAAAATAGAGCCCTAAGCTGTGTGCCTGCTCAATGGCTCCTAACGGGGCCTGATGAGTACAGATAGTAGAATCAAACACAGGGCTTATCTCCGCTGTGCGCATGGCCTGTCCGACAGCACTTTACCTCTGTTATTTTGTAGAGCCTGTAAGTGGAAAAGTGTGAGCACACAGGGCATTTGCAGCTTGGGGATTTGGATCATTTCATTCTTTGGGATCTCAAAGAAATGACCTCCATATCAGCACTGTATTGGTCAGCAACGCTTAGAAATCATGTGCAAAAACCCAAACCCGGAAAACACTGTGTTCGATTTAGTTAAATGGTAAATAGACTTTTATCCAGATTTCCGTTGCTTTGTTCAAGTTTAGTTTTATTTGTCACATATAAAGTACATGTACATTAGAGTGAAATGCTTGGTTCTGTACAAAATGAAGTACAAAATGCAAACTTTTTAAAATACAATGCAAAAATGAGGTATGGATGTAGTGCAAATCTTTTTGTAATAAATAGATACAAATATGGCATAGTGTTAAAAATCTTTAAAGTGTCTAAAGTGAATGTTAAAGGTGAGTGTTTGTTTAAAGTGAGTGTGTGCAACAAATGTAGATGGATGTGTTAGTGTTGCATAGAGTCATTGAGCATCCTGATGGCCTGTGGATAGAAGCTCCTTTTGAGTCTCTCTGTACTGGTCATGAGACTCCGGTAGCGCTTGCCTGACTGCAGCAGTGCAAAGATGCAGTTGTTTGGGTGGCTAGAGTCTTTGACTATTCTCTTAGCCTTGGCCCTGCAATGCCTGGTGTAAATGTCCTGGAGAGTGGAAATCCCACCTCCAATTGTTCGTCGTGTGCGGTGCTATTCCCAAACCAGGAGGTGATGTTACCAGTCAGGATGCTCTCTATTGTGCATGAGTAGAAGTTCTTCTTTTATTTTTGTTGACCAAATGTTTTTTATTTACCCTCTTTTAACATAAAACTAGACACACAATACATTAACAGTAGAAATCCACAATAAATCTCAGGACTATGACCGACATAATAATAACAATAATGACAGTCCAGTCCAGGACAACCATCCATTATTCCGTTTAACACCAGGGATTACAAATTCATATGCTATCCTTTATCCTCTCCACCACATCTAACCAGGTTGCTATGCTGGCTTCATTAACACCTAAAATTTGTGCGGTAGATATCTCTAGATAAATCACATCGAGATAGGTAAGAACCCATACCTTCCGGCACATTTTATCCGGTTGAATCCAGCGTGATGCTATCAGCTTTTTGGCAGCCGTAAGACCGGACAAAATAGAAGTTCTTCTGACTCACTTTGAACTTCCTTAGGCGCCTAAGGAAGTAGAGGCGCTGCCGTGCCTTCTTCACTACACTGTCTATGTGTGTGGTCCATGTCAAGTCCTCAGATATGTGGACTCCCAGGTACTTGAAATTGTTCACTTTCTCAACCGGTGCCCCATAGATGGTTATTTGGTTTTGCTGACATTCCGGGAGAGGCTGTTCTCCTGGCACCACAGCGCCAGGTTCTCCACCTCTCCCAGGTAGGCTCTCTCGTCGTTTGCAGAGATCAGGCCCACCCCAACTTGACACACAGTCATGCATGTAAAGCGAGTAGAGGAGGGGTTTTGTAAATGCGTGTGCATGCTTTCGGTGAACATATGCCACTGCTGTAGTGGAATCTATTTTGGACGGTGCTGGAGACTCATAGCAGGTGGCCCGGGTACACAACTCACTCTCTCTTTCAGTTTACTCCAAAATATTTAAAATAAATATAACAACGGCACAAAAGGGTATCATACGCACACATAGGCACCATATCAAAAACTGTTTACGCTCAGCACCAACACAGAGTTGAAAGGGACAGCATTGTATTTGAAGAATCACTTCATAACACAGACAATAATGTGGTGTGCCTCTTCAGCTATAAAGTGTAATGATCTGGGCAACAAACAAACAAACACACAGACACATACAGGGGAAATAAATATGCACTTCTCATTATAGTAGTCAGTGCTGAACTAATTATTTCGTTTATTTTAAGATATCTTTTAGGCATTACGCTGCATTATTTGATAGGACAATGAATGCCAGGAAATCAGAGAGAAGGGGGTTGACATGCAACAAAGCTGTATTTGAAGCCATAATGTTGTGATTACAATGTGCCTTAGCATGGTGAGCCCAACGTTTTAAACTATTATACATAGTTCACTTAATATATTGTAGGCTTTCTTAACAATTCCCTTTCAAATTCTTATTTGAACCAAATCAGAAAGAATTTCTGAAAGGATTTCAACTCAGATACTGTGTTTTGTGTAGTCTTACTCCCAGTAATGTTATTCCAACCACAGCATAGTGCAGCATAGTTGACCCTAAGCATTTATTCAAACTCTTCAAATTGATATCAGACAGTATGAAAACATACATGAGATGTAAGTCATATGTTCTGGCTGGGCAAAGTAAAGTAAACAAAAAAACATATTTTTGGGGCGTGGAACAAACACGATGTCAAAAACGATCAATAGAACCGCTAAAGGCAATGGTAGTGGAACCAAAGGTTGCAAAGTATCCCACACAAAAAAGAAAACAAACTCTTCCCATGATTTACATAATTTTTTCTACAAAGTGCATTGAAGTAAGATGACAGTAATTGATTTGTCATGGACTGAAGAGGTCAAACTGAAAAAAGCTTTAACATTCTACTGCCATTAAGGCTTAAGCATCATCTGAACCGCTGAAAATCTTAATTTTGTATTATTTTTTTCAGAATCAGAATCTGATTCATAGTGAAATCTCTGCTTGCATAAAAACATTATATAAAAATCTCTGTTACATATTCTGTTAAAGTGTCTCTATTCTGTTACAGTATCTCTATTCTGTTACAACATCGCTATTCTGTTACAGCATCTCTATTCTGTTGCAGCGTCTCTATTCTGTTACAGCGTCTCTATGCTGTTACAGTGTCTCTATTCTGTTACAGCGTCTCTATGCTGTTACAGCGTCTCTATTCTGTTACAGTGTCTCTATTCTGTTACAGCGTCTCTATGCTGTTACAGCATCTCTATTATGTTACACTGTCTCTATTCTGTTACATCATCTCTATTCTGATACACTGTCTCTATTCTGTTACTCTGTCTGTCTTCTGTTTGCTGTGTCTTTCCTTTCTCTCTGCCATGTCTGTCCTCTCTCTGCTGTGTCTGTCCTCTCTGTCATGTCTGTCCTCTCTCTCTTTGCTGTGTCTGGCAGCGGTTTATTATATAACAGGATACTGTAAAGTAAACAGAACACACAGTAGTACTAGTAGTAGTACACACTGATTGCAATCTGCTTGCATAAAAACATTATATAAAAATCTCTGTTACATATTCTGTTACAGTATCTCTATTCTGTTACAGCGTCTCTATTCTGTTACAGCATCTCTATTCTGGTGCAGCATCTCTATTCTGTTACAGCATGTCTATTCTGTTACAGTGTCTCTATTCTGTTACAGCGTCTCTATTCTGTTACAGCGTCTCTATTCTGTTACAGCATCTATATTCTGTTACAGCGTCTCTATTCTGTTACAGCGTCTCTATTCTGTTACAGCATCTCTATTCTGTTACAGTGTCTCTATTCTGTTACAGCGTCTCTATGCTGTTACAACGTCTTTATTCTGTTACACTGTCTCTATTCTGTTACAGCATCTCTATTATGATACACTGTCTCTATTCTGTTACAGAGTCTCTATTCTGTTACAGCATCTCTATTCTGTTACACTGTCTCTATTCTGTTACAGCATCTCTATTCTGATACATCGTCTATATTCTGTTACAGAAGATTGCTCCACTTCTACAAGGTCCATTTGCATGGGACATCTATGGACCTCAGGGAATGTACTCAATGTCAGAAATATTGTGTCTGTTATTATGATTGAGTAAATTGTAATGAACCAAAGGAGAATATAAATCATTATTATTATATATTTTTTTTCCATCTTTGACGGTGAATAACACCATGCAAAATTGTGACCTTCTTGAGATCACGTGTACAAAAAATCGAAGCAAATGAATAAAGGGCAGATGATTAACTCAATCTGCGCCATCCACGTATATATACGTGTTTGCTCACCAACTGTTGAACGCCAATCACGTATATACAGTATACGTTATTTGGTCCGTTTTCCTTTTTTCCGATTTTAATATTCTATTCAGTGTCACTGTGTCAATGCACAGTGTCAATTCATTTTACACCATCGACAAGACGAGATCAAATGCAGACACAGTTGTTCTGTGGCTCCGCTGTAATCACCGGCAGCCGGCAGGTCTGTGGTCTGATTGCACTGATGAGTGCAGCTGTGCATAATGGTAATGCTTAGCTTTCGTGACTGCGACCAAAATGCTTGATTGTGATTGGTCAATAGCGATCTGTTACCCGTATCAGCGGTCATTATTGCGCATTGCCCATGGCAGCGGTCAGTTATTGAGAAATAATTCACCGCTGTCAGGGGCAACCGAGCGCTATTGACCAATCACAATCAAGCATTTTGGCGAATGTTAAAACGCCATGTAATAAATTTATGTAATTAACGCGATAAACTGACAGCCCTAATATATATATATCCTGGATGGAGGGGAGCTCCCAACCACATACAGTATGTTCTCGGCTGTTCGCATGACTCTCTGTAGCATGTTGTGGTCAAGGGCAGAGCAGTTTCCATACCAGGCGGTGATGCATGAGGTCAGGATGTTCTCAGTAGACGTCCCATAGGATGTGGGGCCCCGTGCCAAATTACTTCAGAGGTGAAAGATCTGTTGTTGTGCTTTCACCCCCTGGCCAGTGTGTACGTCACAGGTTAGGTCCTCAGTGATGTGAACACCAACAAACTTGAAGCTGCTGACTATCTTCACAGCAGACCTGTTGACCAGCAGACCTGTTGACCAGCTTTTTCCACCTCAGACTCCTGGCCAAGACCAAACCATACCTCTCCCAGAAGGATCTGGAGAGGGTGATCCATGCCTTTATCTCGACCCGGCTGTATTACTGCAATGCGTTGTATGTCGTCATTGACTAGTTGCTGCTCCGTCGCCTGCAACTGGTACAAAATGTGGCTGCCCGTCTGCTTTCCGGTACCAGGAAACGTGACCACATCACACCAGTTCTGGCTTCTCTCCACTGGCTCCCCGTCCGTTTCCGTATTGATTTAAAACTTTTACTGACTGTTTTTAAAGCACTACACAGGCTGGCTCCACTGTACCTAGCTGAGCTCCTGCATCACCACACCCCATCCAGAGGCCTAATGTCTGCTGATCAGCTGCTGCTGGAGGTGCCTAGGACCAGGCTTAAACCTAGGGGAGATAGAGCCTTTGCTGCTGCTGCCCCCCGGCTCTGGAACAGCCTCCCCCCACATAAGATCTGCCCAGAGCCTAGAGGTTTTTAAATCCCTGCTCAAAACACACCTCTTCTCCCTGGCATTTGACCAGAGCTAGCCTAGCATTTACACATGACGTCTGCTGTCACCCTGGACTTTTTATCCAATTTTCTTGTCTCTTTTTATATTGCACTTTGCCCTTGCTTTCTTATATGTACTGTACTGTACTTAACTTTTTTCTGTAATTTTAGTGTATTTTATTGCATTGTATGTGTTTTTATCATGTTGTAAAGCACTTTGGTTTGGCTGTTAGCAGTGTTAATTTTGGCAGATATTTTAATTTTAGTTTTAGTCTTAGTCATGTGTCAAGTGCTCCTTTTTCGTTTTCATCATATTTAGTCATCTTCATTTATTTTTCGTTTAGTCAGTTTTAGTCAACTAAATGTCTGAGCATTTTAGTCTTAGTCAGTTTTTGTCTCAATTTTGTCTTTTTTGTTTTAGTCTAGATTTAGTCGACAAAAACGGATAACATTTTCGTCTATTTTTAGTTAATGGAAAAAAACTTGTCAGAAGTCAGAAATAGTCAACATGGAACATTTTCTGATTTAAATTGCGTATATATTTTTTTAACTAGGGGAATCTGAGTCGGCGGCACCAGGGGTGCAGTGCTGGGCATACGCGGTCAAACGACGTTTGGGCTTCGTCACTGAGGCAGAATTGCGCGCATCCTATTATTATGCAAAGTCTAGGTGTGTGTGTATGTGTGTGTGTGTGTGTGTGTGTGTGTGTGTGTGTGTGTGTGTGTGTGTGTATATGTGTGTGTGTGTGTGTGTGTGTGTGTGTGTGTGTGTGTGTGTGTGTGTGTGTGTGTGTGTGTGTGTGTGTGTGTGTGTGTGTGTGTGTGTGTGTGTGTGTGTGTGTGTGTGTGTGTGTGTGTGTGTGTGTGTGTGTGTGTGTGTGTGTGTGTGTGTGTGCGTGCGCGTGCGTGCGTGCGTGCGTGCGTGTGCGTGCGTGTGTGGAGTGTGTGGAGTGTGTTATGTGACAAAAGACCGCCCGTCTCGTCCCCAGCTCCGACTCATGAAAGAGGAGAGATACATGTATGCGCGTGCGCGGGAGCGCGCGTGCACGTGGCGTTTGGCCTTGGCCCATATTACGACTGCACCACTGGGCGGCACAAGTGATACACAGGAAGTATATATGTTGGTGTAGACATGGTCCAATGTATTGTTGCTCCTACAGTATATGTTGGTGTAGACATGGTCCAATGTATTGTTGCTCCTACAGTATATGTTGGTGTAGACATGGTCCAATGTATGCATCAAAGAGAGCATTACGGATGTGGTGACGTTGTTTCTGACCAGAGAGACGACACTGAACTCTGTCTGTCTTCTGTTTGCTGTGTCTTTCCTTTCTCTCTGCCATGTCTGTCCTCTCTCTGCTGTGTCTGTCCTCTCTGTCATGTCTGTCCTCTCTCTGCTGTGTCTGTCCTCTCTGTCATGTCTGTCCTCTCTCTCTTTGCTGTGTCTGGCAGCGGTTTATTCTATAACAGGATACTGTAAAGTAAACAGAACACACAGTAGTACTAGACGTAGTAGTACACACTGATTGCAATCTGCTTGCATAAAAACATTATATAAAAAAAATATATATATAAAATTCTGAGGTCAGTGTTAAAGTGCCACATGGAAGATGTCTGGTTAGTGGTTAGAGTTAGAGGTGGTCTAGGTCTGGTTAGTGTAACTAAGGGGTAGTTAAGCATTCATTATAATTTATTATTATTATTTAGATAGATGGATGTAAAGGGCTAGACCAACTCTTAACCCCTATCCGGACCTAGACCACCAAGTCACAACCCTAACTTAGGGGTTAAAGTTAGAGGTGATCTAGGTCTGGTTAGGGGTTAGAGTTAGAGGTGGTCTAGGTCTGGTTATACTGATCCGATACTAGTGCATACATAAACAAACTAAAAAAGTTATATTATATAAATTATACAACTTTTTTTCTTTTCTTTTTTACAGCTACTCTTTTATATATACTGTTTTTTAGTAATAACTAGAAAGTAATGGTATTTATTCAACAACAGGTGATTGTATAGATTAGTATTAGTACCATTAATTGACAACTAAGCTCAATGAGTTCACCCACGGAATTAGGGTGACCAGGTCAAAATGGTTCAGTCGCAGGACAGCAGCACTGCTTTTGCGGGACAATGCGGGACACGTAGGGGGGGGGGGGGGGGGGTTGTTATTAATCTTATTAAACTCACCTCCGGTTTTGGGGATATTAGCCTCCGGATTCTATTGCCCCCTTCCCTCTGGACAGTGTCCCGGCGATACTCCCAGTGTATTCTGTTATTATAACAAACCGACCCTCTGATTCAGTTCTCAATAATAGTCAGGCCAGACTTGCTGAAGAGGCGCTCCTCTGAACAACTATAAGTGACGTCCCCCTCTCCTCCATGGGTGATGGTGAAGCTCATGTGGCAGATCCTGCATTCTACCTTTTGGGGATCATCTGAAACGGATCTCAGCCACGTATACTTCTTGTCCGAGTCTCTGTTATATGAGCAAAGTCTCTTTTTTTTACCTTGTTTTTTTTGCCTTGTTTTTCTTAGCTAGCTAAACAACTTGTATCAGTAATATTGGCGGTCTTTCTTCTGACTACTCGAGTGACTCGAGATGTCTACCATCATCCCTGTACCGAAGAAACCCTCCCCAACATGTCCAAATGACTACAGACCGGTGGCACTCACCTCTGTGGTCATGAAATGTTTCGAGAGGCTGGTCAAGGACCACATTTGTGCCTCCCTCCCCAGTGATATGGACCCTATGCAATTTGCATACAGGACAAACAGGTCCACCGACGACGCGGTCTCCCAGGTACTGCACAGCACCCTCTCGCACCTTGACCGTCAGAAGGGGGGCTATGTGAGACTGTTGTTCATTGACTACAGCTCAGCGTTCAACACCATAGTCCCCACCAGACTGGTGGACAAGCTGATCGAGCTAGGTCTGAGCTCCGCCCTGAGTGCCTGGGTACTGGACTTTCTGAGCGAAAGACCCCAGGCGGTCAGGGTGGGGGGTCAGACCTCCAACACCATCACCCTGAGCATCGGGTCCCCCCAGGGCTGTGTTCTGAGCCCCCTGCTGTACTCACTCTACACACACGATTGTGTGGCCAAGTTCAGCTCCAACTCCATAGTGAAGTTCGCAGACGACACGGTGGTGGTGGGGCTGATCTCGGACAACGACGAGAAGGCCTACCGGGAGGAGGTTGAGGTACTGGAACGCTGGTGCCAGGACAACAGCCTGCTCCTGAACATTGGTAAAACCAAGGAGCTGATCGTGGATTATAGGAGAGGACAGCAGGAGACGCACACACCACTGATGATTAACGGGGCTACCGTGGACAGGGTGAGCAGCTTTAAGTACCTGGGGGTCCACATCTCAGAGGACCTGACATGGTCAACACACATAGACACAGTAGTAAAGAAGGCGAAACAGCGCCTCTACCACCTGAGACAGTTAAGGAAGTTCAGAGTATCGGGGAAGATACTCCAGTCCTTCTACTCAGGAGCTGTAGAGAGCATCCTGACCGGAAACATCACTGCCTGGTATGGAAACAGCACGGCACAGGACAAGAAGGCCCTACAGAGAGTGGTGCGCTCAGCCGAGCGTACCACGGGTATTGCACTACCTCCCCTGCAGGTTCTATACAACAAGAGGTGCAAATCCAGAGCCTGCAGAATAATGAAAGACCCCCACCACCCCAATAACAGCCTGTTTCAGCTGCTGAGGTCAGGCAGACGCCTGCGAACCCCAGCTACTAGGACAAAGAGGCTTAGGCTTAGCTTCTTCCCCCAGGCCATCAGAGTCCTGAACAATGAACATTGAGGACCACAGAACACTGAACTATCCACACATAAGCACACATGAGCACACACACGACACGCACGCTGTGCACGCTCACACACTAGCAGCCACTTTAACACTTCAACATGAGCGGGCACACACTCATGCGCACACACTCACACTTATTGCCAAAAGGAAAAGCCACTTTAAATCAGTATTAGCAACAGTAACAGTGTATTGCACTACCAAAGCTACCTAGCATGTCCTATATGCTCTGTAAATAACTATGTACAGATACCGATTTTGATGTCACACCATGTTACCTGTTATTGCACAAATTTTTTTTGTATTGGATTCTATTATATGTTGTACCCACTGTATTGCACATCGTTGCGGGCAAGACCACCCGCATTTCATTGTATACTCGTATGCCGTGACAAATAAAACTCTTGACTTGACTTGACTTGACTGACGTCACACACACAGCTGCCCCGGCCTCGCTCTGACAGGTGACAGGCAGCGCGACTCGCGAGACTCGAGTGAGCTGCTCCGCTCTGCAGCCTCGGCTGGAGATGCATCTAGCTGCAGGACCACAGCACCGACACTCTCAGGACCGCAACACTTTGCGGACCCACACTCTCCAGACCCTCGCTCCCATTGGCTGATTTGGGTCATGTGACCTTTGCACAATGTTGTTTTTTTATTGGATTCTATTATATGTTGTACCACTGTATTGCACATCGTCGCGGGCTAGACCACCCGCATTTCATTGTATACTTGTATGCCGTGACAAATAAAACTCTTGACTTGACTTGACTTGACCGTCCCACTCCAATTCAGCCATTGGGTGGGACGGTCACGTGACCCAAATCAGCCAATGGGAGCGAGGGTCTGGAGAGTGTGGGTTCGCAAAGTGTCGCGGTCCTGAATGTGTCGGTGCTGTGGTCCTGCAGCTGGATACTATTGCTCGGCTGCGCAATGCATTGGTTTGTGACGTCGCCCGATTTTTTTATTTTAAATATAAGAGGGTATTGGAACGAGGCATTAAATTAACAACATTTAAAACATTTTTTAAATAATAATCTTTGAAAAAAAAAGAAAAAATTATGATTTATTTTTTTTATCTTTGAATTGCGGGACATTGTTTTGTTGTAGCGGGACGCGGGACAAATGTCCCAATATCGGGACTGTCCCGCGAATCGCGGGACAGGTGGGCACCCTACACGGAATGGTTGTTGGTACATTGGTTCCGCACGGACGTTACACGTTGTTGCGCACTTCCTATCCAGTCGGCTCTGTTTAGGTTAGCTCCTAGCAGAAGCTCTGTTGTGATTTTTAATGCAAAATAAATATTCAACATTCTCTTTTGAGACTCCGCCTCAGACTCTTATCATTTGGCACTAAAAGCTAAACATTGTCACCGGTATGGCTGTCTGCATTATGTCATTAATTGTGTGCGAGATGTCGATTAGTTAGCCACGTTAGCGTGAGCTATAGGTTAGCCACTAGCTAACGCGAGCTAGATGGAAATACAAACAATGTAACGTTACTGGTGAATAAGTGATTTACCTTGTTGGAATACTCCTTTGCCAACTTGATGTACTTTGCT